>NW_022196897.1:21548182-21569164 GCF_008632895.1 Mastomys coucha
GGTGGTGGGAGAGGGAGAGGAGGCAGCAATAACAGGGGCTCCACTGGGGTTATTATTGCTGGGCGGGTGTTATTAGCTCTCACCCAGGAGTGCGTGGCCCTCCGAAGTCTTTAATTAGGTCATTACAGGGTAATTTCCAGGGAGGTTTTAACTCCTTAGCGGCCAAAGAGCCTCCAGCTTAGTCTCAGATTCCCGAGGGACCCTGGGGTCAGCCCATGGGCTGAAAATGAGCGGGGCGGCCCAAGAGAAGGGGTTGGGCTTGGCTCTAAGTCCTCAGAGACTGAATTCACCTGCTTCAGGATAGATGGATGCCTGGCTGGCTGGAACCGGTGCTCAGCCCTGGAGGCGGTCCGGGTTTTGCAAGGCGCTGGTCACTCAGGTGGGAGCCCAGCCCCCACTGGGCACCAACCTACACGAGCCCCTTCGCTAGGTGTGGATTTTCACCTACGCGGCCCTCCCCAGCGCCTCCTCTTCCTCTTCTTCCCCGTTCCTGTCTCCCCACCTCTCTTCCCAGGCCTCACCCAGTCTCCGTCCCAGCTCTCCACCCATTTCCTCCTCTCTCCTCCCCTTCTCTCTCCCCTCCCATTCTCCTTCCCAATTACGCCCTCCCCTCTGTGCTCACCTAGGAGCTGCGGCCATGTATAATGCATGCGGTGGAAGCACCAATAGGATTAGGCACCTCCGCCCGCCTTGGCGGAGTAAAGTTTATGTAAATGACTGATGACAGCGCTATTGTGTGAGGAATATCAATGGAGTAATTACAGTTACATCGGGCGCCCGCGCCGCCGGCCCGTGTTAATTTTTCACCGGCTCCCCCGGGAGAGATCGCAGCGCGCTCCGAAGAGCACAGCTAATAATGGGAGCTCGGAGCCGCCGCTGCGCCATGCGCCCCGAGGTCTTTCTGAGCAGACTGCTAAGCACTGGCTGTCTCCCCGGAGAGCCGAGAACAGAGATAAAATGATTAAAAACTGCCAAGCGGGCCTGGCAATCACTCGCTCCGCTGTCAGCCCGACACAAGACAAATCTCCGCGATTTTTTCTCTTCCCTCCCCTCTCTTTGTGAGCCCCTCGAGCTGGGATGTGGGGGGCCGGCCGGGGTCAGGGTCAGCTCTCCAGGGTGGCAAGGCCGTGGGCAGGATAGGCAGCGGTGGAGAGGAGGGCACTGGCCTCTTGGGTTGCGGGTGAGTGCACAGGCTGCAGGGAGCCAGGGGGGAGCCAGAGATCCAGCTTCTCCCAGAGAAACTCCTGTCAGGGCACACCTGTCAGGGCACACCTGTTGGGGACACGGTGGGCACACCTGTGATAGCATACCAGCCAGGGCACACCCTACTAAAGCACACCTGTCATGACCCACCTGCTGGGACACCAGCACAGAGGCGGGATCATTTGGGTTGGGAACTCCTTATGGTTCCAAGAACTTGTTCCCAGGCCTCCACTCCTCCAAGCCTTAACATGGACACCAGCTAGCCTCCTTTCTCCCGCTTCCAAGGCCAGCCTAGCACCTCCAGACCCTGAAACCCCCAGCCTGAGCAGATTCTGGATAGGGTGTCTACCCCCTCCTTCTCAGGACTTGGGCTAGACCTGACCATCCATCCCTGTGGCCCAGAAACTTTAGTCTGGTCCCAGAACCAGAGAAGGGAATGAGAAAGGAATGCCCACCCCACCCCCTAGAGCTTGTCATCCACCATCAGGCTTTGCCTGGGCCACCACTGTTCCACCTGTCACGCCCACCTGTGTCCATCTACACATCACATCTGCAGGGCCCACATGGACACAAGTCTTCCCTGTCCTGATAAAACCCTCCATGGGCAACACCACGCGCTGATGTCAAGACTCACAGTGTTCCCAGTGCAGACACATAGGCCACACACCATGGGAAACATCAATCCACCCACCAAGGTATAACGCTCACCAGACATTCGCCTGCACCAACAACCCTGAGCCTGTGCCAGCTCATGACAGGCACCGCCCCTCTGTGATGCTTGCCTGGCTGTGTGCACTGGCATGCGCAGCATAAGCCAGGGTCCCCACAGAGGCACAGACAGCCTCTCCAGATGCTGTGCTGGAGTAGTGTGTGGCAGGGCCTATCAATGGCTGGGCAGGTACTGCAGCCTGAACCGGGACAATGACAGTGGGGGACCCCGAAGCCAGCTAGGTGGCTCTAACACTAGGCAGAGCTTGCACTGCTGGCTTCTGGCTGGACGCTGGGTGTCAAGATGAGGTGGTTGCTCCAGACAGACCACCAACTGTCTGCTGTCTCACCCTAGGCTCCCTGGCTTGGTTCCAGATTTGAACGGTAATAATGGGGGGGATTATAATTTCTCCCTTCACTGGGATCTCACTGCCAAGAATACCCATTTTGCAGGTGAAGAGACTGAGTTTAAAAGGCAAAGAGTGCTAGCACCAAGGTCAAGGTCAGCCTCTGAAGCACACAGTCCTTCAAATTCTAAGCCACTCACTAAGTGTACTCACTTCTTTAGAGATGCACAGGTCGCACACCACTGCCAACACTGGGCTCATACGTGAGTACTCCAGCATACAACTCACATTTGAGTACCTGGGCTCACTAATGTCTGCCCATACATATCCACTGAGTCTCTACAGTAGGCCAGGTCCTGTACTAGGTGTTAAGTAGGATGCCTGACTCAGAATGCAAGGTCAAGGTCAGGCTGTCACAGAGACCCAGTCAGCTGACAGCCAGGCCATGTGAGTGTACAGCTGTGAACACTACCTTTCGGGACCCTCCTCCCATGCCCACTGTGCGTCCCATGCCCCAGGAGAGACCTCTTCTCTGTGACCCTCCATCCCTCAATCTTCTCTGCAACTCACACAGCAGTCAGTGCCTTTTCTAACTTCAAATCTGACATGCTATCCCCGACTTGGAATAGTGCCGTGGTATCTGACCCCAGGAGTAAGGTTCTGCCTTGGTAGCAGTGCCTTCTAGATTACCATGTGTAAGCTCTCTCTGCATCTGCATGTTGCCCATCCCACTCCCATCCTGCTGGGTAATCTGCATTGGCTTGGACACTCTTCCTCCAGGAAGCCCTCTTCCCTGACTCTTGGCTGTGTGAAGAACCCTATTCTGTCTCAGGGACAGTAGTGCCTCGTGTCAGCTCTACCAGAGCCCTAGCTATGATCTCTACCCCAGGCCTGCTCTCCTCTCCCCCATGGGTCAGAGATTCTTTAGGGGTAGGGTAGCCTCTGTCTGGAGAATCTGGGGGGAGGTGCTCAAGGCCTTGACAAATACATGGAAGGTGGGAGGGGTCCTAGCCAGTTCAGGCCTAGAGAGAGGTTCCAGAAAGGTCATTGCAAGAGGAAGGACATAGGCAACTATGGGGCCATCAAGCTGCCTTTTGACAGGAGGAAGCTGTCTGTCTTGTCAATCATTGTTCCTGAGCCGTGGGAGGGGTGCTTTCCCTGTCCACACTGAAGGGCTGACAGGCCACAGGGCAGCCCTGGCTCAGAGCATGTGACCTCGGCCTCTACTTTTCTCTCTTCTGCTAAAGACAGACAACCCTCAGGGTTTCTCACAGGCCCAACCCAAGCCACACTCTTTACCAGGGAGACCCAGTACAGCCTCAGCCCAAGCTCTTTCCTCAGCAGCAATCTGTGGGACTTGAACAAGGGTAACACAGCATCTGTTAGTTCTTTATTTGCTGAAATCCTGATGGTTTTTTTTGAATCCCCATTTAGGAACCCAGGGGCTCACTTGATAGACTGAATGTTTAGCGTGCATGAAGCCCTGAGTTTGGTTCCCAACACTGCATAAATTGAGCACCATGTCATATACCTGTAATCCCAGCACTTAGGAAGTGGAGGTAGGAACCACAGGTTACAAGTCATCTTGGCTACATAGTGAGTTTAAAGCCAGTCTGGGGTGTATAAAATCCTGTACATACAAACACACACACACACACACACACACACACACAAATACCATGTGCACATGTACACATATACACATACACACACACCACATACACATGTGTACACACACAAACACACACATACCACATGCACACACACATACACATACACACATGCATACACACATACACATACACACACACAAACCACATGCACATGCACACAGAGAGATACACACACATGCACATGTACACATACTTGCATACATATACTACACACTTGTACATGCACACAGAGACACGCACACATGCCCACACATGTGTGTGTACAGGCACACACACACTCATATTTGTATAAGAGCTAAAGCTGGAGGTAGCAGTGACAGAACCAAGCAGAATACTTGAGTATCTCTGAAGTACACCCGCATTCCTTGGAGCCACTAAGTTCTTACCTGTGACTGTGGCATCAGTCATGTGCACAGAACTGTCAGCCTGGACCCTGGCCATAGTGTTTCCTGCTGGCCACACACTTTCCCAAACTTTTAGCTGGCCTCTTCTACATGCTGGTTCCAGTCCCCCAGTTTGCTTGCCTTAGTGGGAGACCCCAGAAGTTCTGCTTGCTCTTACTTGGGGCATCATAGGGAGGAGGCTTCCTGAAGCTGTCCAAGCCAAGGAAAAGCAGGGAAGGGAGCAGCTTCCAGGCAGAGACCAACACAAAAGAGCCTAGAGAGACCAGATCCTGGGGTCTTGAAGACAATGCTGGGGAGATAATGCTGGAGAGGGGGTTTGGGGGGCGACAGAGAAGGGCAATGACCTAGTGAAGACAAGCGGTAGGCCGGGCAGTGGAGGTCAGGGACTGACACTCCCTCCCATGCTGTGTAGCCCTGTCTCAGTCACTTCAACTTATCATGGAGGCATGCTGTGGGCGTCAAATGGTGTGTGTGCCTAGCACTCAGCAGATGCTTGCTCTCCTAGGTTCTATGGACAAGGGAGAGTGCTGCTCCCAGGAGCTGTGTTATCCCCTGGACAATCCACCATTTTATCTTCGCTGGCACTGTTCAGGGTCACCTGCTGATAAAGGTCTTTCTGTTCCTCTGACAGCATTCATAACCCTTCCTCTAGGTGTCCATCACCAAAGACCCTCCCTGGGGTCACAGCTGCCGCCTGAGACCATCCTCATCATCCCTGCTCTCTGTGGTCTTGTGTCCTGTGAACCTCCGAAATTAGCAGGGTTGGGACCAGTTAAATCACCATCATCTCTCGATTCCTTTGGGCGGGGAGCTGACCCAGAGAACAAAGGGGTGAGCCTGTGGCCAAGACTGCTATGGCTTTTTTGAGTATTCATTGATAACAAAAAAGCTGGGGTGGCACTCAGGATGGAACACTTACCTAGCATGGGTAAAGCCTGGGACTCTATCCCCAGCACTGACTGGACACACACATGTACACACACATACACACACAAACACACACATACAAACACACACATGAACACACACACACAAACACACACATGTACACACACACAAACACACACATGAACATATACACACATAAACACACACATACAAACACACATGTACACACACATACACACACATACACACACATACAAACATACACATGAACATATACACACAAACACACACATACACACACATAAACATATACACACAAACAGACACACCAACATATACATACAAACACAGAGGAACATACACACACAAACAAACACACACATAAACACACACACAAAGACATACAGACACACAGACACACAAATATATACACAGATAAACACAGACATACACAGAGTGGCGCCCACAAGCTGTCATCCCCCCCAATTTTGTACTAATGAACACTGTGTTAGGAGACTTAAAGGTCTTCTTGTTATCCCTACAATTTGTACCCATTTCACAGATAAGAACTTGGGACTCAGGGAGGTCAAAGTCCAGCTTACAGACTGACACTACATTAAGGGTGGCCAAAGCCCAGCAGTCAGGGGATAATAGAGCTGCTGCTGTAGGGCAACAGTCCCTGAGTATCTACTATGTGCCAGGCCAGTCCTACTCTTGGTATCTGCTGTCCCTTGCTTGGAGCTATGCCACTCCGCACCAAGGATCTACCTGTCTTAGGGTAGGGTCTTCATGGCTCTAGCTCCCCAATGCCTCCCCAGCAGGGCCTGGCACAGGTGGGGAGAGGCAGTGTCAGGCCACTCACGCGAAATGGGATGTGGTGTTTAAAGACTGGCCCAGCCATGGCCCTGGGGTGGCACTCTTGCTGCTTCTCAGCAAGGAGGCTTCTGACCTCCAGGCTCCTTCATGAAGCTTTCTGACACTTCCTGTCTCAACCTGCTAGATCACTATTTTGCCTCTTTTTGCTCCCAGGTTGTCTGGCTGGGCTGCTCCTGTTCTCCTTGGTGTCTTTGAGTAGCAGGGATTCTCCTTGAGGGATTTAAACTTCCTTTTTGTCCTATCTCTTCTTCCTCAGACACTGTCTGGGCATCTACTATGTTCCTGGAGCATCCCAGGCACTGTGAGAGATGGGGACAAGCTTTGTTATCTTGGAGACTCATGGTCTGTCCTGTCCCTCAGTTTGCACATCTCTGAAGTGGGGGGATCACACAGATGCCACTTTGTTTTTTATTTTATGTTATTTTTTATTTTTATCAAGACAGGGATTTCTCTGTGTAGCTCTGGCTGTCCTGGAACTCACTCTGTAGACCAGGCTTCCTTGCTTGATCTCAAAGATCTGTCTGCCCCCACCTCCTGAGTGCCTGGATTAAACGCACATGCCACCATCCAGCTACACCACCACAGCCCTGGTGGCCTTAGGGTTTAATGAGGTGCTGTGAGTCAGCATCTGCATGATGCAAAGATTCTAGAAACACATAGCATAACTCTTCACCGTGTGCAGGGAGAACAAGGTTGGGAGAACACAGCCCTTTTAGAGGTGAAGAGAGCCCAGAGAGAGGATATTCGGGGGGGGGGGGGCGGTCCATGGTGTTTGCCTCTTCCTGCCTCCCAGAGGATGCTAATTTTGCCCTGCCCTCTCTTAGCTTGCTTCCTCTTCCAGCCATTGCCTCCCCACCCCGCTCTCTACTCATATAGGCTACATCCCACACCATTGCTTTCAGGCTAAGAAAAGGACCAGGCCCTAGGAGAGAGGCACACCAGCATAGCCAGCCAGCCACATTTCATTTACGCATTTGAAATGACATTGTATCCAGACACTGATGCTAAGCTGGGGTTCCCGTATGTTTATGTGCAGAAGTGTCCCTTGGGCAAGCTAGGATGTTCATACTCGGGCTTTCTCCTAAAAGCTTGAGTCTTTCCACAGGCCTGGGAATCTGCAGGTTTAACAAGCACCTCAGGATGTCCCCAGGCTGGTTGTGGGTCAGAACACAGGCAGGAAGACACTCCCCCCCCCCATGAAACTGTGACATATGTGTTAGGCTATCAGAGGTGGATGCCATTTCCAGAAGCCAGAGGACATGGCTTGGAGACTCTCAGATGTGGGCTGGCCTATAGGCCCAGCAGGAAACCAAATGTCTGTTTAAAGCTTAGATGCTCACCAATGGGGAAGCTGAACTCAACTGTACATACTCATACACACACACACACACACAGGAGGCCTGGTGACTGATCATATGCTCACGGAGCCAAAAATCCTTCCAGAGACTTGATCAAGTCGGTCAGCCTTGCTTGGAGCAGGCCAGAGCACCTAGGCCCCAGGTGCCAACCCCAGACTTCTGTGACATTTCTTCTGCCTACACTCAGAACCACAACCTGACGTTGGCTTCCACTCATACCCTCTGCTGTTTACTTCATGGCGTCCCTTCCCAAGGCCAGCATCCGACTCTGCCAGTCTCTAATCCTGTTCTCAGGCCACTGGCTCATCTTCATAAAGGGACCCCTGGTTCTCGTCACTCCCCTGTCCAATAACCTTCAATGGCTCCCTCCTGCCCGTAGGATCAAATCTAAGCCCTGTAGCACAGCTTCTGGCTACTGCCCTCTTTGCAGTCTCCTGTCCCAGTGTCCCGAGGCAGCCTCTCCAGCCAGACTTACTGCCCCAGACCATCCTTCCAGGTCCAGATTTAACTCCAAATAGCTCTGTTTGCATCCTTCCAGGTCCAGATTTAACTCCAAATAGCTCTGTTTGCGAGCTTCGCTGCAACACTGTCCCCAGTTTGCCCAGCTTCAGTCTCCCAGGAAGCTGCTCAGAGCTGTTACACACAGAGCCTCTTGTTACACTAGAGCTTATCTACATGTTCTTCCCATGCAGTCTCAGGCGTGTACCACGACAGCCTGTTTATTCAGTGCTGGGACCAAACCCAGGACCTCTCACACGCCAGGCAACGCTGTTCTGGTGAGGCGACATCCCCTGTCTCTTGCATAGATTCTTTTAAAATATTTTATTATTACGAGGGGGGGGGCAAGGCATGCATGTGTGTGGAGTTTAGAACACAACTTATATTAGCACAACAACTTGGTTGGTTTTCTCCTCCCACTGTGGGTTCTAAGGATTCAACCTCATGTGATCAGGGCTGACAACACCTTTACCTGCGGAGCCATCTCACACAGCCCCAAGCCTCCAGCCACACAGACTCTTGATGTTTTATCACAGCACTAGCCAGAGGTCCTTCCTATGACAAAAGTCACTCACACTGACTAATGCTGCTCTTTATACACATCAATACGTTTAACATCTCTGGGCCACTCTGAGGGCTGGATTAGGTTCTTTGATTCCTAACATTTTTGGTGAAACAACAAGAGAGGCAGAGAAGCTGAGGAGCCTGCTGAGGGCCACCCAGCTACAGAGAATTCATACCAGAACCCCAGACCAAAAAATGGGTAGCTCCTGCCCCATACTGACTAAGCATCTACTGTTGTTACTGAGGTCTAACACATAGAAGCAAGTCATACATACCTGCTGGGGCCCAAACACAAAGACCTGCAGAGGAAGTGATCAGAGAATCTTCAAGAGCCTGGCTCCCACCCAGAGGCCTGTTCCTTGAAGGGCACTACTGCCCTGTGGCGAGCATTTAGGTCTTAGCAGACTTTGCCAGAACTGAGATGCAGAGACAAGGTCTAGCCCAAGGTCACAGTCAGAAAACAGCAGAGCTTTCTGCAGGACTCTGCAAAGTCCTACTGAAAAATCTGGCCAAGGAAGATGAGCAGCCCATGGTCTTCAGCTGGGCTGGGGAGGACCAGTCATCCAGGTGTCCCAGGCTCACCTAGCTCTCCCTATTGAGACTCCCACTAGGATGCTTGCCAGGCTGAGTATGTACAGGGTCCCTGGTCCCTAAGACAAGACATTTCCTTTTACTAACTATTTATCTCCATCACTACTGCTATTTACACTTGAATGTGAGTTGTGTCTCTGCATCCAAGAGAGCAAGTCTGGGGGCGGGTGGCACCTAAGCGACCTTCCTGAACTCTTGTTGTGTAGGCCAGTCACACCAGTGTGCGGCCAGCTCTGTCCTTCTCCAGGGGTCTGTCACTGCTCACTTATCAGTCTGATGTCCCTCAGGGGGCAGCTGCCCTGACCACCCCCTCCGGCTCCAGGCCTGCCGGCTGGAACAAACCTGGAGGGATGGGCAGCCGGGGGCACGTGGGAGGGGGCTGAGCTTCACCACAGGCCCCTTTGCAGTTCAAAGTGACATGCTCAGGCGGCTGTTCCTTCAAAGGGCAGACACAGCCTGCCTCCAGTTGCTGTAGCAGCAGTCCGGAGCCAGGAAGGCGATGATGCAGGGGTAAAGATGGCCCTGGGAGGCCTGGCTGTGGCCCTGTCCATGCTTGCCAGGCCTCCCCTGTCCTGGCTGCAGACATCTTGCCATGTAATCTTGGGAAATTACTTTCCTGCTCTGAATCTGCCCGCTCTTGCTCATTTGCAAGGCATACAGAGCATTCTCGGAGCATGCCCAAGGATGCTAAGGAGAAACCCCACCTCAGACCTCAGGATACTTGAGTGTGCCTGCCATCAGCTGCTTCCCATCTGTATGACCAGAGTGAATCACTCTCGAAGTTCCTTAAGCTTGTTTCTCAAGAGTCAGATAAGGCTAGGATGGAGTGACATCATGCCCAATGGAAGTAGACAGGTCACAGGTAAACTCCATTAGTGCTGAAGCATGCCCTGACGACTGCTCTAGCAGCCCCAATGGGATTTAAGTGGGGGTCTTGGTCCGGGAGCCCCCTAGCTCAAATGCATCCCAATGGAAAGGCCTGGTGAGGTAATCACTGTCTAAGTCACAACCCTAACACCACCGAAGGAACACAGGACGTTTATCAGGAGCCACCTAGTCAACATACACTGAACTCCTATGCCAGGCTGCTACCAGGGCACCAAACCCAGCAAGGAGCCAGAGAATCCACCTTCCCAAAGGATCCAGAAAAATTCTCCAGTGACACAATGCCAAGGTTCCACTTTCAGTTCCACAGGCTGGCTGTGTGACCTTAGGCCCATTATTCAACTTCTCTGTGTCTTCTATCTTATCTGAAAATGAGAACAAGGTAGTGCCCCATGTCAGAACGTCACTGAAGAATGAAAATTGCTCAGAGCTGTGCCTCTGGGGCTACCAGCTCTAAGCAAGCATACGATTGTGGTTGTTGCTGCTGTTGTGGCTGAAGGCTCTCTGGGTCCTGCCCCTGCCCCGTGGTCACTGCTGCTGCTCTCTGAGTCCTGGCCTGCCTGCTAGAAGCCTGTGCAGCTGGGTGCCCTTCTGCCTCTCAGACTTGTGAAGTGTCAGCTACTGAGAGGCATCCTGAGCGCCCTGCGGATCGCAGGCTGCGGAGAGCTTCCCCTCAGCTCTGTTTCCTTACCAGCTGGAAAGTGTAGAAAAAGCACCCAGACCTGCTGGGCTTGTCAAAGCAGGGCTGGCTTGACTCGAACCAGGCTTGGATGGTAATTTTGCGGTCATGACAACTATTTTCTTTACATACTGCTATGGAAGGGGGAACCCCCTGCTTTTTTTTTTTTTTTTAACCTAATTGAAGACACTATCAAGCGTAAATATGCTGGCATTCTTAATAAAAACATGATGGAGGGAAATATTCAAAAGCTCAATAATCAGAAGCAATTTGTGTTATGCAGGGAGATGTGTCATGCGCTGGCTCCCCTCCCTGACTGAGCTCCCTGCAAAACTGGCTTTCGGGCTGGCAACTATGGCAGAAAATCACGAACAACAGTGGGGCTCGGAGGTAGCCTGAAAAATATCCTGGAAAAGAAAAACACATGCCGGAGAGTGTGCTGCAGAAGTCATATTTCATGCCTGACTTTAGAGGCTGTTAATAAGGATTAGAAACACTCCAGCAGCCAACTATCAGTCAGGGCAGGGTAATGAATGCCGCTTCAGATCTCTTCATGGGGAAATGGAAAGGCAAGTGTCCCTCCCTTGTCTCACGGCAGAGAGGGCTCATCCCGTGGAAGACTTCCGGACTTATGTCCGGAGCTCAACTGAAACCCGGCTGTTGCTGCTTGTCCCTCCTGATCTGTCGTCCGGCAGGTTAGGGGGATCCCTTCTAAATTGTAACAATATCAAACTCTCTCTCTCTTTTTTTCAGGATTGGCTAATAAATATGATTAAGATAACACGTCTGAAACCACATGTCCTCAGCTCGGTGTCCAACATGTGGAGGACAGATGTATTTTCTATGCACAGATGACCTAGTCGACTGTTCCCCTGAGGCAGGGACCCTGGAAGATGGAGCTTAGAGAGGTCTTGGCAGTGTACTGGCCCGGTCTACTAGCCAGGCTGGTGGCCTCTCCATGACCCACTGTGGGAATAAAGGGCCAAGTGCAGGATGTCTAGGAGTCACACAGAAGGATAGCAGAAAGACACCGTGCTCAACCGTGTCTCTCATCCTTTACCATCCTAGAACTCTCAAAACCATTCTGCTGTCCAGGGCACTGTCACTAGTTCCCTCTCAGGAGCCAGGAGAACTAAGACACCAGCTAAGTAGTAATGCTAGAGCCTGCTCTGCAGAGGCCTGTGTTGAGCTAGCTCCTATTTAGGTATGCGCAGGCCTGGCTCTTACTTCCAGGCACTACAATGAAGGAAACTTAGCCAGGCTCTGGCTGCACCTGGACTCAGTTCTTCCCTTGCTTCAAGGATTGTTTTTTTTGGGGGGGGGGTTGGGGCTGTCCTGGAACTTGCTCTGTAGACCAGGCTGGCCTCAGAGACCCACCTGCCTCTGCCTCCCAAGCACTGATATTAAAGGTGTGTACTACTACCTGGCTTCTCAAGGATCTTAAATAGATTTTAGCTGGAACATCATGCAGTAGCCCAAAGATCCCAAAGATATGGTCAGGCTATGCTATCTAAGCAGGGCTCTCAGATCTTAGGTCTGCTGAGGTGGAGAGCCCCAGCTAGAGTACACTGCGAGAGGTAGGGCTGAAGGCTCAGAGTTCTCATCCTGACTACAAGCCAGGCTGAAAACTACTGCCATGGTAGATCAAGCAGGCAGGGAAGGCAGACTGTCCAGTCTCAGTAAGGAGTGAATGAATGAGCCGGGCAGTGGTGGTGCATGCCTTTAATCCCAGCACTTGGGAGGCAGAGGCAGGCAGATCACTGAAACTTGAGACCAGCCTGGTCCATAGAATGAGTTCTAGGGCAGCCAGGGTTACACAGAGAAACCCTGTCTAAAGGAGGAAGAGGAGGAGGAGGAGGAGGAAGAAGGGGAAGAGGAAGAAGAGGAGGAGGAAGAGGAGGAGGAGGAGGAAGAAGAGGAAGAAGATGAGGAAGAGGAGGAGGAAGAAGAGGAGGAGGGAGAGGAGGAAGGAGAGGAGGAGAAGGAACATGAGGAGGAGGAGGAAGAGGAGGAAGAGAAGGAGGAAGAGGAGGAGGAGGAGGAAGAGGAGGAGGAAAAGACCCATGTCTGGGAGGGGCATTGCACCTGAACTGACCACTGCTAACAGTGTTATAGCCCAGCCTCTGGTAAGGCCCCAGAGGAGTTCCCTCTCTGAATGGTCTCTGGGCCACTTAGTGCAAACAGCAAGCCCAGGCTTCTTTCTGAGCCAGTCTAGCTTGGTAGATCAACACTGTCCTAGGCCTCTGGCTGATGACCACTACTTTCTGACCCCCTTGTTAGAGCTCTTGCAGTGGCTTTCCTCAATACCCAAGGCCTCTTGTCCCTTCCCAATGGAGGAGCCCAGGGCCAGGGGGCAGACACTGAGCGCAGGGTGCGGCTGGCAGGCTGGCTGATAGGAACCATCTGCGTTGTCTTAGGCTGCCCCTCTGCCCACTGTCCCTCTGAACTCGGCCGGTTCCCGCGGGCCGTTTGATGCTTGCAGGGTCACAGACCCCCGCACACAAATCACCACCGAAGGGCTGGGGGTGGGGCGGAGGCGCTGAAACCTAATCCACAAAGTTTGCCGTGCCGCAGGCTCACTTCTTCCCTCTGTGCCTAACGCCCCCCTCCCTTCCCAAACAAGGCTTAGTTTTTTTTTTTTTCTTGCCAAAACAACAAAAGTTGGTATCAAGTGTTTTGAGGGAGAAAGTCTCCCCCGCAACCCCCACCTCTTACCAAGAAGAAGGGCCTCCACTCGCCAGAGGCAGGGATTGCAGGGGGGCTCAGGGAAAGGATAGTTAAGTTATCGGGTCCATTCATCCTTGGTCCTAATTGCCACATCTACACTGGCCAGACCCTATGCTCCTGTGGTCCCCTTCCTCTGGGGTCCAGCTCCCTTCTCCATTGAATCTCTGGGTCCCCGTGCAGCCAGAGAGATAGGAACATTACTCCACTCCCTCCTCCCACTCCATAAAGTAGTCCTGGCCTGTCCCTTTTGGGGTGGGGGGTGAAATCCTATGCTCAGCCTGTTCCTTTCAGTGACCCGGGGCTGGGCTCAGGCAGAAGGAACCTGGAGTACCCGCCCTGCTAGGATGCGTGGGTTCCTGGCACAGCCAAAGAGCTTAGGAAAGAGGCCAGGCATCCTGGTATGAGACACAAAATTCCTCTTCCTGCTCTTATGACTCTGAGGCCTTGGGGCTGAAACCCTGGGGGCTGTAGGTGGTGTTCCTAGAGGGGGGCAAAGCAGACTTCGGGGAGTACAGGAGCACAAGCATTTTTACTTGCTAGGTGTCAGCTTCACTTTTTGTTGTTTTTGTTTTGTTTTAATTTTTTTTTTCAGTAGCTGCATGGCCCCGGAATCACGCTTGCCCGGCTGCTTCTCCACAGCTCCGGGCTCCCTACTGTGCCCAGAAGTCCTTGCTTTCTAGCTGGCCTGGGACCGCTGTGGGTCTCCTAGTCCAAGCAGGCATCTGGGGCTCCTACACGGTGGCCACAAGGACAGGCTGAGTCTGCATAGGAAAGGTTGAAGGGTGAGACAGAAGGAGTGGTCGCTGCAAAGGGGAATAAAAGGCGCCAGTGGCCTGGCTGCGAAGCGGGTTTCTGCGGGGGTCGAACAAAGGAATTTGGCCTCTGAAGAAAGGGGCTGAGCTCACAGCTGGGAATGGCAGCTCCAGACCTGCAGGAGTTTCAGGACTAGAGCATACTCCCTAGAACTAACGAAATCTGCCACTCAGAGGACCCTAGTCTCCACTGCAACCCTATTTTGGCTCTTACCAGACTTGCCTTGACCAGAGTGGTAGTTGCATGAGCTTCTTTATTTGAAGCCTCTAAGGCACCCTCTGCTTGTGGGGCTATGCTCCCATTTATCAGATGCTGGCCCTCTTAGTCGGCTTAAGAGACCCTATCCACTCCCAAAGGAAAGCTAGTAGTGGGGACTCTGGGCCCTCCGAGGCCCCCCTCCTCCGGTCGCCCTCGGAAGGGGTGGAGGGGACACGGTTGTAAGGTGTTCAGCCTCTTTTCTCTGCTTGACGTGAATAAGGGGATTAGGGCGGCAGGTTTCCGTCGGTCACTCGGTGGGACAAAGGGCCCCGCGGTTTGAGCGGTCAGCTTCTGATTAAACGCCAGAGCCTGTCACTCAGCACTAGGCTAGGTACTTGTGTTTCTGACATAATCTTATTAGAAGATAAAACCAGAGAAATCCTTTTTCATAATGAAAAGTTACATTTAATGGCTGCACTCGTCCCCCACACCCTCCCAGACCCTTCCCAGACCCTTCCCGCCTTCCCCGTTGCTGTTGGATATGGCTCGCCTGTAATTGGCATTTAAAGCACCAAGTCCGGGAGAAAAACGGGGTTTAGGGTTTTTGTAATCCCCCTAAACTGTCTTTGTTCGAAATCTCCACAGATACAAGTCTGTTAAGGGTAAATATTTGTGGATTGATACAACCACACCTCCCCACCCCTGCAAACCAAATCTGGAAGGGGGAAAAAAACGTCTAGCCCCGGTGCTGGCACACGGGGGTGGGTGTGTGTGTGTGGGGGTAATTCTGCCTGCGCACGCAGCCGTGTTGAGGACTCTGTTGCCGGCCCCTTCGCCAGCTCCGGGAGTAGAGGCATTTGGGACATTTCTCAGGCGGGAAAAAGATCTTACAGGCTTTCCTTCAGTGTTCTACTTCCTAGATCAACAACTCTCCCCGACATGCTTCCGTGCTTGCCCAAAGAGGTGGGCTGGAGGGCTGGGGCGGGAACCTTAAAGCCTGTTCTCACCACCAGTCTGCTCCCTCCAGTTCGCCCCTTTAGTGGTTCCAAGGGGTGCCGCTCCCCGACTCTATGTGGGCAATCCATCCCACCGGGCACCCGGCCTCGAGTCCCGACGAGCCTCCAAGCTTCCGAAAATCCCTTAACTGCGAAGGAACCCAAGAGCTGTGTCGGGGCCCCGGGTTCCGGGCTCCAGCCCAGCCTGTCCTGGATCGGATCGAATTCCTTCATAAATCAGCGGCCGGGTGAAAGGGGTGCGCGTTAGAAAGGGCAGGACCGTGTGCGCGTATTAGAGCGCGCGGTTCCCAAATCCGGGCTAAACCCCTGGTGACACTGAAATTCATCAACCATCGCCAATGCCCCGGCTCCATCTACCGAGGAGCCCGGGAGCCTACATACCCTAGCTGCTCCACTCCCGGGAAAAGAGAATCCCGGGAGGCAGGAACGGCTGAGAAAAGTGCCTGGACCACTGTGCAGACCCGGGCTGTAGCGAGCCTCCTGCCAGTCTCGCTGGCAAAGGGGGCTGTCCCGCTCTGAGAAGGAGTTATTCTAACCTTTCTGTCCTCTAGTCAGGGCTGGCCTCTCAGGAGCACTCGCCGCTCTCCCCCTCCCCCTGAACTCCAGGCCGGCGCTCTGAAGAGAGGTATCTAGCATCTGGGGCTTCAGCAAGTCAGGACAAGGCGATCTAGGGATCCCAGGAAGGGGTTGGGGGGAGGTCCTATGGAGCCTGTTCTCTCATCCACAGGTCCAACTAGAAGCAAAAAGTCAGCGTACTCCACAGGCACTCTACAAGTAACTTTCCTTTCTAGAAGCAGTGCTACTTCACTCAGGCCCACTGCACTCAGTCCCGCTCTGTTCTTGCAAGTTCACATGCGTTGGTCAAGCCCCAGAGTGTTAGAGAAAATGGTCCCTTCGAGCTTGCAGGTCATGGCGGCCATACGATGCTGCCTGGGGTGGGAAACATGCATATTTCCTTCCCAAGGGATCCAGCAGAAGAGCGGCTGCACTTTTTGAGCCTCCCACGCAGGGTAGACAGACAACGTGTTCCTGCCTTCGGCTCACTTCTCAGCATACACGCTGACACTGAGTGCCCCATCCAGGCTGGCGCCTCTGAGCTGCTTCACTTTGTCACAACCTAAGATGGAACCCATCATCCCCATTTCACAGAGGAGGAAATGGAGGCTCAGACTCTGGCCCCAGTCTGTAGGAGATGGTTAGGGTCTGTATCCCTCAAAGCTGCACTTGCCAGCATCCCTCTCCCCCTTTTGATCCTTTTCTCTTATGTTTAAGACCACAGTGCTCGGCTCAGAGCTTAGGTTACCCTTCAGCATCCTGTTTCCCTGACTTCCACCCTGGCCTGAGCTAGGATCCACACTGGACAGCCCAAGTAACTGTGGCTATTTCAGTGCTACTGGATAAGGCTCTTCTCTACAATTGACAGGTAGGAGAAGAGGGACACGCAGTCACAGCGGGCCAGTCACATTCCAGGTCAGCATTGCCCCTCCTTTCGCACCCACAGGGCAACAGAGAGCTGGAGGCCCAGTGTTGGGGCAGCCTCATCGTCCCAGCATATTTATTAATTTAAACAGCTTGCTCCCTCTGCTCTGGTTGGACATTCCCTCCTCAGCCAGCAATCTCCCTATAGGAGTGTGGGAGGGCAGGGGGGGACTCTATTTAGCACAGGCCAGTTAGGAAGCAAACACCTTTGTTTCTTATAGAAGCAGATTCTAGGAATGAGTCGTCCTCCTCCCCCACCTCTCCAGCCACACACCAAGCGCCAGGCCAGCCAGGTGCCCTGACATCAACCACTACTGGAGCCTCCGGGCCAGTCTGGGGTAACTTGGGACCAGGCACTCCTTGAGGTCCTATTCCTTCCATAAGTCCACACAGCTTGAGTCCTCCTTCAGGACCCCCAGGGTCTGCAGGCAGACCCAGGGGGCTGCCAGCCTCGGGACTGAGATGGAGATGCTATTGCTCTGAGTATAACAAAGGAAGGGCTCACTGGAGAATTTATTTGTCCTGATCTGGGCCAAGCAAAAGGTAAAGGGCATCGAGGAAGTGCTGTCAGCCAGGCCTGAAACCTGGGAAAGACACCACTGGGAGCACACCAGCCCCACATGCCCCAGCACTCCGTGCCACAGCGGTAGTTAGAGCAAACACAGGCCCTTCACTGCCCGTCACTTACACCTTCCCCCCAAATTACACAAACTTTGAAACATTTTTCTAGAAGAAGATGGATGCTTCAGGAGACTTGAGGTCAAGGCTGGGCTGTTTAAAGTATATTATTAACAAATAAACATTTACTGCAGGGGGAAAAGAAGAGGAGGAGGAGAAAAACCCTATAGGCCACCAGGGAACCAAATCATGTTGCTTTTGGCATCAAATGACAGGAGACATTTATGATATGAATGGAGAACACCAGAGGCTGATGGAATGGCAGACGTCTGCCACCTCACTTCCCCTGCCTTCGGAATCAACTTTTTCAGCCTTCCCCTCTTCACCCCTCCCCTCTTACCATCACCTCTCCACTTCTGACCGCAGCAGTAATAAATATACATAATTTGGATTTTTTTTTTCTTTGCTGCCATCAACACAGAATCTGGGAACTATAGAGCGCTAAAGATCTTCTGGCTGGGTCAGTCAGACAGCCAAGGACCTGGAGTCCTGGTCACCTCAGGGCTGATTAAAAGCTCACAGAGCTCTGGGCATGGGGTGTGTGGATCATCCTCTCTGCTTCCATACCCTAAGCCAAGGACTGACTGTGGTGTCCAACAAATTGAGTATCCTCTGTCCTAAATGATGGACTGTGTTAGTTTATATTTTTCTCTTCTCTCTCTCCCAACTACTCTGTCTCTTTCAAATACCTTCATAGTCACAAGACAGTACCCTGGGAAGTTATGTTATCCCATCACAGATAGAAACCTCACAGGGCCACAGAGCCTGAGCTGGTGCATGTGTGTATGTGTGTGTGTGTGTGTGTGTGTGTGTGTGTGTGTGTTGTGTTCTACCCTTCTTGAATGTTCTTCCCTTTTAAGTCCCTGGATCTCTTCTCCTCTAGATCAGCCTTGCATATGGAGGTTGAGTGTTTTGCCTGACGTTTGAGTCACAAAAACAATAACCTAGGACTTACATCTCCAACTATGAGATGGCAGTACTGAGTATGCTCTTCCACATTCAGGCACTGGGGCCCATTGTTTCTTCAGTGGAAACAGTTGGCCCAGTGCTTCTCTGGGCCAACACATGGTCCCAGGAGGAACAGAGCCACACGTCAGCCCAAGATGCTAACACAGCCACCCAGCCTCCCTCACAATCAGAAGTTTCTCCAACATTGGAACAGGGAGGGGGATAAAGGATGCCTTCAGAAGAAAACATTGACTGAAGCCCCACCAGGTGTCCCTTGGAATCCTGGAAGCTACTGTGCGAGATGGTGTCACCACGCTCAGGAGAGCCCAGGGCTCAGGGTGAGCTGCCACTTAGCTGGGTGCTGGGTTTGGGAGGTAAACCTGGCTCTGACCTGGTGTCTAAAGCTCTTTTTGTGGCAGAGGGAGATAGTGAAGGCACAGTGTCCTCCTGTCAGTCAAAAGGGGGAGTGCTTTCTGGGTGGGGGTGTGGGGGAGATGCTGATGTGCTTAGAGAGGCTTGTGGCCAGCCTGGCTTGGGCACGAAGCATGTCTGCAGTCTGGAGGGTTTCTTCGGAGACCCATATTTCCTGCAACCACATCCCCAAGGACAACAATAACTTTCAAAATGTAACAACAAACCAGGTGAAGACACCAGGTCCTTTGGGTACCTAATGTAGAGTCAATAAGAATTCTGCCCAGGTAGGCAGAAGGTCAGGTAGGTGCCTGGTGGCTGCTGTGTTCCTAAGCATGGCATGAGGGCAGGAAGGGATGGACCCTCCGATTACATACTATAGTGCAGATCCTAGCGGCCGCTTTCCTCCACTTGAGAAAAATACTGCAAACAAATAAGGCCGCAGCAGCCCAGAGCCTTGGGCAAAGAGGGTGAGCCAGGAGTCGGGCACTGAATAATGCTTTCCTTCAGCCCCAGATGCCTGCAAGGCACGAAGGCTTGCCCTCATCTCCATCCCATAGAGAAAGTACTGGGGTTAAATATCCAGGCTCCCTCCAAGGGACCAACGATCCTCGGACTGGCACTGGCAGTGGGAGCCCTTCAGCTCTTGGGGGTCCAGAGAACACCCCACGCCCTTTCATAAGGCAAAGTATTGGCTTCTTTTCCTAAGCAGGTCCCTGGAAAGACCCAGTACCCTGGCAGTGGGCTACATGTCTGTAACCCTGAACTAGTTTGATACAGGGGTGATATTTGCGGGCTGGGGCTTTCACCATGAAGCAAGAGCTAATCTCGAGTGGGATACCAGAATACTCAAGGAAAAGGCCTTCCAAACCGGGAAACGAAACCCAGAAGCCAAAAAGGGCAGGGAGCCTGGGTTTGCTCCTCCGATGCTACACTGACAGAAGCTGTGGTTGTTCCCGAGGCCAAGGTGAGCCCCCAGATCCGGGAAATCCTTCTTTCAGTCAAACACTTCCGAGGAAAATAATGTGCTGGGAAGAACCCGGCTGAGCCATTTTCGGGGAAATGTTTTAAAAACCAGCCCAGGACTCAGAAGGCTTTTTGTCAAAGTCATAGCCTGGATGCCCCCTTCTGCCACCGAGGATTTCCCTACTTGGAGGGGACAAGACCAAGGCATCTCCAGTGTTCTCCGCAGAGCCAGGGAGGTCGCAGCATCTGAGGCTTTGGACGCCTGGGCAGGCTCCTTACAAGCGGGTGGAAGAGCTCCGGGCAGGAGTCCCGCATCCCGAGAGCACAAAGGCTCCCGCGCGCACACCTACTGCTCCCAGACCCCTTCACTAGCTGCCCCACACGCCGTCAGACTCCATTGTGTGACAGATTTTTGGACTCTCCCACCAACCCTCTCCACTTCCGGAGCCTCCTCCAGGAATTCACCACCTCCTTAAGACAGAAACCTTTTCCAGACAAGCAATCGGGGCGAGTGAGCGACAGCCCTCAAGAAAAGGGAGTTACATAATTCGATTTCACTAAACTGCCAAGAAAAACAACATATATTGGGGAGGGAGGATGTCAGTTATTTTTCCCCATAGTTTCTCCGGGGGGAGACACGGAGCAGTGTTCGCGTTTTTGCGGAGGCCGCGCGTTTTCCCGGTTTCTAACCCGGTTTTCTGTTTGAAGGAGGGCCGAGGTCTTGGGGTTTCCCTTCCCCTCCTTTGAAGGAGTCCCTGAATTGCACATAAGGACGGGGCGGGGGTAGGAGAGTTTTAGGGTACAAACAAAAAACGTTTCGGTTCCAGGGCCTGCATTTTCTTCGCTCTGCCAGGCCTGCGAGTGGGTTTTATCAATTGTCCTATATGTGCCCACTAGCCAGTTAATCACCCCCGTGGTGCGTAAAACAACTTCGCGCTCCTGGGTGCTTGCAATCGTTGGGAACAAACCGAAAGGAAGAAGACACATCTAGAAACACAGCACCTCTTGAAAAGGACCTACTCCGCCGCCGTTCAGCGCAGGCGGTGCTTTGTACAAAAAGTCCTTTTTTTTT
>NW_022196897.1:21569330-21582248 GCF_008632895.1 Mastomys coucha
GTGTGTGTGTGTGTGTGTGTGTGTATGGGGTATGCTGCAAATTTCCCAGTGCTGAGGAGACACACACTCAAAGTCAAGAAAGCACGTCTCTGTCCCCATTGCCTTAATTCTCGTCTGAAAAGCATTTGTGCACACATGATATAAATATGCATCTGGGATTCTCAAAGAAAAAAATCATGAATAAAAAAATATTTTTTATTGTGTAAAAGAACATTGTTTCCGTGTGAGTTCTTGCGGGCCTAGCTGATCTCCTGCTCCCTGCAAATGCTGCCAAGAGACCCTGGGGATTTGTCCCCAAGATTGTCTTGATAACCACTACTCCGCCCAAGCACACCAGGAGGCCGGCCGATAGCAGATACTTAATTGTCGTTATTGTTAGAAAGGAGAGATGGGGGAGGAAAAGGGGAGCGGAGGGGGAAAGGCTGACGGTCCTTTCCCTAGGAAACTCAGGGAGACTCCAGATCTGGGGACTAAATTCCCTGCAGCACCTGGAGTCTGCACCTTGGTAGAAGCCAAATCTTTGGGGCTGTTTTTCTTTTCTTTCAAAAACAAATATCAGTGGGACAAAGCAGTTGCAAATGTTTAATTGTTTTGTAAACTGGGGAGGCTGGTCACTCACCCAGCTCCAGTTACTGTTTTAGGGCTGAGCAGAGGGACCCCAGAGGTGTCTTTGCCCTGTCCCATAATGATCCCAGCAGCAACTATGTACAAAAGGTTGCAAAGTCTTTACAGTGTTAATTAAAAAACAAAAACAAAAAAAACCCCAACAAAAACACCCCAAAGTTTCAGAGGCTCATTTCTACTTTCTCGTGCCTCTTAGAAGACCCACGTGTGGGGCTACTGAGGTTAGTGGCTAAGATGGGTGTAAGGGGTACTGCTCATGCCTAGCCACAGTACTTCCCAGAGAGGGGCTGACTGAGTCACCCCAAATCCCCAACCATTGCTCCCTCATTTTATTCCTGCTGCTGTATGCGCAGCTGTGGGCAAACTGCCTGGTGCCCTTTTCCCCGCAGGAACTAGAGTTCCGTGGTGCAGACACAGGATGGACATCAATGATGTGCCTAGACCTGGGAACACCTACAGAGGGACAAGCCTACATCATGTTATAGGATCAACAAAAGAAGACTCCTCGAAACCCACCCCAATTCTTGCCCATAGAAAACCCCATCCTACCCCAGCCACCAAAAAGAGCAAGGTGCAAAAAGTAGTCCCTGACCGGTCCCCAGTTCCTGGGGACACTCCAGTAGCCAGCCACCAAGGCCTTCTGCAGGGCTCCTGCCTGCAGTCTCAGTTGCCAGGCCCCAGTCAAAGAGTTCAGCTGCCTCTTTTCAAGCTAGACCCTGGATCTGGAGACAATACTTTGGTTGCACTCACTGCTTTGCACATGTATCCCTGCCTTTTTCTCCAAGGGCTTTGGCACTCAGAGACCACTGCAGCCAAGAGCACCTGAGCAGCCCCATTCAAGAAGCCTTTCAGAGTTCCACTTAGAAATTCCCACAGACTCACGCTTGTCTCTGCAACTCCGCTCCCAAGATTCCCACACTCTCCTTCCCACTGAGGATCCTCATTGCATACCCCCCCCCCCCAATTGCATTTCCAGGTCTACGACCCCAGGCAGGTCACAAGAAAAGCTCTGCATCTTCTGCGGTCTGTCCCCAGCCTTCAGCCACACAAGTCCACAGTGCCATCCGCTTAGCATAGAAACCAGCAGGTAAGACTCAAACCACATCTCTAGTATCAACCACCCCTTTCCAGCACGCTGCAAGAAAGTAGACTGTCTAGGGAGGCCTGACTCCTTCAGTCAGCCGCTCCAACGAAGATCTCTAGGCTGCAGCTTCCTAGACAGATTGATTCTCCAGCTAAGAAAAATTGTAAGGGCAAAATTCCCTTATGGAACGGTTTAGGAAGAAGGACACCTATATCTCTTTACCAGAGAATAAAAGTGCGGCAAGGAGCCAGCCAGGGTGGGGATCTCCCGCCTGCATCGCAGCCAGAGTTTAGCACCCACCTCCCTGCTCCAGGAATCCCAGACGCTCTTGAACTGGGGAAACAGTCAGGCTTGGCCCTCTAAAGCAATGCCTTTCTTGGAAAATAAATTCTTGGTCCCCACTTGAGGCC
The DNA here is from genome assembly GCF_008632895.1 of Mastomys coucha. Lineage (NCBI taxonomy): Eukaryota > Metazoa > Chordata > Mammalia > Rodentia > Muridae > Mastomys > Mastomys coucha. The sequence continues at coordinate 21,571,449 of NW_022196897.1, forward strand.
TTAGAGGGGCCAAGCCCTCTCCCGGGACAAGTATCGTATCGACCAGTCCGCCCAGGGCTTTGTCTTGTACCCCAATTCAGTCACTCTGCGCAGGTTTCCGGGACAACAGATGGCACCTAGGGGCACCCCACCACTGTCGTCTGGAAAGAGATGATTCGCCCCAGCCCGGAGACACGCAGCCCTTTGAGCCCTCGGTGCTGCCGGGCCCAGTGGAGCGCAGAGCCGGCCGCAGGGCGGCGCGGGCTCTTCCCGGCAGGGACCGGCCGGGCTGGAGTGCTGGTCCGTGGCGGGGAAAGAGAGGAGGGCGAGAGGCGCTTACTGTTGGTAGTCTTGCTTGCAGTACAGTTTCCGATCCCGGAAGTAGCAGCTGGTGGTGAGGGCTTGCTGACATGCTGCGCACTGCAAACACTCCTCGTGCCAGGACGACTCGTTGACTCGCATCAGGAAGCGGTCGGAGATGGGCCGCTGGCAGCCCTCGCAGACGGCGGGATGCGGGCAGTCGGAGCCTGCAGCGCACAGGGCGAGAGCCGGGCCGTCAGCGTCGCCTGGCCCAGCCCCGGAGCGCCACCCGTCGCCTGAGGACCCCAGCGGGCGAGCCAGAGACCCGGCAGCCCTAGACAGCACGTTCCTTTCCGTAAGCCGGGGCGCGGAGAGGCCGAGGGCCTGCAGCCTTGGCTGGGCGCTGCGCTCTCCCCGCTCGCGGAGATCCAGCGTATGGGTGTTATTACCAACGAGAAGGAGCTCCGCGCGGGGTGGCCGGCTGGAACCCGACCAGTGAGGTGAAGCCAGGACACTCGCTGGCTGACACGCCCCACGATGCTGATGGAACCCTTCTACCCCAGAACCCACGGTTTGGATAGACCCGGGGATATTTTTCTCTTCTAGAAACTCCCCTTCCCCAGGTGACCTGGCATCACTCCCGGGCTCTAAGGAGACAACTTACTTCTCCAGCATCCCTGCCACCCATTTCCACCCCAGCCCAGTCCAGTGTAGCAGTATTAGAACCCAGACCCGGAGAGGATGGTGTGAGTGACGGCTGAGGCTGTTCAGTCCTCTGTCTAGGTGACGTCCCTGAACGTTGTCCCCTCAGGGAGCTGTCTAGGTGTGCTTGATGCCCCTCTGGTGGTCATTCCAGGGGTCCGGACCCCCTCCCCACGTCCTGAAAACCTATTTTCTTTATTCTTTGGCCCTCACGCCGGTGTCCACAGCGGCACGACGGACGGCCCTACTCCCTGACCCGGACTACTCGGGCGTTGCGACCCAGCACTCACCCAGCAGCACCCCCAGGGTGGCGGGTCCGGGGCGTAGGGCGTGCTCCTCCATCTTGATGCCGTCTAACATCTTGGCGCAGTCCGTCTGCCCTCGAGGGAAGCACCTCTCCAGCGACTCGGGACCTGTTGCTATATCCATGGGACGCCCGGCGCGCTGCAGACCCCGCCGGCTGGGCCACTCGCCCTCCGACCCGTCCGCCCGCTCCGCTGCAGCCGGGGAGGCGCGGCGCCCGCGGGGTCGGGGCCGCACGCTGCCCCGGGGCGAGCGTGGAGCGGCGGCGCGCTGGCCCCGGGCCCCGGCGTCGCGCGGGAGGGCCCGGGCGGCTGGCAGCCCCGCGCGCCGCGCTTTCCCGGCTCCTCGCAGCCACGCGCACCCGCTGCTCGCCTGTCACCTGCTTGTCAGCCCCGGGTCCCGGCTGCGGCGGCGGGCGGTACGGGCAGCCGCCGGGAGGAGGAGGAGGCGGCGGCGGCGGCGGGCGGGGGAGGGGGCGGGGGTTCAGGGGCGGCCCCGCGGGCTGGGGGGGCGCGGGCGTCGCAGCAGGGTCCCGGGCGGGGCGCAGCGGGCCGCGGGGCTCCAGGCGCGCTCCCCGCACTACTCCAGTGCCATGGTGCGCCCGAGGAGCCGCTCGGTTTAGAGCTGGGGCTGGCGGCGGAGGGATACTCCGGCCCGGAGCCGCCTCACCCCTCCTCAAACTTCCTGACATTTGAACTCATTGGTGCGCCTCGTATCACTGCGCCGGGATGAGCCGGCTGCTCCACGTCAAATAGTGCCGTCGCCTCCCCCCCTCCCTGCGGGAGGGCTCCCTGAGCCCCCGGCCTGCACCCCGTGCCGCGCCTTGTACCCAGCCGGCCATCCTGCCCACCCTTGGCAGAAGTTTGGTTAGCCATCGAAACAAATTCTGTGCCCCACCCCTCTTGAAAAATTGATTTGGGAGTTGGGGAAATCAGGCTTTCTTTTTTTTTTCTTTCTTGCCTTTTTTATTATTAATATTTTTGGTTTTTTTTTAAAGCTCCAGCGCTCAGAGGAGTGGCCCCGAGTGAGGCCAGACTGTGAGGACGGCGGGGAACGCAGCGACTTCTCCAGGGGACGGCGCCAGGCGAGAGCGGCTGCCTCAAACCTGGACTTGTAGGCTAAGGTAGGTCGCAGGGTCTGAGTTGGTGTCCCCTCGGGAGGCGGGGTCTGCACCGGACAGCCTGGTGCGCAGAGAGGGTTCCTAGGGTCGAGGGAGCATCAAATGTAAGCAAGGACGCTGGCCCGGACTCGCCAAAGGGAGCCCTGACCTGGGGAGGGGGCACAAGGACTGCAGTTTGAGTGAGTGGTCCCGAAAAGCCCAGGCCTGGCAGAAATAGGGCAGAGGGGTGAGGTGAAGGGGCCCTAATAGCTAGAATGGGAGATGCTGGGTGAACGAGGACGGTCAGGCCCGGGTTGAGACCAAGAGAGTGTTCAGAGGGTCCACACGACTCGGAAAGGGATCTCGTTCCCAGACGGGGTCAGTGGGCGAAGGCTGGGCCTCCCAGGGCTTAGAGTATGAGAGGCAGATAAGAAGTGGTGGTCCCAAGATCTAGGGGTGGAGGCCTGGAACGGCGTGGGGACAGTGGTTCTAAGGAAATCCGTGTGACCTCTGAAATCGGTGCCCTTTCATTGGGGCCAAGGGGCCTGGCTAGGGTTAGAGACTGAGCGCTGGCCAGCCTGGGCAAAGTGGGCCTCGACAGCAAGCAACGCAAGGCTAGCGGCATGCAGTGCAGCTGGCGACTCTGGGTGCATCCCGCCAGACACCCGCGAGAGAACTAGAAGACGTCGTGTCGGGACACAGGGTACCTTCCGCCCCGCCACGCCCGCGCGAATGGCAGGAGGAGTGGTGCGGTCGCGGGGCAGGAGCTAGCTGCCCCCGGGAGCCGCTGCTGGGCGGCTCTGGCCCCTCCGGTCGAGGCGCAGCGACGCGGAGCCGGGCCGGGATGGAGGGCTCGGAGGGCGGGTCCCCTGACCCCGTGGAGGCGAGAGGGCGGATCGGATTTGGAACCTGCGGGAGGCTTGGTCAGAAGTGGCCTCCTGTGCTCGGGTGAGGGGGGCCCGGAGGGGCCCGGCTTTGTGGAGGATTAGCGGTCACCGCCCCACCCCAGTACCTGTGTGTGTGTCGGTGGGGATCCGAGTGTGTCTGTGCGTGTCGGCGCTCCCGGCTCGGAGGCTATTGAGTACGTGTGCACCCGTGTTCCCGTGCTCATACATTTTGTGTTCGTGTGTCCTTGCGACTTTCCTGGCAATGTGTGTGTGTGTGTGTGTTCGATACACGCCTCTCGTGCTTCTGTGTCATGTTTTTTTGCACGTCTTTGTGTGTGTCCTCGTGTCTGTGTCACAGCGAAGATGTCTACGCCTTTGTATGCGCCCGGGCCCCTGTAGCGTGCCTGGTAGATTTTTCTCTATAAGTGTGTCTCCGAGTTACCTTTGTGTTTCTGTTTGCGCCCCCCACCTCCCCGAGCTCCTGAATTGTTCTGTGTCGCTGAGGGGTTTTTGTGTTTGTGGCTTTGTGTTCTGTGTATTTCTCGGCGCCTTTGTGTGTCTGTATCGGGAGCATGCGAATGTGCATGTAGAGTTCTCTTCGCCCACCCTTCGTCCGCTTGTCTTTACCCAGTGTGAGAAATCTAAGGCCTTGAGCCTGAGGTTGGGCAGAGGCTTGGGCCTGGACCGCCTTCTCTGGGTATCTGGGCCCCAGCGCGTCGCTGCGGGAAGAAGGCGAGAGGGTAAGGCTGGGCGTGCAGAGTCGGGAGGCGCCGAACCGCGCGCAGAGGCAGCGGGCCGACCGGGTGCACTCTGCCCTCTGCTGGCCACAGTGTGTCCCTGCAACCACTGCTGGGTACCGAAAGCCCTGGTTCCAGGCCCGGACCTTCACCATCTCCTTCAGGCTGAATGTGTCTTCTCTGTCTCAAGCCCTAAAGACTCACCTCGGACTCTAAGCAATCCACGCAGGGTTCCACGCCCATCTCCACCCTCCCATCTCTCCCACGCTTCCTGTGCCTGTCCATTTCTACCCCATCCCTCTCCGTTTCTCTTTGACTGAATGGTGGCCCCTGTGGCCCGGCCTCAGAGGCTTCCCTGATCCTCTGGCTGGCGTCCAAGACCGGGTCTGGACCTTTGGCTGTGTTTGCTGTGCGTTCTGCAGTGCTTGAAGCTGGGTCTCAGCGCCGAGGGCACACCTGTAGCCACCCCAACCCCCCTTTGATGCATGGCTGGTATGTTTTCCAAGGTTTCCAGAATTTTGGGGGTCTCTCCCCGCGCAGTCCTGTGACCCGGCCCACTCGGGTCAGGCTGCCCGAACTGTCGGCAACTGAGTTCAGTGCTCCCTGGGTGAACAGTGAAACCAGGATTGTCTTTAGTCCGATTGAGGAAGATGCTCCCGTTCACAACCTTGATCCCTTGCACGCCTGTTTCCGTCTGTCCATCCTCCTCGACCTGTAGACCTTCTTTGTCCGTACTTTCGCAACCCGAGTTGACTAGACCCGGTGTTCACATTGTCCGCATAGTCATCCATGTGTCTCCGAAGCATCCTTAGGGTTCTTGGTCTCCCATCCTTTGCCTCCGAGGAAGAAGAATACGACTGGACAGGAGAAAACCGGTTTAGGCCTGGAACCCACTTCTCTCCACGGGCCTCAAGCTCCTGGCTCCGCCTGTCTCTCCAGTACAAGCCGATGGTCCCCCCTCACCCCCGCTCTGAGACTCACAACACAGATGGCCGATCGCTCCCGCGCGCGCCGTCCAATGCGGGATGCTTGTGGCCTCCGACGTCTGCTGCAGAATCCGCTCGAGATGGTTTCACCTGAGCAAAGACGGACGAGGAGGACGGCTGCCTGCACTGCTGGAATCGCAAGAAACAAAACAGGGAGAGATCCGGGCTCTTCTTATCGAAAAGGCATGCAGCTCCTGAGCCCTTACTTGGTCTCTGGCTCTTCTCCTTTAGGACTTGCAACCTCACTCCGTAGCGACCCGCCTCGTGCGAGCTTATGAGCCGGGGGTGGAGGGGCGGTGGCCAGGGGAGGTTAGGGCTACACCAGCAAAAACCCAACCGTTTGGTGCTTCTGACCAGACTCCAGGAGAGAGACGACCGTCCCTCCAGGTATAGAACCACGAGCTGCAGTATCAGATCCCAGCAGGAGGAGGACCAGACACAGCCTTGGCTTCATCAGCAAGGAGAATCTCAGAAGCATCGCACCAGCCTTCCTGCTCTGCCTCAAGAGCGGAGGCCATGGAACACCTAGGCCCACCCCATGCTGCCCGGGGCTAACGGAGCCTCGAGATCTATGAGGCTTCGCTGTGCAGAATGAAAGCTATCCCAAGCTGTGGGCCAAGTCGGGACCTGAGTTTCCCCCAGGGGAAACTCAGTCTATCCCAGGAAGGACCCGAACACCACGGAAATGGAGCAAGGGCGGGCCCATGGCTCAGCAGAGGTCGATTGTTGGCAATCCAACTCCCGAGCATCCAGGCACCCCTCCGAGCATCCTAGCTGGTCTTCACCCAGGATTCATGAGTCAAAGCATTGGACGACCACTTTCTAGTGACTAAGGAAGGGCGTCTGAGGTCTCCCTGTGCTGATGGAAGTTCTCCAGAAAGGCGAGACTGGAGAGGGATTTCTGGGGGTACTTCTTATTCTCCACTGGGGGCTTTTGAGGCTAATGAGAGGTGGGTGCCAGGGTTTGCAGGGGGGGGGGGCTCAGAGCTGGAGGATGAACAGCGCAGCCAAATCCCTCAGCCCTCCAACAACCCCCACTCTGGACCATTAGTCATGGGCTTGCTCCACGTGTGGGGAAATCAGGCTCTCTCAGATCCAAAGGCTGCCGGCAGCCCATGGGAAGGTTCAGAGAAGGCCCTTCCAGGACTGGGTGGCCCCAAGCTGAGGTCTCCTACTGGCTACGCGATGGTTAGGCGCGGGGAGAAGGGCAGGTCTCAGGAAGTTTCCAATCTTATCTCAGGGTCTGGTTAGGAGACACCAGGGTAGAAGACCTGCACCTTTGTCCTTCAAATGTCTCTGTCTGTGCAGTGGGCATAAAAGAAGCATAGATCTTATGGAGTTGCTGGGAGAGCCACATAGAAGTGCTCATGGCATGGCCGGCTCACTGTAGGGCTCTAGACATACTATTTGATGAATAATTGTATGGGAGGGGAGCTGCTACTTAGACATAGGAGGCTCTCTTCCTCCTTCTCTTCCTCCTCTAGAGCCAGAAGGAAAACAGACTTGTCTCCAATTCAGTCCTGTCTGGTCTCTTCCTTCCCTCCAGGACAGGTGAAGTCCCTGGGCCAGCTGCTGTGGACTGGCCACATGAGACAGGGCCAGTGTAGGGCACCCAGACAGACAGCCCAGCCTTCTCACTTTGTCATGAACCGGAGGCTGAGGGCAGCTAGCACCGACAGTGAGAGCTTTGAGAGGCAATAGAATCAAGATTTTTTTTTTTTTTGAAAGCCCTTTGGGAAGAAACCTGTTAGAGACTGTGATGTGTGTATTCTTGTGTTATATTTGCTTTTTACCAAGCACTTTCCTTAAGAATCTCTCTACATTTCTTGCCAAATGGATGGTTTCAACAGGCAGCCTGTCTTTAAGAATGAAGGGCTCCCCAGTCCAGGACGGGAACCAGAACAAAGAGAGGGTGAATGACCGTGTTTGGAGCCATAAAAGCCTCATTAGGAACTTAAGACTAACTCACAGAATCGGACACAAATTCACAAAAGCCAGGGAGTTCATTGGTCTCCACCCTGAGGGTCCATGGCTGGGGAAGGGGGGTGGGGTGGGTGTGAGCCAGGGCGGGTGCCTCTCTTATTTGATCTCTATCTTAAATCCACTTCAAAACGCTGCGGCTCAACCGAATTGGAGGTTGGCCCCTTCCTGTAATTATTTGGTGTCTAGTAAAGTTTTTATGAGTGTCTGTGCAAATAAATGCATCTGATGATGTGCGTTCGTTTGACTCTGCAGCTTGCTCCATGTGATGTTGGAGATGTGTGCATCGTGTGTTGGCCCTCGGAAGAGAAAAGAGCAAGGCACAAGCAAATAAAAATAAACCTAGGACCCCTGCATCAGTCAGGCTGAGAGGCGGAGCCTGGGCTGGTTGTCTGCTGTCCTCAGCTTAAGGGCCCCTGAAGAACCTGCCAGTGAACCCTAAAGCCTGTGGGTGCTCCATTGGGGTGCTCAGGGTTGGGGACTGGTTTCGGTGACTTGCTGTTTTTTGTTTGTTTGTTTGTTTTTTGTTTTTTTGTTTTTGTTTTTGTTTTTGGAAAGGCCCTTTTGGGAACAAATCAAGGCTCACCCATTCTTCCCTCCCTGCAGGGTGTTAAGGCAAAGTCAAATGAATGCTAAGTAAGGGTGAGTCTGGGGAGTTACATTGTTGCCTGTAGGAGCTCACTAGATCCCCCTGGAAGACAGTGCTGGTAAGAGAGGCATGCTGGCTGTCTAGTCCACTTTGGAAAAGTCTCTGCTCTGGGCAGGGGGGAAAGCTGGGGTCCTGCCCTTCTTCACATGACCTTTAAGCACACTTGGAGGGGATCTTTGGAGCCCACGCTAGCATTCTCTCCTCCCAGCCCTGCAGCCTTGATGTGTTTCTTTGAACTGATTATATAACTTTTATTGAACTATAATATGCATATAGAAGTGTGTACAGAGTGTGAAATTATAAAGGGGACACTCCCATGCCAGTAATCCTAGATTAAGACTGAGGATGCCTCTGGTTTCCCAAAAGCTCTGGCTCCACCAGCTTGCTCTTTCTGGTTCCATCCTCAGTTGGGTTGGTTTTGTACTTTTATCTAAATGACATCATATAGCGAGTTTTCCTTCTTGCACTTAATCATGAGGTTTTGTAGGAAAAGTCAGTTCTCTCTGATGGGCCATTGGGGGTTGACAACTTGGGACTCCCATCCCCTCAAGGGACTGATTTCTGGAGTTTAATCCATTCCCATATCTTATCCTGAAGCATTTGTGTTGGTGATCTTACTGGAAGCCTAGAACCATACCCCCACCCCAAGCTAGATTTTCCCCCAAAGGAACCCTCTGTACACCGGGAAATGTTCCCAGCATCTTTCATCTCAACCCCTCTGTCCGCATGTAGAATCCTCTGAGACAACTGGCAACAAAATCAGCACCTCAGAGAGGTGAAGTTGCTTGTGAGAGGTCACACAGCCTTGAAAGGGTCAGATCCTGGATTCAAACCCCAACTGGCCTAACTCCAAACCCCAGGCTCTTGTCACCTCTCCACATGGCTCCCTTGGGCATCCAGGCCCAGGCGTGAACAGAGTCCTCTTCCAGCAGGAGGAAGCTGGACTTTTTCCAAAGGAAACGCTGGGAACACAAAACACCGAACAGCAAACAGGGCAGGACGGTTTCCCAGGCTTCAGCTGCTTAATTGAAAGGGCTGGTTCGGTCTGGACTGGTCCAGATTTCCTAGATGCTGCACGTCACCAGCGAAGTGGCATTACGCCATTCACCGAGCATTTAGCCAGTGCCAGCACTTCATTCCTGAAAGTTAGCTGTTGTAGCCCCACCTCGCAGATGAGGAAACTGAGGCTGAAAGAGATCCACCATCTTCCCTCAGCCCACCAGTTCCTTGGAGCTTGAACTGGGTGGCAGCTGGACCGAGGACTGCCCTGTTGATCTCTGCTCATCTTCATCTTGAACATACCTTATCCTCGACTCTCTGGTCTGATCCACTCTTGCTGCCCTGTTTTGATCGCATGGTAGCTCAAAGGCTCAGGAGTCTGGGGGTGGGTGGATGGACCTGAGTTACAAGAGCCCTTGGCTGTTCTCCCAGCCTCAGCCTCAAGTCTCTCATTGAGTGAGTGATTTCAATACTTCAGATTACTACTGGGGAGTTTAACAAGGTCTGTGGTCATTTATTTGTATGTATATGAGCACACGTGTGTGGGGAATGCACATCCATGAGTTTGTGTGTGTGTTGTGTGTGCTCACATGAGATGCCCAAGGCTGATGGGGAGAGTCTTAATCACTCTCTACTTAATCTACTGAGGCTGAGTCTCCTGCTATTGTAGACTCTGGCTTGTCTTGCTAGCTGTTTTGGCAACAGGGAATCCCCATTTCTGTCTCCTGAGTACTGGGATTACTGGTTTTTGTTAGTTCGTTTGTCTGTTTTTGTTTTTGTTTTCCAGAGGTTCTGGAGATCCAATGTACCGAGCCACCTCCCCAACCCCTCTGTGGTCTTTAGGATTTGTGACAATTCAGAACGCCAGTCCCTCCTATTAGAGGAGCCAAGGGATATGCAAAGGCCCTGACGCAGAAAGGTGCTGTAGCCATGGATGCCCATGCGGCTGGTTTCAGCCAAACTGTGTCACGATAAAGAGTCATACAGGTCATGATAAGGAGGGCAGACTTGCACTTGAGAGCCAGGAAGCTTTGAAGAGGTTCCAATAGCCATGCCATGGTCAAGTGTGTTGCTCAGGACAATCTCTCTGGCCACAGTGAAGGGCAAGCCCGCTAGGCCAGAGGCCAAGTGACCAGGCATTGGGTTTCAATATCCCCTTGGTATGCAATGAGGCTGGGCAAGTTCGCAGAGCAGGCCTTATCCTCCAATTTCCCATAGAGGTTGTGTTTCCAGAGTCCGGGTTTCATGTTACACAGAGCTGTTCTTTCTGGAATGCGGCCCCCATGCAACCCCTGCTGGACCCTCCACAGAAGGAGGGGCTCCTGTGAGTACAAGATGCGGAAAGCTCTGCAATGTTCGTCCCCACAGTCAAAGCTGTGTCTGGTGCCGCTCTTGCTACTAAGCACTGTGGTGGCTCACAGAGTGGCCCTGGTAACGCTCCTGACATTAGTGACCTCAAGGAAACCTAAGTGACCTTGTGAGCTAGCTGTCACAGTTGCCCAGTGATTCCCAACAGGAAATGATGAGGCTCACCCACTGGAGCGCCTTGACTGAGGCTTCCACTCCACACCTCTGGGCAGCAGGCATCACCAATGTGTGCGCAGGCGCGATCGTGCACCTGGTGGGTCTTTGAGCTTGCTGAGATCTCGAAAGCCCTGCAACTGTCTCCTAGTGTGTGGAAAAGCCAGAAGATTTCATTTGTGCATCCTGACTCCACCTCTGCTTCCAGACCAGCAGGGTTTTCCTCCTTGGAAGAGCTTGGTGAGTCAGGCTTTTTGAAGCCTAGGACAAGCCTCCAAGTCCAGAAACCTTCCACTAGCCTCTCCTTGGCCTGGTCTCTGCCTCCCTCCCTCCCCTCTGTCTCCGCATGGCTTCACCTCACCAACACTCTTGGCCTTATTTCAGCTTCTCAGACTTGGCTAGGCTGTTCCCTCAGCCGGTATAGCTGTATTCTGTCCTGGTTTTCCCTCAGTCCTATGCATCTTTTGTGTGTCTCTGTAAATGTCACCTCCTCCTGGAAGCCCTCTTTCACATTCTGACAGGCCAGACTGTGTTCGGCTTGTTTGCAGTGTCCTTGTGGCTTCTTTATGTGTAAGGAGGTCATAAATCTGTTTCACCTCTTCTCTTTTTCTTTCTTTCTTTCTTTCTTTCTTTCTTTCTTTCTTTCTTTTTTTTTTTT
>NW_022196897.1:21582342-21630021 GCF_008632895.1 Mastomys coucha
GTAGACCAGGCTGGCCTCGAACTCAGAAATCCACCTTCCTCTGCCTCCCAAGTGCTGGGATTAAAGGTATGTGCCACCATTGCCCAACTCCTCTCCGTTTCTTTACAACTTCCAGAGAAACACAGGAATAATGGGGAAGGCCTGGGGGAGGGGAAGGGACGGGAGGGGAGGGGATGAGCACTATATATTTGGTTATCATCACAGCCTGCTGTGAGGTCAGTTGTGAAGGATTCTTACTTCTGTCTGTCTCACCCCTAGTCTGCAGATGAGAAAACGAGGCCTAGGCAGGGGAAGGCATATGCTAGTGTACCACAGATAGGAGGGAAGACCTGAGATTTGAACCTGTATGTCTTTTTTTTTTTTTTAAGATTTATTTATTTTATGTATGTGAGTACACTGTTGCTGTCTTCAGACACACCAGAAGAGGGCATCGGATCCCATTACAGATGGTTGTGAGCCACCATGTGGTTGCTGGGAATTGAACTCAGGACCTCTGGAAGAGCAGTCACTGCTCTTAACCACTGAGCCATCTCTCCAGCCCAAACCTATATATCTTCAAACTCCCTGGCTCATCTTTTCTGCATCATGCTGAGAACATCTCTTTTTGGCCCTGGTCCTTTGGGAGGGTCCCAGCTCTGTACCTGCCCAGAGGAAGCCTTCCTGGAAGGTGGGTTCACCGCTCCTACCTGGTGCTTGTCATTGTTAGCTGAATTTCCTTTGCCTGGTGACTGGTGAATTCTCCCAGGAGGAAGGCTGGCACAGGGATGGGTGCCTGGTATCCAGAATTCCCTAGAGCAAACCTACTCACATACATTGTGAAAGTAGAGGCTTGTGGGAAGAAAGTTACGCCTAGCCACCTTAAGCCAAACAACGACAGAAGTGTAAGCAATATCAGAGGCCCTCAGCAGAGCTTGATTTTGTTTCCAGAAAGTGATCTTCAAGTTAATTTTTTTGTTTTTTCAAGACAGGGTTTCTCTGTGTAGCCCTTGCTGTCGGGGAACTCATTTTGTAGACCAAGCTGGGGCCTTGAACTCCCAGGGATCCTCCTGCCTCTGCATCCGAAATGTTAGGATTGAAGGTGTACCCCACCATGCCTGGTCTCCAAATTTTTTTTTTGTAACCTTTTTGTTCATTTGTTTGTATGCAGAGTCTGGCTTGTAGCTCTGGCTGGTCTGGTCCTCACTATGAAGCCTAGGATGGCCTTAAAGTTTCAGCAGCCCTCTTCCTCCAAGCCTCTGCAGTGCTGGGGATAAAGGCATGGGCTGCCACACCCCACAACTTTTTTTGTATGATGGAAAATTTCAAATTTATATAAAAGTAGAACACTCTGGCCATTACTTAGGTTCAGCTATGACAACTCATCTGCACACTTGTTTTGTTATTGTTCCATTCCAATCTCCCCCTCCCAAAGGATTTAGAATTACTATTCATTTAGTTTGTATGTAGGCAGATCGGTCTGGGGCCTCAGATACACTAGGCAAGCATTGTATGACTAAGCTAAGCTCTCAGTCTCTTTCACCTTGCCAGAGGAGGGCTTAAAATGTAAAAATGTATTCTTCATTTGCATGTCATGCATATACCTGATGTATACATGTGGGTGCCCCTGCAGAGGTCAGAGGAAGCCTTGCATAGTCAAGGTTTCTGCCCCTTTGCCTTATTGTGGCTTTTACTAGTCAAACTCCAGGCCACTAGGCTTGTATGGGAAGTGCCTTACTTGCCAAGCCATCTTGTTCGACCATTCAAAAAGAAACTATTTACTTATTTCATTATTTTTTTTTTACAGATTATTTCAGGGCAGATTCTAAACTCTATATTGTATCAAGCATAGCTGTTGGGCTATGTGAAACAATGTTTTTGAGACTGAGTTTTGCTATATATCCCAGGCTAGCCTTGAGCTCACCATATAGCCCAGGCTGGTCTCAAACTTATAGCAATCCTCTTGTGTTAGCCTCCCAAATGCTAGAAGTACAGGGATGGGGTGGAGGGGGGAATGCCAACATACCTGACCTGGTATAATACAGTTCTAAAAGAAAAACAATCATTAAAATTTCTTTATTGTATTTATTTATAATTTATACCTATGAGTGTTTTGTCTGTATTAAGTGCATCACGTGTGTACAGTGCATCATGTGTGTACAGTGCACATGAAGACCAGAAGAGGACATCAGATCCCAAGAGTGGACATACAAACAGCTGTGAACTGTTACGTGTCGGGGCTGAGATTGAACCCATGACCTCTGCAACAGCAGTAAGCAAAGACACGCCCATTCACCATGGCCCATGTGTAGAGGTCAGAGGACAACTTGTGAGAACTGGTTCTCTTCGTTCATCTTGTAGGTCCTAGGGACCGAAAACTCCTCTCCTCCCGTTTCTAAATTGCACTGACACCATTGGGCTAGTCTTCTGTTGTTGTGACCAAATATCAGACAAAGACAACGTAATGAATGGAAGTTCATTGCTCACAGTCCGTCATGGTCGAGAAAGCAGGGGATCAAGACAGCTGGGGTTCAGGAGGCAGACAGGGGTGGGGGCTGATGCTCAGTAGACTTTCTCTTTCCCCGCTTTTATTAAGTCTGGGACTACAGCCCGTTGGATGGTGCCGCTCATCTTCAGGGTGGGTCTTCTCTCCTCAATCAACCATCTGTGGGTGCACTGTTACAGATACCCCTAGTGCCTGTGCCTCATTAGTGCCTGGCATTTGCTAATCCAACCAAGTTGACAAGTGAAACTATCGCGGAAACCTATCCTATCCAGCCAATGCTCCAGACAATCCTCCCGCTCCCCCCTCTCCCTCCCCCCTCCCCCCCCACTGCCCACAATGCTCTTCTGCTTTGCCACCTTACAGAAAGGCTCGGATCTGTTCTGAGTCTCTGAGGCGGCTGACTCCCCTCTCCACCTGCCCGTTTCTCCAGCCCTTGCTTTTTATTGGTTGAGAACAGCAGCTTGTTTGTCCTTCAGTGTTTTCTCAGGTCTAGATCTCCGCTGCGGGTATTCCTGAGGGGTCCTTAAACATGTTCCTCTGTCCTCTGTAATTCCTGTAATTACATCTGGAGACTTGATCAGATTCAGGTTCAACTTTTGGCAGACTGCCTCGAGGGAGGTGTCGTGTCCTTCTGCCAGGAGTCCATGGTGTCTTTTGGTGTGGACTCTTTTGTGTTATGTGTGAAGTTAGTGGTGACTGACGTTGACCACCTAGATTCATCACTGGGTCAGGACTTGCAAAAGGATGCTATTCCATGACCAGCTGCCTTCTTCGTGTGTTAGTTGGGATCTGTGAGGATGGCAGAGTCTCCTTAGAAACTATTTAGTTGTACTGAGTGCTACAGAGATCCTTCAGAATGTGTAAGAGAGACAGTGAGGGCTTGGCTCTTGATGTATGTATGTATGTATGTATGTATGTATGTATTTTTTACACTAGAAATTGAACTCAGAACTTCAATCATGCTGGGGAAGTATTGCACTCCTAAACTATACCCTCAGCTCCTGTTCTTTTTTATTTTTAGGGTTTTTAAAAAGATGTTATTTTGAAACAGTCATCAAAGCTGCCCAGTCTGTCTTGGGCTCCTTACAGCGCTTCTGCCTCAGCTTCCCTAATGAGGGCAATACAGGTGTGACCACTATGCCTGGCAGCCTTGGCCTCGACTGTTTCTTAAGTCATGAGTTAGTTAGTTGTTAGTTGTTTCTTTCTTTTTAAGGACAGGATGCCATGTATCCTGGCTGACCTGGAACACTCCATCTAGTCCAGAATGACCTTGACTTACTATTCTCTGACCTCACCTCCTAGCTGATATTAAAGTTGTGACCACTGCGGCTCATCTATTTCATGCTGAGGATTGAACCCAGGGTTTGTTCTTGCTAAGCAAGCACTCACTAACTGAGCTACACCCCAGACCACTTTTATTTTTATTTTCAGTACTGGGGATAGAACCCAGGGTCTTGGGCATGCTAGGCAAGCACTCTCCTGCTGAGCCACACCCCTAGACTGTTATCTTAAAAAATATTTTCATGATTATTCATTCATTTTGTGCACCTGTGCATGTGTGTGAGCATATGATACACATATGCCACAGTACTTAAATAGGCTATGGGGACTGAACTCAGATTGTCAGGCTTGGTGGCAATCTGAGGCTTGGAGCCTTCTCACTGGCCTGGGGATTATTTCTCTGCTCTCCTTGTGAGTATACAGATTTAGGTGTCACAATGCCCTGGGTTTCCTACTCTTGTCCCGTCCTTCCCTTTGGCAAGAGGGGCCCTCTCTGGGTTGATCCCTGAAGCCCGTGACCCCAGGAGACTCTGGCAGCCCCTTTACAGTTCAGATCAAGGTGCTGTAGATGAAACTTGTGAACATGCTGCTACACACCTGAGATCATGATTTAGGAGCCCCCAGTCTCTTTGCAGGAATGATGCTTAGAGACCACGATCTAGATTTAAGCAACATGCGTTGCTAATGGACTGGTCTTTGTTTCTGTGTATTTCCAGTGGATGAGCTAGGAAATACATATCTGCCCCCCAAAGATAGAATACAGAGTGAGTCCTGAACGCCAAATCTTGGAAGCCACCCAGATGTTCTCCTATAGGAGAATGGATTAACAGACTGTGGTTTATTCATCCAGTGGAATATTTAACTGCCCTGCCCTTAAATGCATAGCATATTGCTGTACGAAAGAGGTCCATCTGTCTGCTTCTAATTACATAGCATTGTGAAGGGGGGAAACTAGAGGCAGGAGGAAGGTCCGTGGTTCTTCGGTGTCGGGAAGAGAAAGCATATCTCACCAAGCAGTGGAGCACAGGGGAGGTTTAGTGCAGATGCTGTGCCTGCATGGCACCTCAGCAACCGGCTGGCGCAACCTTTTACCTGCAGAGTCCTTCCCTGTTTCTTACCTGTAGTCAATAGAAGCGCTTCACTATGGACAGCGGATGAACTCTCCCAGTGTTCCATTTTGTCCTCCTGGGGTGTGAGTCAGCCCTTTGTCCACTGTGTCTGTTCATCAGGTATGTGACCTGCCTGTTAGCCACTTAGTTGATGTCTTGGTCATCATATGAACTTTTGGAGTATTACAGGTGCTTGTGCTTTTTGGCTTGTCGATTTTCATTTTCGAATCACTACTTTTAATTTTTAAATAATTTATGTTCTTTTTTTTAAAAAAAATTATGTATGTATGAAGTGTTCTGTGTGTATATATGATGCATGACAGAAGAGGGCATCAGATCCCATTACAAATGGTTGTGAGCCACCATGTGGTTGCTGGGAATTGAACTCAGAACCTCTGGAAGAGCATCTAGTGCTCTTAACTACTAAGCTATCTCTCTAACCCATTACTTCAAAATTTTAACTTATTTATTAGTTTACTTATTCATAGGTTGGTGTGCGCATGCGTGAGGTATGTGTGTGTGTGTGTGGGGGGGTGTCTGTGTGTGTGTGTGGGGGGGTGTCTGTGTGTGTGTGTGTGTGTCTAGAGGCCACGGTTGACATCAGATGTCTTTCTTTATTACTGATGGATTGATGGCTGCTTTAGTGTGTGCATGTTGTGCGTGTTGGAGCATGTGTCCAGCGTGTGAAGATCAGAGAACAACTCTGTAGGGCTGGACTCCTTCTGTCTTTACGGAGGTTACAAGGGTGGGATGCAGATCACCCTGCTTGGGTGGCAATCACCTTGACTTCTGAGCCATCTCATCTGTCCCTCCACCTCAGTTTTTGAGTAAGAATTGGGACCTGTGGTTCACCAACTATACAAGACTAGCAGAAACCCTTGGGGACCAGTTCCCATCTCCCCAGCGCTGGGATTGAGAGTGCCGCCATGCCTAGCTTTATATTTTTCTCCATGATTTTCCATCCATTTTTCCTGTATATCAAACTCAAGTACTCCTGTCTTTACCCACTAAGTTGACTCCTTAGACCCTGTTTTATTATTTATTACTTATTATTTTGAGATAGGGCCTTACTTACATCTTATGTGACCTGGGTGACCTTGAGCTTCCAGCCTCTATTTCCCAACCACAGAAGTTTTGGGCATGTGCTACCACACCTGGTTTTTGCAGTGTTAGGGCTCGAATCTAGGGCAAGCACTCTACCAATTGAGCTCTGCACCCCTAGGCTCTAACGTTTCCATTCTGTTATCAATTTTAATTGCTAACCTCTCTCTGTGCTTGTTAGCATGTAGCTGTGGACTCATGTTACACAGCTGTCAAAATCCACAGAATGTCGAACAGGAAGAGGGAGCCCGATAGATTTGAACTTTAGATGGGAACATATCGATGTCGGCTTAGAAATTATAGCAAGTGGTGCCCATTGTCACAGGGAGCATGGAAACTGTACTGATGCCAAAGTTTTCTACAAACTAAAAACTGCTAAAAATAAAGGTTTTTTTTTATTCATTTTTAATTAATGACTTCATATTAATGTTTCTAACTTAAATTCTGGACTGGAGTGGAATTATTATTATTATTATTTTTTAAGTCAATGTAGCCAGGTGCCTCCAACTCAATACGTAACCAAGAAGACCTCATCCATTCCTGATCCCCCTGCCTCCATCTTCAGAGTTCAGAGACACATTACCAGGCTTATGTGGTGCTGGGAATAGAACCTAGGGCTTGGTGCCGTTAGTCAGAATACTCACCAACTAAGCCACATTCCAACCCCATATAAATCTTTATTTCCAGACAGGATTTTACTGTATAGCTTAGGCTGCTCTGAAACTCCTAGCAATCCTTCTGCCTCAGCCTCCTGAATGCCAGGGTTATTGGCAAGAGCCACAAGGTCATGCTACCATGAATTTGAGCAGAGATTATTGTTTTTCCCAGTAGTTTATGTTTGCTTTTCTATGCCTTCCAGGGACGTCCCGTGATGCACAGCCAAGATTCTCACACTTTTGGCATAGGGACCAAGTGACTCTAGGACTAGGCTACCAACTCAACATAAGCTTGTACGTTTCACTTTTGATAGTTGGGGTTTCTTTTCAAACACTTAATATTGAATAACTTGATGGTGCATAAAAGGAGTGCCTAGTTTTCATGTCAAGGCAGACTTTCTCATCCTCTGTAGTTGCCCTGTTGGCACCAGACATCTCTCTGCCCATTGTTGGCAGTCCAGTGGCAGTTCCCAGACTTGGAGCTCTCACACAACTCCATACAAAGGTAGCCACGCCCACCCTTTGCAGGACTGGAAGCTCACATCCATCCTGGGACTCGGTCCTAAGGATGAGCACCAGCCTTGTTCCATCCCAGGGCTCTCAGGTACAGAGAAGACAGACACTCGGTCTCAGAGTTAACCTTAAGTGGGGCCTGTCACACCCCCACTTGTTTCTGATTATAACATAGGTCTGTTCTGTCTGTCTGTCCATCCACGGCACAAGGAACTCTTTTAGACACTCTGAAAACCATCCTGGTGCAGCAGAAACCAACGTTAAGTTTGTTGAATTAAAAAAAGAAAGGAGAAGAAATCATGAAGCTGCTATGGACATCTTCAGCTTCTTGGACTGAGAAACTTTTGTACGAAATTGAAAAACTTTTAAATCATAAATATGATGTACTTCAGGAAAGACTATTTGGAAGGTGCAGTGAATGAAACAATAAAAATAACCATGATACCAGTTTATGCCTGTGGTCACCCTATATAAAGAGAGCCTTTTACAAGGCGTTAGAATTTACACACGTGTCTATGAACATACATTCATGTGTGAATACTCGACGTTGTTTACATTTCCAGGAAACTGCCACTAACAGTCTGTCGTGGCAGTTTTCCTCTCTGAATCTCCCTTGAAGCCTCACCATCTACTTAGGGCTTAGATTTATTTTTACAGTGATGACATTCTTTACCACATAAAATAATTATCAAGTGGAGTTGAAGGCAGTAGTCACAGGAAGCCCATTACTGAGTGGCTGAAAGGCTGAGCAGGTTTCTCAGCTGATTGCGTGGAACCTTCCCCTAAATTACAATGGGGGGGGTTGGAGGGGGAAGACACACCACTAGGGTGGAGCCAGAGGCTCCTGCCTGCTCCGCAGGGGGTGTTCTGTCCCAGCCCACTGCTTTCTACGGTTCTGGGCCTGCTGGCAGTGCTATCTCCTTCCTGGCTATCGAGAGTATTCTTGGCACAAAGACCTTTAGAACAAGTGATTCGGGAGTCTCACCCTCAACACCATACCCGGATGGGCTGTGTGACCTTGGTTTACAGCTTCAGGAGCACCAGACTTGAGCGGTATCCTCTCCCTGGGCAGGGAAAGGCACCGTAGCTCAGCTCCCAAAAACTTCATAAACTACCAATAAATAGACATTCTTTTTAAAAGTATTTATTTTATTTTATTTTATTTTATTGCGATAGGGTCATGCCATGTAGTTCTGGCTGGCCTGGATTCACACAGATCTGCCTGCCTCTTCTTCACAAGTGCTGAGATTGAAGGTGTATGCCACCATTGCCTGCCCATCTTACTTTATTGAGGATTTATTTATTTTTATTTTATTTGCATGAGCGTTTGCCTGCATGTATGTAAGTACACACCACACCCATGTCTGTTTGCCTTCAGAGGCAGGAAGAGGGTGTCAGACCCACTTCCCTCTGGAATTGAGGTTTTATAAAGTGAGTTGCTGGGAACTGAACCTGGTACCTTAAGCTGTGGGCCATATCACCAGCCCTTATTTATTCATTTATTTATTTATTTATTTATTTATTTATTTATTTATTTATATGTGTGCACTGTGTGTGTGCAGGTGCCCGTGGGGACCAGGAGAAGGCATTGATCCCTGAAGCTGGAGTTACAAGTGGTTGTGAGCTGCCCCCTGCCATGGATGCTGGGAATGTGGGTCCTATGGAAGAGACTCAAGCACTCATAACAGCTGAGCCATCTTTGCAGCCCCTCTCAGCCATTCTCATTCTTCAGCTGCACTGGTCTTTTGTTATCAAGAAAACTTTGGGCACCAAGTTTTCTTGATAGGATAATCTAGACCTTAGGATGTCTCTGTGTGACAACTTCCTATATTTGAGCTAGAAGCACTGGCCAGACTAAATCAGGCATGGTGCAACCTCACAACTTAACACAGCTTAAACAACTGTGTTTCCTGACTCTTTATAAGTGTTGTTGTTGTTGTTGTTTTATTTTCCCCAGGCAGAGGCAGAGGCGCAGAGAGGCAGAGAGGCAGAGAGGCAGAGAGGCAGAGAGGCAGAGAGGCAGAGGCACAGGCAGGTGGATCTCCCAGGGCAGACAGATCTCTAAGTACGAAGCCAGCCTGGATTCTACAGAATGAGTTTCAGGACAGCTAAGGCTACATAGAGAAACCCTGTCGAGCAAAACCCACAAACAAATAAACGGAGTTTTGTTTTGTTTTTTTTTGTTTGTTTGTTTTGCATTGTTTTTGTTACAGGGTCTGATGTAGCCCAGACTGCCCTCAAATTCTTTACGTAGTTTATGGTGACACTGGATTCCTGATCCTCCTGCCTTTACCACCTAAGTTTTGGGGTTATAGGCAAGCACTGCCAGGTTGGCTTTCTGTGGCATTGTGGTGGAACCCAGGGTCCTAAACAAGGACACTCTGGCTCAAGCCGTACCCCCAGCCACCACAGTTCATTAACAGGGACTCATGATTACATTTTGTTCCGAAATGAGTGCAGAGTGTGTGCGTAGCCAGGGAACCTGCGACAGGTGGTCACCAAGTTTACGATTCTCGGGGCTCAGCAGATCAGGTTCCCAACCTTCGGTCCACAGACTTTGAAGCCTGGCCTCCACTCTGTTCGTAACTGTGGGGTGCAACTTTGATTTGTGCTCCAGCCTACATTCATCACGCGACTTTGTCTTTCCTCTGCGGGAACCATTTCTTTAGAAGGGCCTCACCTTCTGGCTCACTTAGTAGACCACGTGACCCAGGTTCTAGCCAATCAAAACGAACCCGCCACTGCAATGAGGAGAGTGGCCCCTGACTGTCGGTGGCCCTGTCCTACAGGGCGATGCTCCGAGGCTTTTGATTGAAGTGCATCTTTGCCAGGACTTTACAGTTTTGGGCAAAGACTCCTCAGGGCCACCTGGCTCCCAAGTGGGATTGGCTGTGTGAGAATGAAGCTGCCCCCGGGAGGTGAGGCCGGGAGAAACCTCGTGGTGGATGTCGGTCCTGAGCCCCAGCAGAAGCTAGGAGGAGGCTTTCCACTGATGCTCTGGAAGGACCCCTGGTCTTTCTTTCTTCCTTTTTTTTTTTTTCTCAAATGTCATTTATTAAAAAAATACAATTCCAGAGAAAGTAGAAGATAAAGGAGCATGGGAAGTGGGTACAGTACATAGACCTCTTTAAGTCAGGGACATAAAGGGTCAAAATAAAATGAGTTGCAGGCAAAAGGCCAGAAGCTCATCTATGGTCCAAACATCTGGAAGGTTCCATTGCTTTCCCGCCCTGGTCTCCTGCCTTCAGCAGACTGCTCTATCCTTGGCATTTTAATATTACGTTATCTGTGTGTGTGTGCGCGCACACACACACACACACACACACACACACACACATGTTGTATAGTGCATATGGAGGACCAAAAACAACTTGTAGGAGTTGGTTGTCTCCCACCATCTTGAAGGTCTCAGTAATCAAACTTAAGTTGACAGGGCAAGTCCTGAGCCACCTCACTGGCTGTCATTTTAAATTAAGAAAAAAATGGATGGGGCAGCTCATGCCTGTAATCTTAGCACCTTGAAGTTGGAAAGGCAAATAGACCAGGAGCCCAAGATTATCCTCACCTACATAGGAGTTCGAGGTCAACCTGGGCTACATGGTATCTTCTCTCATTAAAAAGAAAAAAAAGAAGAAGCAAAATAAACAACAATAAAACAAAAACCTTTCTTGTTTCCATGTGGCTTCAATGTAGCTTTTCTCTCTCCAGTAATGGGGTCACAGAGAAACTGTCTGCCATGTCCTTGCTGACTCTTCTTGGGGTACTTCTATGCCTCATCTTGTTGGATGGGACAAAATGCTGCCAACCCTTCACTCTGGCCACGCCTGTAGGGGCAGGCACATCGTGCCATTTGCTGCAGCTTCTGGGAAATGTCCCCTGAGACCATCTACTACTTTCTCTTTAAACCCTGTTTCTACCACACTTTAAAAAGAACTTCATTCTGTAGGGCCACAAAGCTGGTTAGGGCATAGACCAAAAGATGCCTAGTCCATAGCAGAGGGGGCTGGAAAGAGTGAAGATTGGTCAATGCAATTGTTTCTTCTGGTTATTTCCCTGCTTGGATTGGAGCAGCATCCTCTTTGGAAAACAAGATTATTGCAACACTTTTCTTCCTTTTGTCCCTCCCTCCCTCCCTTCCTCCTTCCTTCCCTTCCTTCTTCCCTCCCTCTCTCTCCCCCTCCTTCCTTTCTTCCTTCCTTCCTTTTTTCAAGACAAGGTTTCTCTGTGTAGCCCTGGCTGCCTTGAACACACAGAGATCCATCTGCCTCTGCCTCCCAAGTGCTGGGATTAAAGACATTTTGCTGCCGCCACCTCCTGGCTCACTCTACTTCCTTATGTGGTGCTAGGGATCAGACCCTTTGAGTGCCAGACAAGTGCTGCACCACTAAGCTATGTCTCCAGCCCATCTCCAGCCCACCTCGCATTCTTCCTTTCTCACCAGATGAATTTAAAATCCACTCTTGGGTTTCCAAAGAGTTATCTCATTGTAAAGGTGAGAGCTAGGGACTCAATTTAACTTTTAATGTTTTTTAAGACAGGGTCTCACTATGGACAGTAGGCTGGCCTTGAACTCACAGAGATCTGCCAGCCTCTGCCTCTATACGGGAACTAACTTTTTAAAGAAGAGTCAGCATGGTCTTTCTTTCTTAAACCAGTTTCAGTTGAGTGTCTGTCTGGTTGTACTCTGATCATGACTCACAAAACAAGGCTGTATGTGGATGGCTCAGTAGGTAAAGATACTTGTCACATAAGCCCAGTGACCAAGAGTGATCACTGGGACCTAAAGAAAGGTGGATGCAGAGAATTAATTTTACAGTTATCTGACCTCACCCACAGATTATGTATGTGTGTATATACATGCACATACACAAGAGAGAGAGAGAGACATATATGTACACACACACATGCACACAAGAAAGATACACATACAGAGACACATATGCACAAACATTTTATAATAAAGATTTAAAAACAACTTACAGTTCTTCTGCCCCAGACTCTCCCAATACTGTGCTTGCAGACGTGTGTCATCATGTCTGACCAATATCCAATAGTTTACATTTTGGATGGCATGTACACACACAAAAGGCTTTGAAGTGTGTGTGTGTGTGTGTGCACATGTGTGTGCGTAAGCCAGAGGTCAACACTGGGTGTCTTCTTCAAATGCTTCCCAGTTTATTGGTTTGTTTATTTAATTTTGTTTCTTGAGACACGACTTATTATGTAGCCCTGGCTGTCCTGGAGCTCTATATGTAGATCAGTTGACCTCAAACATGCAGAGATTGCCTGCCTTTGTCCCTGGGTGCTGGGATTAAAGTGTATACCACCATATCAGACTTCCACCTTACTGTTTGAGACAGGCTCTTTCTCTGATCCTGGAACTTGAAGGTTAGGCTGGGCTGGCTGTCCTTCTGTCCCCACCTGCCAGCACGAACGTGGCAGGTGATGCTGCCACACTTGAGTTTCCACCTGGATCCTTGGGATGAGTTCAGACCCTTGTGCTTTTGGTGGAAGGCATTTTATCCAAGTTGAATTTTGAAGCATTCCGGAGCTCAGATTTTCAGATTAGACATATTCAGCCTCCAGTACACATGCTATAAAATGCTGTAAAAATCTACAAAGGAAACATAGAGCTTTTGTTGTGGTGTTTGACACCCAGAAAATGCTTAATAAGTGGAAGCTATTTATACTTTTATGAATTTAACTGTAGAAAAATGAGAGAAAATAAAAATTAAATGGGTTGGAAAATGGACTTTTATAAAAACCATACCTTAAATATTTTGAAATATTTGTCTTTCAGATATTTTCAGATAAAAAAAATGTGTGTGTTTGTGTGCCAAAATGAAATCATAGTATTGCAAATTAAACATGTTGGGTCAGTGAGATGGCTCAGCGGGTGAGAAAGCTTGCTGTTAAGGCCAAGGACCTGAGTTCAATTCCTGGGACCCACAAGGCAGAAGGGAAGAACTGACTCTTGTAAGTGTTCCTCTGACCTCTACACACATGCAGTGACATGTATGTGTGTGCCCCCTCCAAATAGATGACTTTGAGAATTAAAAAATTCAAACACATCATGAAGATGTCTGTAGTTCATTGGGCTAGCCACCGCAACTTTTTGTTGGATATTCAGATGCATTTAGTTATTTTGTACAAATGGCATTCTGCATCACGTAGCCATTGGCTGATTCACACTGTTAATAAAAAGTGGAGTCTTGTGTAGCCCAAGAGGACTCTGACTTCTGATCTTCCCACCTCTCCTCTCAGTGTACACCACCATGCACTTCAAGACCAGTGAGAGACTTTGTCTCAAAAATAAAGTGGAGAACCGGGTGGTGGTGGCACACGCCTTTAATCCCAGCACTTGGGAGGCAGAGGCAGGCGGATTTCTGAGTTCGAGGCCAGCCTGGTCTACAGAGTGAGTTCCAGGACAGCCAGAGCTATACAGAGAAACCCAGTCTCAAAAATAAATAAATTAATAAATAAATAAATAAATAAATAAATAAATAAAGTGGAGAGTCATAGAAGACTACACTCAGTGTACTCGCATGCACTCATGTACACACACACACACACACACACACACACACACACACACACAGAGTTACTAAGAAAAGGAAAAAGGGCTGTTAAGATGGGTTAAAGGGATTGCTGCCTAAGGACCAGAGTTCAAGGCCCAGAACCTTCATGATGGAAGGAGAGAACCAATGCCCATGAGTTATTTTCTGACCTCCACATGTACAATGAGATACCATTGTGCCTCTGCAATAAATAAGTAGAACATAAAAAAATAAAATAAAATAAAACTATTGTTATTTGAGTGTTGAAATGTCTGATCTTTGGCTCCACATGTCTCTGCCTGCAGGGGAGAGGCTAGCTCCATGGTTTCTGCTCCCAACTTTAGGCACCTTCTCAGCTTTAATGTCATGAGCCCTTTGACACCCAGCAGGGTAGGGAGTGTAATCAGATCTCCAAGGACAGTAGCTGCAGCAGGCTGGCCCTGAGGTTCTGAGTAGGCCATCTTCCCCATAGACTAATCTTGGTTGCTGTTTTATTTTGAAAGGAAAAAAAAAAGGCACAGGACCAGTACATGGCTCAGAGTTTAAAGGTGCCTGCTGCCAAGCCCCATGACATGAGTTCAATCTTTGGGACCCACCTGGTGGAGAGAACTGACTTCTGCAAGTTGCCTGCTGACCTCTATATACATATTGCAGCATGCATGCATGCTCACACACATGCATACAGAGATGTGTACATGCTCAATAAATAAATGAATGCATGCTTTAAAAAGTGCAACTATGTTTATTTGCAGACAACATTACCAACTGAGTGGAAAATCCTATGCAACCAATGAGGTAAGTTACAAGAGCTGAGGAGCCAGACCTAGCACGCTCACCTGTAAGCCCAATGCTTGAGAAATGCATCTAGGGGGATCAGGAGTTCAAAGTCCTCCTCTGTGACATAGTGAGTTCAAGGCCAGCATGGACTAAATAAGACCCTGTCTCAAACCAACCAACCAATTGCTAACTTCCAGTTCCTACCAGTGGGGCAGTATGAGCAAAATCTTCTGAAAGAGCTCTCAGTTGCACTTACTGTTGGCCGCTCCACCGTCTCCTTTGTCACCACTGCCATTGCATTTTGGGGACACAGTTCACCACCATGGCCCCTGGCGCGGGAAAGAGAGACTCAGGCTGGGGTCTGACTACTGCCCCTGTGCTCTTGTCCCTGCAGAGCCTCCCGTCCTGTGGACTTCCTTCACTTAGGTGGCTTGAGAGGAAGGTCCAGCCACTCTTCTGGCTTATATTTGGTTGGGGGTGTGTGCATGGCTACTAGGGTCACAGGGAGGGCTGAGTCCTCCCACCCCATCTTCATCAGAACCATGTCCACTGTCACTCAGAGCAACCGTGTGGTGTCCAGGCCCCCTCTGCTCCTCAGACCCTGCATGTTGTGATTCACTGTTTCTCCCAGGGAAGATCGTCTCTTAGGATCTCCACCCTTCTCACAAACCACACTCCCATCACCTCCCTGGTTCCCAGCTCCACCTTACCGTGCCCCACATCTGTCCCCAGTCCCCAGAGGTTGTCTCATTCTAATGAGTCCAAGCTGCAGCTGGCCAGGAGCACTGTGCTGACTTGGGATGTCACAGAGCCCGCCCCACAGTTCATCCCATGGCTGAAGCAGGACTAGGTTTAGGGGAGCCCCCACGTTCCCAAGATCTCTAGTTATGATCAGAGCCAGAGTTTGAACTCATTTGTTTCAGGCACCAAGTTCTGTGTGAGTTTTGATGTATCCTGGGATGCCTCATTGCCCATCATCTCTGAGAGCTTTGAGTAGGGGAGCCAGTGGGTGGAGGTGACAGACAATCACAGCACCTGTGATAACACCTGTGCCAAGGGCCACCATTCGAGCCTTCTCTCCTCAGACCGTCCACTAGAGCCAGCTGGCCCCTGTAGGCCATTTACCTGTCTGGGTGCAGGAGGGAGGGAGAGAGGGAGGCCTGGGTTTTGACTGGCAGCTGAGCTCACTGCTTTGAGCCTGCCCCTCCCTTCCCCCTCCATTCCAGCTGGCTGCAGAAGCCAATGGGGGGAGTCAAGCTTACAGGGAAACGTTTGTTCTTGCCTAGAACAGACACAGGCTGGGGACCCAGCTTCCCTTTGGCTACCACAGAGACTGGGGCCACTTGAGTTCATGTTTATTTTCACAGCGTGGATTCCATGGAGATAATCACCCCAGACAGAGAAGCCCTGGGAAGAGGGCTCCAGCCTTCGTGGAGCACCTACTATGTGCGAAGGTTAAAGACAGACCGGAGCCAGTGGGATTCCCAACACACACGTGAGGCTCAGATCTCTGACTGAGGGTTCAGAGAGGGTGAACTTCTCACCCAAGGTCACACAGCAGGCTAGCAGAGAGCTGGAAAGGAGGTCACCTGTGCCCAGGCTCTTTCTGCTGTGTCTGAATGAAGCCTCTTCCAGGAAATAGGCTGTAATCCAACATGAGATCCTGGTCAGCCAGACAAGGCTTCTCTGACCTTCAGTCTCTTTCTCTTTTATGCAAAGGTCAGGGAATTTGAAGAAAAGCCTGGTGCATGGTAAGAGTACCATGCGAATATTACTGTTGTAGCTGGTTTTCTTTCTTCTTTTCTCTCATCTGATCCTAGACTTTTGGGCTAGCCACAAGTCTGTGCCCTCACAGATGTTAGCGTCCTCCTGAGTAGAAGCCAGGAACCACGTCCTGTGGCTTAGTTCAGAGAGAAGCTCACCACTTATTGTCCCCCAACGGACAGACTAAGAGTCCAACAACCCTGTCCCAGTGGGGACAGAAGCCCCGAGTCTGACCTCCACCATCCTGGCCCCAAATCTATGCTGTCTGTAATAATTGCCTTTCTCCGTTTCCTCTTCCCAGCAGCTGGCTTCCTTGCTGAAATCCACCTTGAAGCTGTCTCGGACGGACTCGCAGCCTGACTGGACAGCAGCCCTAACCGCCTTCCTGCTCAGAGCAGAGGATCCGAAGCAAGAGGACTCAAGGAAACAGCCAGATCAAAACCAAACGTGGAACCGATCAGATCCTTAACCTGACACTACAAACTTCCCACAGACTTCAGAGAAATACCTCAGGAAGGGCATGACCTTTCATTTCTCCCCAAGGCTACCTCCTCCTCCAGCTCTGCCTTTCTAAAACACAGATTTGACCTTGCCGCTTCCCGGACTCAAGCCCCTTTGGCTCACTCCGTACTATTTGTTATTCTTATTTTGAGAGTATTTGTCGATGTCCCCTGCTTGCTGGCCCTGTGCCAAGTGTTTTCTTTTCAGGCATCTGTTCCCATGGGGCTGGGACAGTTGCTACCCTCATGCTGTACTGGGGACCAGGCGACCGCAGGTCTGCAGGTCTGCCGGTGGATGTGTAGGGGTTCACAAAGCTAGGTCGGTGAGAATCCAAAGCCCATGGCCCCCTCCAGCTCCTGCCCTGTGCCCTTTCTTTCTGGAGACCATTCCAGCCTAGGTCTTATACACCCCAGGGGGTTGCTGGCTCCTGTGTGGTGTTGTGTTGAGCTTGTGACTCACTGAGAGCTCAAGCTCTGATCCTTTCTGGTCCCCAAGCCTCCATCTCCAGTGCTGTTTTCGTGACCTGACACTCCTCAGAGCCAGGGGTCCAAGCCCCAGGCCAGTCCATCTCCTCAGCACTGGGTTTCTGTCTCCCCACTGGGGGAACTGGCCTGGTGGCATTGGATGGGGCAACATGGCAACACTAACCAGGACTTATAACTTTGTTTCCCATCATTGCCTCATCGACCTGTAGGGCAGTCGTTTAATTTCCCCTTTCCCCGCACTTCCCACCCCCCTGGCGCAGGTTGGTGTATGTTCCAGCCCAGCCCCGGTGCCCCATGCTCCCTAGGGAAGCCTGTCCCCTGTCCCCAGCTTCTCCTCTAGCCTGACATCCCAGAGGTCCCCATGGAACTTCTCCTCAGTCTTGCTGGTGGATTGCGGTCACGGGGCACTGCTGCCGGGGGCGGGGCACTGCTGCCCGTGGCAGTGGGCCATGAAGAGAAGCATCCTGTACAGTTCCTCCACTCTCACTCCACCACCAACTTGGCAGCCAGACCCGTCCTTCCTCTCCTGGAGTCTCCTCTGCCCAGCATTCCCAAGGCCACCACTCTCAGCTCATCTCCATCTCCTTTATTCAATATTACTCATTTAATGTTTAGACAGGGTCTTACTATGTAGCCCTGGCTGGCCTAGAACTCACTGTATAGACCAGGCTGGTCTCACAGTGATTCACCTGCCTCTGCCTCCCAAGTGCCGGGATTAAAGGTATGAGTCACCAAACTCACCCATTGTAATCATTGCCAACATCATCATCATCCTCACCACCATCACGACACCACTACCACCATCATCACCATCATCACCATCACCACCACCATCATCGTCATCAGGGTTTCAGGTATTCCAAACATGAACTTCCGATCCTCTCAGTGCTGGGGTTAAAAGTGTGCTCCACCACACCTGTTTATGTGGTGCTGGGGCTTCTTGTATGCCAGGCCAACATTCTCCCACCTGAGCTGCAACAAACGGTCCTGCAGTCTCCTTTGCCTATTCCTCACTAGCTTCATCACCAGCCTTCCCCAAACTCTTCTCTCCAGTGCACACAGAGATCTTTCTCAAGGGATGCTGCTGGCAGATAGCTCGGCACCCCCCCCCTCACCCTGTCCCCGGGGTTAGGCAGTTATAACCATCTCTTGTGGGTCTCCTGACACTGGGTATCAAAACAGCCTGTAGGTAGGCACCCTTACCCTACAGCCTTCCTCTGTCCCCCGTGAGCCACGAATGCCTTCATCTGAGAGCCAGCCTGTACTTATGGGACAACCATAATGATGTCATGTCTTTCTGTTCCCTTCCCCATACTGACTGAGAACTTTCTAGAATCAGGACCTGGCAAGAATCTGATTCTGGGTCTTCGTTCAACATTTTCTGTGCCTTCAGCTCAGAAAAAGAGAGGCATAAAAAAAATTCCCACGATCCCAGGAGTTCAAGCTAGCTTCAGCTACATGTTGAACTCCAGGCCAACCTGGAGCCGGGTGCTCCAAGGACCAGAATTGATTCAGTGAGCTGGGAGTCAAACCTGAGGACCCTTGGGATGTGCATTCCACTCTCCTCCACCCCAGGATGTTCCAGAGTCCTGGATGAGGTTAGGCCTAAAGTCACATCTCCTCTTCCGGGCTGTGGCCTCCTACAGGACCCCTCTCCATCTGAGCCTCCCTTCCTGTCTTCTAACAAGGACTTGAAAAGATCCATCCTTCAGGGCTGGGTGGGCCTCTTGGGGTCGTTGGGCTAGGCCTGGGGACCCAGCTTAGGACTTGCTCAAGTATTCAGTTATACATCTTCAGGAGGACGCAGACCTCACTCCTCTCCCACCCTGGAGACCTGACTGGTGATCACCAGTGGCCAGCCCTCTGTGCCAGGTGTCTACATTTATCCCAGGGTATCTCCTTCTCTCATTTACCAAGAGATGACAGGTTTAGAGAGGTCAGGCTCTTTGCCCAAGGTCACACAGCCAGTGAGTGAGCTTGGATCTGAAATCAACCCAAGATCATAAACGTAGGGCCTGTTTGTGTGTCTGTCCCAGGTTCATCTACAGGCCCTTAGAGGGCTGAGCAGCAGCCCAGCCTCAGGCCAGGCAGGCTTCCCTCTGCCCACTGCTAGGTCTGTTTAAACTAGCCGAGCAGGGTGAGGTGGGGAGGCCACAGAGAAGGTACGGAGATGTTTGTTTTCCTTGGGGGTTTATATCAACATTGGTCTTGACATTTCGCCTGTTATTATGTGTGGTTCTTTAGAGGGTGAAATAATATTTTCTTTTGCTTGAGAAAAGGACAAAGTTCAGACGGAACTCTTGGCCCCGAATGGATTTTCCTTCTCTGCGTTTGCACGGGCCAGAGCTACAGACTTCCCTCAAGAACTGCCTTGGACACCAGCCTGTGGCTGCAGAGACCCACCCTGGGTGGCAGGTTCAGCCTGGGTGCTGCCTTTACTTTTGACTGGAGAGATTCTGCTGGTGGGACCCGATGCCTCCCTTTCCTGGCTTCCCTAGGTGTACGAGAGAAGCATGCATGCTTGCTGTGCTCTGCCGGCTCCAGGTCCTGAGTGGCTTTCTTGGTTTGCCCATGCGCAGTTGGAGAGTGGAGTGGGGTTGGTCCCTGTGCTGAGACGTACGCTGCGATGCATGCTGGGTACTTCTGGTGGATCCCAGAGGCTCTGAGGATCCCCACAAAAATTGTGTGTCACAAAAATTGTGTGTCTGGTGACACAGAGAGCTCTCTGTGGTCTACGGGTGAGAGCAGAGCTTCAGACATCTGGCCTCGACCCGCATCCCCAGCCACAGTGCTAAGGACATGGAATATGAATGCTGGGGACCTGAACTCAGGTCTCCATGATCGTTCAGGAAACGCTTTGCTGTCAGAGCCATTTCTCTTCCCTCACTCTTTGTCCTCATCTATTTATAGTTAAGGTACTATTGGTAGGTAGGTAGGTAAGGTTTTACCCTGCCGTTTTGTTAGCTGTTTACAGCTTGCTCTGTGGTCTGTCTCCTCTCTCTTTCCTTCCCATCTTGTGAGGGATTTCCTCTGCAGCATAGACTGATCAGTCTCCGTAACCCAGTCTGGCCGCAGAATAAAGGGAAATCCTTCTGCTTCTGCCTCCCAAATGCTGAGATCACGTGCGTGAGACACAGAGCAGGCTTGGGGAGTTTCCTCAGTGCTAACTTTCTCTTTATGGTTTGTGCTGTAACCGTTCTGATTGCAGCAAGGCTTCTTCAGAACATCAGAGAGGTTTTATACTGATAGCTTTACTTGCATTCGCAAGCTCCACACTTTTATATTCCCCGTGTGGGTATGTGCACATGAGTACAGGTGCCCTCAGTGGCCAGAAGAGGACATCAGATTCCCTGGAGCTGGAGTTACAGTCAGCTGTCGGATCTGGGAATTGAACTGGAGACCTCTGCGAGAGGCTTTAACCTCTGGACCATTTCTCCAGCCCTGTGTGTGTGTATGTGTGTGTCTGTGTTTTTAAACTCTATTGACTTTCATATTAAAGACATCTGACTTACACAGTGCCCTAACAGTGTGGGGATATTCTGAGTTTAATTCTATATTTGCCTTTTGTCAGTTGAGATGGATAGTTTTATGTCAACTTGACACAGACTAGAGTCATCTGAAAGGAGGGAAAAATCTCAGTTGAGAAAATGTCTCCATAAGCTCTGGCTGCAGGCAAGCCTGTAAAGCATTTTCTTAATTAGTGATTGACGGGGGAAGGCTTAGCCCACTGTGGGTGGTGCCATCCCCAGGCTTTGGTCCTGAGTTTTGTAGAAAGCAGGCTGAGCAAGCTATGGTGAGCAAGCTAGTAAGCAGCATCCCTCCATGGTTTCTGTATCAGCTCCTGCCTCCAGGTTCCTGTCCTAATTTCTCCATTGATGAACAGTGATGATGAAGTGTGAGCTGAATAAACCCTTTCCTCACCAAGGTGCTGCTGGTAGTGGTGTCTCATCAGAGCAATAACTGTAACTAAGATCCCGGTAAATCTTATACATTCATTTGTTTTATATTAATGATCAGATTTGTTCCCTATCTTGTTGCTGTCACCAAAATATCTGACAAGAAGCGACTTGTTCTTCTTGGAGCTGGGGTTACAGGCATTTTTAGGGAAGCCTGACTTCTCATGTGAGTGATGGGATCTGAACTCTGGTCCTTGTGGTTGTGATGTAAGCCCTCTTAATTCACTGAGCCATCTCACCAGCCCTTTGAATTTTATTTTTATTACATTTAGAGAGTGTGTGTATATATGTGTGTATATATGTGTGTGTATGTATGTATGTGTGTGTGTGCGTGCATGTGTGATACCACACGTTTGTTGCACAGCACTGTCCTCTGAGATGAGAGCACTGCCATCTTCATGAGACCAGTTGTGTCTCCTGCAGAAGATCACCACAGCTGGGCTTGTTGACTGTTGATATTCACTTCTAGAAGGGGGGGTGGGAGGGACCCTAGACCCTCACTTGAGATTCCAGCCACTTATATGCAGTTCTGCCTAATTGCACCTGGCCTTGAGGTCTTTGGGAGGGGCTAGCACATGTAGACTGGGGAAGACTGGGGGAGGGCTCTGTCTGGATGTCTACGGGGAAACCATCAGGCATGCTGGGTGGAGACTTCCTTGTGCAGCTGGTTTGGGGTGTCCCATACTCCTGTAAGCACACTGTCACCCATGCTCTGTAAGTAAGAAGTAAGCCACAAATAAATTCATTGGTTACCCAGATCCAGGGCCTATGGTAGAATCAAAGTTCAGTTTGTCACCAGGACCTTAGAAGGACAGACACTGTGTAGTTCCTCCCTCGGAGGAGAAAATTAGCAAAACGCGTGGAAGTCATAGGACAGCTCTTGAGATTCAGGTCTCTCCTTCCATCATCTAAGTCCCAGGAATTGACCGCAGGCTATCGGCCTCTGTGGCTGGCACTTTTACCCCCTAAGCCAGTGATTCTCAACCTTCCCAATGCTGTGACCCTTTAATACAGTTTGGCATGTCGTGGTGACCCCTAATCATAAAATAATTTTTGTTGCTACTTCATAACAGCAATTTTGCTACTGTCATGAGCACTAATGTAAATCTCTGATGTGCAGATGGTCTTAGTCAATCCCTGTGAAAGGGTTGCAATCAAAGGGGTCGCAAGCCACAGGTTGAGAATCATTGTCTTAACCCATATTTTTTATGCCACCTTCCTGTGCTTTAAAAACAGTCAGCTTTGTAGCCCAGGCTGGCCTAGAGCTCGTGATCTTTCATCTTCCTGCTCCGACCTCTAGAGGATTCCAGGCATGCACCACTGTGATGGGTTTTATTTTATAGACAGGACTTTGGGTTGGTTCAATCTGTTCCGGGGCTATTGAGTTTCTTTCCTATCAATGTCCACATCTTTCCCAAAGCTTGAAAGTTTTCGGCCATTATTTAATTAGAGAAACTTTCTTTCTACCTTTATCTTGCCTCTTGAAACTTAAAATATGAAGGTTTAGTTACTTAGTGATGCCCTGTCTGTT
Organism: Mastomys coucha; assembly: GCF_008632895.1. Classification (NCBI taxonomy): domain Eukaryota; kingdom Metazoa; phylum Chordata; class Mammalia; order Rodentia; family Muridae; genus Mastomys; species Mastomys coucha. Next base: position 21,605,056 of record NW_022196897.1, read on the forward strand.
TTGTTGATGCTGTCTGTCTGTCTGTCTATCTATACATCTATCCATTACCTATTTTTTTTTAATTAGGTCATTTCAAAAGACCCATCTTCCAGTTCAGAAACTCTCTTTAACTTGATCTAGATTATATTTTTACATCAATCACTGAATTCTTATAGTTCTAAGATTTCTGTTTGTTTCCTTTTGGGATGTGAGAAAGGCAGGGCATCATGTAGCACAGGCTAGACTCAAGCTCATTATAGAGATGAGGTTGGCCTTGAGCACCTCTTATGTGCTCAGCTAGCAGGCGTTCGCTGATCTTCCGTGCCCTCCTTGGGTCTTTTGTACATTATGCACTTGTTCAGTTTCTGATTCTAATGGTGACTTAACTTCTGACTTCACCTACTTTGTATTTTCTCCTATTTTACCGAGTTTCCCTAGGATTATTACTTTGAATTCCTTTGTGAGAACTTGTAAGTTTTCTTCTTGGGGTCAGCTCCAAAATTGTTAGTGTGTCCTGGGATAGAGCGTTGGCTCACAGGTTAAGAGTGCTTATGGCTCTTGCAGAAGACCCAGAGTCAATGTCCAGTCAATGTGGCTCACAACCATCGTAACTCCAATTGCAGGGGATCCAATGCCCTGGACACCAGGCATGTATGTGGTGCACATAAGTACATGCAGACCAAACTCTCATATGATTAAAAAGCAATAAAAAAATTTAAAGTTACTGTGCCTCTTGAATGGTATGTTTTCTTCTTTCTTTGTATGTGTGTGTGCATGCATGGTCATATGTATACAGGTATACATGTATGTTCATGTACATGTGGAAGCCAGAGAACAACTCTAGGTGTTGTTCTTCAGGTCCCATTCAACTTGGTTCTTGAGACACACTCTCTATCAACTTGAAGTTTACCAAGCAAGCTGGCCAGTGAGACACAAAGCTTAGCCTTTTGTATGGGTTTGGGGGAATCAAATTCAGGGTCTTGTGTTTGCAGGGCTAGCCCTTTGCTGACTTGAGTTATTTCCCCAGTTCCTTTTTATCTTTCCTATGCCACAGTCCTCATGTCCATGTATCTGGTGGTGCAGCAGGTTCTTCCAGACTTTAGTGTTTCTGGACCTGGAAAGCAGGGTGAAGTCCCGTCTGAATGTGACAGGCATAAGGCCCAGGACCGCTCAGGGCATTATGCAGGCTGACAAGTGGGAGATGGCAGCATCCCAGACTACAAATCCAGGAGCAGAGGCAACAACAATGTTGGAGTGGCAGAGCACATTTGTTGCCTGAAGCCTGGCTGCACAGTGATGACCTCATTTCTGTGAGAGGGGCTGTTTCAAAAGCTCAGACTCTAGGAAGCCTAATCCAGCTCTAGGGTAGCTGGAGCCTTGCGTGGAGACATGGCCTGGCCCAAAGGGCAGAGTGTCCCAGATCAGCTGGCACTGTTCCTGTGGGTTCAGGTACCATGTCAGCTCAGCCTTGGCATGCACAGATCTGTCAGTCAAGGCAGAGTCTCTGGGAGACTGATGGGTTCCAGGGAAGCACAGTTCCTGGGGGCGATGGCTCTGCCAAATGCTGTTTCAGAAGGAAGAACAACATCACTTCATCTGAGGCACAGGGGCTCAGGCTGCTCCGAGTGGTTGAAGCTTCGCTCTCTTTGGAAGCCAGGTACAGATTCAGCTTAGGCACAGATGAGCAGGTTTAACAGAGACAAGAGAGTGAATGGCTTGCCAGGGCACTGTAATAGCTAATCTTGATTGTCAGCCTGATTCGATCTGAAGTCATCTAGGAGTCTGGTGACCCAGTCAGAGTATTTCCAGGAAGGATTAGCCTTGGGGAGATGACTCTCAGCCAGAGTGAGTAGCGCCTTCACACTAGGCCTAGATAGAAAAGGGTCGGAGGGAAAAGCAGCTTGCTTGCCTTCCTTTGCTTCTTGCTGTTAAGAGCATCTACGCTACAGTTCTGCTGCTGCTGCCGCTACTACCATCTTTCACCCCCATCAGAATACAGCTTCATTACGCTTTCAAGGTAGGTTAAAGACTAGCAACTCACGGGGATTCCTCCAGGTCTTAGGCCTCAGATTGGGGCTGCTGAGGTCCCATCCTTATGTAGATGGCCATTGTTAAAACTATCCAGCCCTGGGGCTGGCAAGATGGCTTAGCGGGTAAGAGCTGTGACTGCTCTTCCGAAGGTCCTGAGTTCGGATCTCAGCAACCACATGGTGGCTCACAACCATCCATGATGAGATCTGATTCCCTTTTCTGGTGACAGCTACAATGTATTATGCCAGAGTGAACGGGGTCCTGAGTTCAATTCCCAGCAGCCACATGATAGCCATCTGTACAGCTACAGTGTACTCATACACATAAAATAAATAAATAATTTTTAAAAAACTATCCAGCCCATATTATATAAACCAGTGTAATAAATTCTCTTTTGTAATATATATGTATGCAAACATCATATATAAAAATATATTAGCCGGGTGGTGGTGGCGCACGCCTTTAATCCCAGCACTTGGGAGGCAGAGGCAGGTGGATTTCTGAGTTGGAGGCCAGCCTGGTCTACAGAGTGAGTTCCAGGACAGCCAGGGCTACACAGAAAAACCCTGTCTCAAAACAAAACAAAACATATATGTATATCAAAACATATTATAATACATATTAATAATATATTGTAAAAATATATTCATTCCATTGGGTCTTCTAGCAAACCTTTAGTATGGACCTCCTCTTCCTAGGAGGCAGTGCGCAGCCGCAGTGTGTGGTACCTAGGGAGGGCAGCTGGGGAAGCTGCACTGTAGCTTGGCTGTTCGTGTAGGGTGCAGCAGTGGCCGGGCTTGCGAATGTCAGGACAAAGGGCAGGGTGGTTCAATAGTGGCTAAGCCTCAGCATCGGAACACTTGTCCTCAGAGCAGGGCACTTGCCAGCAGTAGCCCCATCTCCAACATGAGCTACAGAGGTAAGCCTAGCTCTGTGACTCAGGACAACCACCACCTCACCATTCTGTGAGACACTACAGCATGGCAGGAATCATGCTGGCACGTGGACAGACAGGATGCTGGAGAAATAGCCGAGAGTTCTGTATCCAGACCCACAGGCAGCAGGGAGAGAGAGACTCTGGGCTTGGAATGGGCTTTTCGAAACCTCAAGACTCACCCTAGAGATGCAGCCGCAGGTGGCGAACCAAGCGGTAGCGCTGTGCTGCGCCTCGCTCTGGGGCAGCAGAGGCCAAGCACCGGGGTGCCGCTAGGTGGTGGGGATGTGAAGGGGATTGGAAAAGGATGACTCATGTCCCACCAGAGTTGGTGCTCTGGCCAGGCAGACATGGGTGTCTGTCTGCCATGCGCCCCGCCCTGCTGGATGGGCGTGGGTATCTCAGTCCTCAGAGAGTGGGTGGGAGACAGCTGAGGGGACTCACAGGTTATTGCTCCTTGGGAACCGCAGGCGACATGGACACCACAGAGGACATGTGAACGAATTAGGGGCCCTGGGGCAGCTCAGTATGCCCTTAGGCCGAAGGAAAACGTCAGGCTGGGGCAGGGAGCGGCGCCCGGTGGTTCAGCGTGGGGGGTGGTGCAGGAGTTCTCAGTCTGGCCTCACAGCTAGGTCATCACAGTGCGTCTAGTTAAAAGGAGGCAATGCATGATTGTAAGATGTTTTATTGTAGGAGGAAGAGAGAGAAGATAGGGAAATAGAGGTTGGCCATGGCCATGCAGGGAGAGAGAGAGAAAGGAGAAAGAAGAGGACAGGAGAAGAAGAGAGAAAGAAAGAGGGGAAGGGAGAAGAGGAGAAGGGGAGAAAAAGGGAAGAGAAGAAGGGAAGAGGGCAAGAGAGGAAGAGGGGAAAAAGAGGAAGAGGGCAAGAGAGGAAGAGGGGAAGAAGAGGAAGGGGGCAAGAGAGAGGGGAGGGGGCTGGGCTATCTGTCTGTGGGGCGGGGCATACCTGGCAGTGGTCAGATGACTAGGGGTAGAGTCCAGCTAGAATACTGGGAGCTTGGGGCATTGTCTATGTGATAGCACACACTTCTCCTGGGGGGGGGGGTTTGTGGGGGGTTGTGACTGAAACAGGAGCCAGGGAACCAAGAGGCATTGCTGAACACCTTCAGTCCCTTACAGGCAGACATTACCACCCACCAGATCTCTGGGGTTCCAGCCCTGTTACTCGACCTGAACCAGGTTGCCCGAACAGACCACTGCCCCACACACTTCTTTCAATATTGCCACACCTCCTAATCTTTTAAAATAGAGTGACTCTCTGGTGACCACATATTCAAATCTATGAGCCTATGGTGGCCATTTTCATTCAAACCACCATATTCCACTTCCTGGCCCCCTGAGGGTTGTACATATATAATGCAAAATGCATTTAGTCCACCTTCGAAAGTTCCTGTAGAGTATCGCAGTCCAATCACTGTTTAAATGTTCAAAGTCTCTTCAGAGACTTGAGGCAATCTCTTAACTCTAACTTCTGTAAGATCAAAATCAAAAGCAGATCACATATTTCCAACATGCAGTGGTGCAGGATATATGTTCCCATTCCAAAACGGAGAAAAGGGAGCATTCTGAGGAAATGCTGGACCAAAGCAAGACCAAGAATCAGCAGGGCAAATTCCAAACTTCATCTCTACGTCTGATGCCAAAGCTCTCTTCTCTGCTCCAATTCCTCTCAGGTTTGTTGACTGCAACACGCTTCTCTCTCTCTGGCTGGTTCCACTATTAGCAGCTTTCATCAGCAGGTATCCCACGGCTCTGGCATCTCCAACATCTTGGGGTCTCTAACAAAATCCAGGCTTTACCTTTCATGGCTTCACACAATGGTCCCCCTGGGCCTCCATACAGGGACACCCCTGACACACACCTGGCCTCAGAGTAAGATTCCACAACCTATTTCTTGTATCCTTGACTCTAAAGCCAGAACCATGTGGCTGAAGCTGGCAAGATCTTCTATTTGCTGGGCTGGAACATGCCCCCCTCATTCAGATACATTTTCAGCAACCTTTTCTACTTTCTATGGTTTCCTTCACTGTTTAAACTTTTAATTCCTTTTTAACAAACTGGAAGCTTAACTGGGTCTTGCCCCTGAGATCACTACTCCCTTTTTTCATTTAGCTTCAGTCTTTTCTTTAAAGTATCTCCTTGAGCACTAGATTTGACTCTTAGCTCTATTACACTTTCAGGTGTCCCCTTTCTACTCAAACTGTACATTTTGCATTATTTTTTCTTGCTCAGCTTGTTTCTTTCCATTATAAAGCTGCCTAAGAGTGACCACTAATGACCACAGAGTCAACACTAGGCTGTCTTGAAATCTCCTCTGCCAATGCTATTAACTCAAAACTCTTCAATTTAGCCTCAGGCAGATTTTTTTTTAGACAGGGCCAAAAGGAGCCACATTCTTCACACAAATATCACAAGAATGGTCCCTAGGTTATTTTCTGTCTTAAGGTTTTACTGCTGTGAACAGAGACCATGACCAAGGCAACTCTTATAAGGACAACATTTAATTGGGGCTGGCTTACAGGTTCAGAGGTTCAGTCCATTATGGTTGAGGCAGGAACATGGCAGCATCCAGGAAGGCACAGTGTAAGAGGAACTGAAAGTTCTAGATCTTCATTTACAGGCTTCTAGCAGAAGACTGACTTCTAGGCAGCTAGGATGAGGGTCTTAAGCCCACCCCATTGTGACATACCTACTCCAACAAGGTCACACCTCCTAATAGTGCCACTCCCTGGGCTAAGCATATTCAAACCACTTACTAATATTCTTTCTTTCTGGAACTTTTTGAGCTGGACCCTCCACAATTCAGATCACCCTCAGCACTGTGTTCCACACTCCTACTAGGATATCCAATAAAACCTTGCTTAATTCATTCATCTTCTTTCCTAATCCAAAGTCCCAAAGTCTACATTCTGCCAACAAGCACTGTGGTCAGGCCTGTCAGAGCAATACCCTGATCCCAAGTAAAAACTTCTGTCTTAGTGTTCTTTTGCTGTGAAGAGACACTATGACCTTGGCAACTCTTATAAAATAATGCATTTAATTGGAACTTGCTTACAATTTCAGAGGTTTGGTCCATTATCAGCATATCGAGAAGCATGTTGGTGGGCAGGCAGACATGTTGCTGAAGAAGTAGCTGAGAGTTCTACAGGCAGCAGGAAGAGAGAGACTCTGGGCTTGGAATGGGCTTTTTGAAAGTTCAAAGCTCACCCTCAGTGACACACTTCCTCTAACAAGTCCACACTACCTAAATCTTTCAAATAGTGCCACTCTCTGGTGACCAACTATTCAAATCTATGAACCTATGGGGGCCATTCTCATTCAAACCATTGTAAGCATAGAGTGGATTGTAAGTGCCCAGCGTGCTGATGGGAATTGCTGGGACTCCGCTGCCCATCTTCCCCTCAGGGAGAAGGTCTTCCTGGTTCACAGCTGGTCCCTGCTTCTCCTCTGTGACACCTCAGCATCTCCAGTTGTATTTAATCAATATGGCTGCTATGTCTTACTTCCTAGGGAAGAATGGGTGCTTGGAGACTGTAGTAGTTACTGTTCTGCTGCTGGGACAAAATATTACAGCCAAGACAACTTACAGAATAGATGGTTTGGGTGGTGGTGGCTCACACTTTTAATCTCAGTACTTGGGAGGCAGAGGAAAGTGGATCCCTGTGAATTTGAGGCCAGCCTGGTCTACACAGTGAGCTCTAGGACAGCCAGGGCTACACAGAGAAACCCTGTCCCCTCAATGGTTGATTTATGCTTACAGTTCTATAAAGATGAAAGTCCATTAGCCTATTACAGTAGTGGGTGTGGGAGAGACAGAAGTTGAGTGTGGTAGCAACAAGCAGAAAACAGAGAGAGCAAACTCAAAGTGCATTGAGACTACAAACTCTCAAAGCCCACCTCTAATGACATTCTTTCAGCAAGGCTCCACCTCTCAAAGCCCCCACAATCTTCTCAGACAGCAGCAGCAACAGGGATGAATGCTCAAGTACACAAGCCTCTGGGAAACATTCTCATCCAAACCACCGCAGGGCCTCTTTTTGGCTGCTTCACTATCTGATGAAGACAGTGAAGGTTGAATCATAGTTTTTATTGAAGGGCTATCTATCCTGTCCTGACTTACTTCCGGTCTGAGCTTGCGCAGAACCAAGAGACTCTGGCTTCTACCACCTAGAGGCTAGTGACATCTTCCTTCTAGCTGGGACAACAGAAAGTGCCAGGTGTTGTTAGGTGTGCTTTGGAGAGTGAGGCTTTGCTACTGCAGACACTGCCTGCCCCTGTCTACTGCAGACACAAGCTCATTGCTCTGTGGTCTGTGCAGGAGGACCAGGGGTTGCCTCCTTGCTGTGATGATGATGGTGATGATGATGGTTTCAGCTGTAGGTGGAACAATGGATAATGATGATAACAATGAATATGTCAGATGTCCTACAGTGGCCTCTTATTTAATCCCACCTGTGTTGGCTAGTCTTATGTCAACTTGACACACAAACTAGAGCTATCTGAAAGAAGGGATAGTTGAGAAAATGCCTCTATAAGATTCCGCTGTAAGGCATTTTCTTAATTAGTGACCAGTGGGGGAGGGTCCAGACTATTGTGGATGCTGCCATTCCTGGACTGGTGGTCCTGGGTTCTAGTAGAAAGCAGGCTGGGCAAGCAATAGGAAGCAAGCCAGTAAGTAGCTCCCCTCCATGGCTTCTGCATCAGCTCCTGCCTCCAGATTCCTGCCTTGTTTGAGTTCCTGTCCTGACTTCTTTCAATGCTGAACAGTAATGTGCAAGTTTAAACCAAATGCATCCTTTCTTTCCCAAGTTTGTTTTTGGTCATGGTGTTTTGGATGCAGCAATAGAAACCCTCACTAAGACACCACCCCGCAGTGCAAGCAGGTGGGTGAGGTCATGAATGTCCAGCACCTGTGTCCTCATTTTGCAAAAGAAAGCTCTATCCTTGGCTCTCTCACCTGCTCTCTATGGCTGTGGATTCTTCTTGATAGGGCCAAAGGCCATGCAAGCCTGGGGTGGAGGAAGGTCCATCCATTAAATTGTTCAGAATGCCCACCTATATCAACTTGAAGGACAAATGGGTTGGATGGGGACCAAAAGGTAACAGCCTATAAGGACAAAGATTGGCATCTTCTTTCCCAAATACTGGCCCAGTGCTGACCAGGTAATCTGTTCTGAGTGTGTCTGACCGCTGCTGACACTTCACAGTCTAATATTCTGAGAGGAACAAACCATCTGGGTTAGACATCACCCCTATGTTCTTTATTGAGAATAATTCTATTTTCTGGACAGTGTGGGTGCACACCTTTAATCCCAGTACTTGGGAGGCAGAAGCAGGTGGATCTCTGTGAGTTTGAAGCTATTCTGATATACAGAGTGAGCTTTAGGATAGCCAGACCTACACAGAGAAACCCTGTGTTGAAAAATCAAAAATCAAAAACCAAAAACCAAAACAAACAAACAAACAAGAATAATACTATTTATTGGAAACCTAATATTATTCAGTCTTTTCTGCTTTTCTGTCCAGTCCCCTTCTTATGCTTCCCTTCTCTTCTCCCTCCCTCTTTCTCTTATCTCTGTTTCTCCTCTTCCCTTCCCCATCCCTCTCCCCTCCCCCTTTCTGTGGGCAGGACCACAGAAAGTAATTGTAGTAGGGCTGTCTTACCTGGACTTCCTAGAAAGCAGGGCACTAAATAAAGGCGTTTTCTTGGAGTGAGAATATGACAAGTGTGGACTGAGAAGGCAGAGCCAGAATGAAGGTGTGCCTCTGAGCTGGACTGGCATCTGGAGCTGGCTAGCTGTTGAGTCTCGAAGGGCAGCCGTTGCTATGTAAAGCACTTCTAAGGGAGACACTTGTCCCACAGTGTCATTTCTCACCACCAGTCTGCTCTTCCAGAATGTATTGCTGCAATGAAACACCATGACCAAGGCAACTTGGGGAGGAAAGGGTTTATTTGGCTTACACTTCCATATCACTGTTCATCACTGAAGGAAGTCAGGACAGGAACTCACACAGATCTGGAACTTGGAGGCAGGAACTGATGCAGAGGCCATGGAGGGATTTTGCTTACTGGCTTGTTTCCCATGGCTTGTTCAGCCTGTTTTCTTATAGATCCCAGGACCACCAACCCAGGGACGGCCTCACCCACAATGCCCTGGGCCCTCCCCACATCAATCAATAATTAAGAAAATGCCCTACAGCCAGATCTTATGGAGGCGTTTTCTCAATTAAGGGTCCCTCTTTTCAGATAACTCTAGCTTGTGTCAAGTTGACATGAAACCTGCCAGTGCACACAGCATCCAGGCTGCATGTGTGGACACTCACAGTGGATTTCCACTGGGCACAGCCTGAGAGAGGCTCCTATGGCTCAAGACCACTGGGCCATTGCTCCAGCCCCTCGCTTGTTTCTTTTCTGATGCATCTCTAGAATTTCTTTTTAGAATTTACTTGTTTTTATTTTAAGTATATAGGTGCTTTGCTTGCATGTATGTCTATATGCATTGTGTGTGAACAGTGCCCATGGAGGCCAGAAGAGGGTGTGAGATCCCCTTGGATCTCCAGGAACTAGAGTTACAGCACCATTTGGGTGCTGGAAACTTCTGAACTCAGGTTCTCTGCCTCAGCAGCAAGTGCTCTTAACTATTGAACTATCTCTCCAGCTCATAAGAAAACTGAAATGGCATTCCTTTTGTATTTCCATTGGCCAACATTGCTTGCTAACATCTACTCACAATTATCAAACTATTAAGGATCCAGATGGCCGGGCGGTGGTGGCGCACGCCTTTAATCCCAGCACTCGGGAGGCAGAGGCAGGCGGATTTCTGAGTTCGAGGCCAGCCTGGTCTACAGAGTGAATTCCAGGACAGCCAGGACTACACAGAGAAACCCTGTCTCGAAAAAAACAAAACAAAACAAAAAAAAAAACAAAAAAAAGGATCCAGATGGATATACCCAGAATCCCTCCATCATTAACAGTTGAAGCATTATTTTAGGTGGACATCCCATGTCTTTTTTTTTTTTTAAATTAGGGCTTTTAATTTTAGGTAACAGTTGTAAGGAACAATGCAGAGAGGTCACACTGTTGCCATCTTCCCTGTATACGATTTACATTGTATACAATGGTAACATTGTATACAACTGTGAGGAAAAGCTGAGATGAATGCATACAGGTTTGTGTGCATTTAGTTCTGCACATCACATATCTGACACTGCAGTCAGGTAGCAGAATTTGGTACTAAGAAGAGCTCAAGGGGACTGAGGTTTTAAAGAAAATTGTCTAAATTGGTTCTGAAGTTTCTGGAATTTGCTCTTTGATCTGGTTAGATTTTTAAACTATCTCCATTCATTGATTTATTCATTTATTTGTGTGTGTGTGTGTGTGTGTGTGTGTGTGTGTGTGTACATGCATGTGTGCAGCACAGCATGCGTGTGGAGATCAGAGGATAACCTACCAGAGTCCTTTCTCTCCTTCCATTATTTGGGATCTGGGGATTGGAATCAGATTCTCAGGGCTAGTGGCAAGTGCCTTTACCCACTGGGCCATTTTGCTGGCCTTGTTCTGGAGTCTACATGCTGTTGACTTAGAGGTTTTAGTTCCAGGAGATGGATGAAACCCCTAGTGAGTATAACAAGGATCCCATTGAACTGAAAGTTAAGATGCCCACTAGACACTTTGGGCTCCTTGTATACCTTTGAGTCAGTTCTGAAGTAGGGAGTTTCAGTGTTGACTGGGATGCTGGATCTTAGGGTCAGAGGGAAACAGGACATTCACTTTATAAGGGATGTGAGGAGGAGTAAGGCTGTAGCACAGGGCCTTCTTAGGCCAGCTCTTCATAGTACAAGCCCATGATTTAGGTTGGGGAAACCTTAGCAATCAAAGCCAAGTGAGAGCAATGGCCCAGCTCTGCTGCAGTATATTGCTACAACAAAGAACTAGATGCTGGCTACTTAACAAGGAAAAGGGGTTATGCAGTTCACAATCTGGGAGGCTGAAAGTCCAAGGTGGGTGACATGAGCCTCTAGGGATGGTTTCTAGCTGCATCATAGCATGGTGGCTCATGGTGACAGATAATGGAAGACCTCATCCCTCTTGTACCCTTCAATACCCTCTGCTCTCTCTTGTTGAGGTGGTGGGTGTCAGGTTGGAGTCGACCTACTGTGGTCAGTGAGACTAGGTGGACTTTAGACTCCCCTTCTCCTGCACAGGGACACTGATTTCTCAGTGTCAGAAGTTGTGTCCCTGGGTAACAGCCAATCTGGTCAGCGGTGCAGGGACACAGATGAGGAGACACAGGGGTGAGTGGCAGGCATGCTCACTGATAGTTGGAGACACAGTGGATTGTGACTGGAGACAAGGTGGTCTGTGGCTTGTGACAGTGGGACAGGACTGGAGAGAGAATGGGACAATGGTTGGGGTTGAGGCTGGAAAAAGCCTGGGAGAACCTGGCCTGGAGCTGTCCCTGGTCCCTCCTGGGATTGCTCTGCCCTCTCGCCTAGCAGCAGACTGCTCCTTGCAGCTCAGCCACTGAAATCTCTGAAATCTTATCTCCCATCGTGTTCTCTGTTTCCTTCCCGTCCAGACCTCATCTGTCTCCTGCCTCGCCACCCCCCACCTGCCACCCATCTGCGGCCCCTCCCCCTCCGTCTGCTGCCTACTCTCAGCCTGGCTCCTGTCTTTCCCTACTCCTCCAGGGAAGAGTTCAAAGTAGTGGCCTAGGGCCCTGCCTGCTGCCTGCAGCACGCTCTGCATCCTGCACCCTCAACCCATGGCTTCTGTCTTCCCTCACTAGAGTTTTAGACTGCAGCTGAAGGGGTGCCCTGCCCTTTTTCCCCCCATCCCCCATTCCCGAGGCCTGGCTTTCCCCTGCCCTTCCTCCAGGCAGCATTTCTGACTCTCCCAGGAAAAGCTATTTCCCATTCATCTTGGCTTGCCCAGTATAGGGTGTCCTTTGGCTTTGCCTGGCTCATAGCTTCCTGGGATTGGGTTTCCATTTTAGTCTATGACCCCACCCTGGACAACCCCACCTAGATCAATCAACATGGATCTGCTCCAATGCAGAAACTGAGGCTCTACCCAGAGAAATGGGCTCTGTGAGCAGGTGCCCCGTCTCTGTATGGAACTCTTGGCAGGTCTTTACCTGTCTTCTGTTTCCACTTCAGGACTCTCAGCAGTGCAGCCCCTTCAGCAAGGCCACTGAGGGGAATACCACCCCTGTCCTGCTTCTCGGCAGCTCAGTTCTCATCCTCGCCTCCGATCTCACAGAGACCCGATAGGAACGTTCTCAGCTTCCCAGGATCAAGATGAGCTTCGGTGTGGGTCAGCCTCTAGAAAGCCATGAGTCCCAGGTCCTGCCCTGGCCTACCCTGGGAGTCCAGTTGCCCCAACAGTTCTCCCTGCTGGGAGAATCAAACTCCCAGTCAAGCTGAGCTGACTCCAAGCCAGCTCTCCATTCAGCAGCTGAGTGCTCTGCAGCGGGTTGACTCTCTGAGTCTGTACACCTTTGATGAGGAAGACACTCTGCCCAATTATTACATAGTTATTACCATTATTTTATCTTTTATTTTGTTTGTGTGTATGTGGCTGCATGTGCTTGTGTGTCTGTGTGTGCCTGTGTATGCGTGTGTGCATGTGTGTGTGCACATGTGTGTGTGTTGCTCCCTGGTGATGTCATGGACCCTATTTTTGAGACAGAGTCTCTCAATGGCCTGTACTCCCCTGTTAGGTGAGGCTAGTCAGCCAGTGAGCCCCAAGGATCTGCTTGTTTTGGCCTGCACAGCACTGAGATTACAAAACCCAGCCCATGCCTATTTTGCTGTTGTTTTGTATTTTACATGCACTTTGTGGATCCAGCTGAGTTCCCCATGTGTGTGCACCACACTGTGTGCTTTGCTAACTGAACTTTTGTTCCTGCAGGGCTAGTGAGAATTAGATAACTTGCCTGGCATACAGCAATCACTCAGACCATTGGTGCAGGTGCCATGGACCCAGCCACTACAGGTGGAACACAAACCTGGGCATGAAGCTTGAGCACAGTGTGTGTGTATGTGTGTTCACATTAACAACTCACTCTGCTCCTGCTGCAGGGGCTGCACCTCTAATCCAGGTGTGAATTCTGTCTAGGTCCAGATGAGCCACAAAAGGTGTGGCCCTATGCAGGTTGTGGAAGCAACACGCAGGCAGGCCTCAGGTGTGTAGGCCAGTGTGTCACTTGAGGGTGTAGGATCTTGGGTCTGATCTGACTCAGAGACTTCCCTGGGTGGCCTAGGCAAGTTTTGGTCACTGTCTCTCAGCTTTAGCTTAGCCATCTGTGAAAAATGGGGCCAATAGACTTTACCCTACTGGGCTACAGTGTGAAGTCAGGATTGTAATTGCTTCCCTGGTAGATAAGGTCTGACAGCGGAAACTCCAGGCCGGCTTCTGTCTCAGTCCTGTCTGGCTCCAAACCCAAGGTCTCAACTTTATGGCTGCTATGGACTGTCCCCAGAGGCCCCTGTGTTGAAAAGTTTGCTCCTCCAGGGTGCTGTTATGGGGAGGTAGGGGACGTTCCAGAGGCTCAGCCTGCGAGCTCCCTGCCACTGAGCTGTGCCCTACAGAGGACTGTCTCTTCTGTGTGAGCTGACTTATCTCAGGTAGAATAGGAAAGGCCATCTGGGAAAAACGTGGTCCTTGCCTCTCCTGTCATGGATGCTCAGGTCACAAAAGTCAACCAGAGGTGCTGAGGGGAACACAGCCCACCCCGACAGACAGACAGACAGACAGACAGACAGACAGACAGACAGACAGACTGACAGACTGACACTCACCACAAACCCATGGGGCCTGAGTGTTCAGGGCCTTGCTGAGGGGAACACAGAGCACCCTACCCCCAACACACACACACACACACACACACACACACACACACACACTCACCAAAAACCCATGGAGCCTGAGTGTTCAGGGCCTCTAACCATGAATTTATCTCTTCATCTGCACCTTGAAAGATGAGACTGAGCAAGAGAGGCCCCGGGCACTGGGCAGGTTTCCATTTGCTCCTATCATTGTCCTTTGAGGTGCAATGCAGCCCATAGCTCAATAGTGAGATCTCACAGGCTTGTGGGGCAGACAGTGCATCCTAGACATCGGCCTACTAATGTCTGGAACCTTTTATGGCTCCCACTGTTCAGAGGGACCAGTCAGCTACCTTAGTTGGATAACAGTTCTGCAGCCCACACACCTGCCCTTCTTTGGTGTGGAGGACCCTGGGCACATATGTGTTTATTCTGGGCCCGTTCTCACTTGGAGAATGGGGACTATGTTTTCTTACAGGCTTGCCTGGATCTATAGGAAGTCCCAGGCTGTGGGGCTTTACGAGTTCCTTCCCCTGTTGATGCAATATCTGTCAAAAGCACCTTGGGGGAGAAAGGGCTCATCTTGGCTCACAGTTTGAGGCTACCAAACACTCAGCTGGTGACCAGCACTCAGCTCACTTTCACCTCTTTATATAGGCCAGGATGCCACCGCTCACAGAGGCCATGCCTTCCTTCCTCAATTACCCTAATCAAAGTAACTCCCAGATGGTTCTGGATCTCAAATTGACAACTGAGATTAGCCATTACATGGGCTACAATTCATAAAGGTCCTGGCAAACTGGTGCGAGCTCAAAAGTCAGGTTTGGTATGAGTGAGTTGGATTCAGCATGAAAACCAGATTCAGCATGAGGGAGTCAGGCTCAGCATGAGGGAGTCAGGCTCAGCATGAGGGAGTCAGGCTCAGCATGTGGAGTCGGACTCAGCATGTGGAGTCAGGCTCATCATGTGGGAGTCAGACTCAGCATGAGGGAGTCAGGCTCAGCATGAGGGAGTCAGGCTCAGCATGAGGGAGTCAGGCTCAGCATGAGGGAGTCAGGCTCAGCATGAGGGAGTCGGACTCAGCATGAGGGAGTCGGACTCAGCATGAGGGAGTCGGACTCAGCATGTGGAGTCAGGCTCATCATGTGGGAGTCAGGCTCAGCATGAGGGAGTCAGGCTCAGCATGAGGGAGTCAGGCTCAGCATGAGGGAGTCAGACTCAGCATGAGGGAGTCAGGCTCAGCATGAGGGAGTCAGTCTCAACATGAGGGAGTCAGGCTCAGCATGAGGGAGTCAGGCTCAGCATGAGGGAACATGGCTCAAAAGACATGTCCTGTGATGGGAACCCTGGAAGTGCCCACTGCAAGTCCTTGGTTTTACTCTTCCCTCCACAAGTAGATGGTGAAGCCTGGAAGGGTAGGTGGAGGTGGGCTGGGGTGAGATTGTAGACAGGTTGTTTCTGGGGAGGTAGAACCCATACTTCTTTTGCTACCCAGCTCTGCTGCTCCTGTAGTATGTCCATAGATACGTAAATTTACCTCTAGGGCCTCACTTTTCCTGTGCATAGTAAGGTGGGAAGCAAACCCATCAGGATGCCAGCTGGCAAGGCCTCCTAAGGGTTCAATGGGATGACTACAATGCTTACCAGGTTGTAGAGCAAGCATTAGTGAGTAATTCAAAGCTTGGGATGAAATAAATGAAAATAGACAGGTCAGAAAGCCTCCCCACCCAGGACCCCAGTACGTCTTCATAACTCCACTGTTGTCCTCATTTTCCTGACAGGAGAAACTGAGGCTCTCAGGCCAAGGGAGGACGTTTCCCAATGTTGTCACAAGGAGTTAGGGATGAGGATTGGAAGCTAGGCTAAGGGACCACACATTTGTCCCTCTTCAGCCAGCTTTCCAGCCTGGCCCTGCTCCTGCTCCCAGACACACTTTGTCTTCCTCCTTCAGGCCCAGTTCCCTGCCTTCTGGTCCCACCTTGGTTTTTAATTTTTATTTTATGGATATGGGTGCTTGGCATGTGTCTGCCTAGTGCCCACAGAGGATAGTGGAGGTCAGAAGCTGGAGTTACAGATGGTTGTGAACCACTGTGTGGTTGCTGGGAATTGAACTCTGGACCTCTGGAAATGCAGCCAGTGCTCTTAACCATTGAGCCATCTCTCCGGCCGCTTCACTGCATCCTTCATTGAACTTACCATTGGTGATGGTTTACTTTAATTCTCATTTATGTCTCCCCACATAATGACAGCTCCGAGAGGGTGCTCTTTGACATTCACCAGGAAATCCTTCATGTAGGATCAGGTTCTGAGAAAGTCATTGTTCCATGAATTCATAGTTTTCTTTCTTTTTTTCTTTCCAAGATAGAATTTCTCTGTGTAGCCTTGGCAGTCCTGGAACTCACTGTGTAAACAAGGCTGGCCTTGAACTCACAGACATCTACTTTCCTCTGGCTCCTGAGTGCTGGGATTAAAGGTGTGTGCCACCACCACCTGGAAAATATTTAGTGTGACTCTTTTTTTATAATTTATTTTTATTTTATGTTCATTGGTCTTTTGCCTACATGTATGTCTGTGATGATAGCAGCTCTGGAACGGGAGTTACTGATAGGTGTAAGCCGCCATTTAGGTGCTGAGAGTTGAACTCTGGTCCCCTAGAAGAGTGGCCAGTGCTCTTAATTGATGGGCTTCTCTCCAGCTCCTGTGTCCCATCATTTTCTAATTATCAGAAAAACAAAACAAAACAAAAAAGTATTTTATCTCCAGCTGAGCGGCAGTGTCCCATTATAGCCAGCAGATGGCAGCAGAGAACAAGCTACCTGCCGGGTGGAGCCCAGGTGAAGCCACAGGTTTGATCTGTGTGTGTCTGTGTGTGTCTGTGTGTCTCTCTGTATGTGTGTCTCTCTGTGTGTCTGTCTGTTTTCTACCTCTCTCCTCAAAAAGCCTGTCGTAATAGCATACACTGACCAACTGATCATTGTCACTGAGTAGGCCCGGAGGCACTGTTGTGTTGAGGTGGCATAGGCACCTGCCCTTTTTCTGGCCTCCGGGTGTGGTGCTGGCTGGCAAGGACAGCCATTCCCTGTGCGGCCCTGTGATGAGGCTTTCAGCATCTATGGCCTTGATGCCCAGAGCCAACAGAGTGGGAGTTTCTGGGCAAAAGTTACAGAGAATTTCCACTGAACCAGGTCTGCTGCCATCTTAATATTCAGAAGGCCGAGGCTGGAAGATTGACAAAAGATTGAGGCCAACCTGGGTTGTGTAGTCAGTTCCAGGCTAGCCTGAGCCTCAGCGTCTTAAAAAACAAAAACAAAAACAAAAAACTAAACCAACCAACCAAAACAAACAAGAAAGCTAAAATAAAACTTTTTAAAAGAGTCAAAAGATGGTAGATCAGAGTGTTGAGCAGAGAGCCCTTCTAAGCTCCTCACGTTCTGTGTTATGGAGGTGGGATGCCAGAGGTTGGCGGATGCCGGAGGCTGGGGGGTGGCTAAGGAATTGATGTTAGGGCCATTTCAAGTTCAGCAAGTGTTAAGGGCTGAAGTCGTGGGCTTGGGCAGTGTGTGGAGCGGAGCAGGGGAGCCAAGGAGGCCAGCTCTGCGGGAGTCCCGGAAGGAGGCCTCAGCCCCTCTCTCCTCCTCAGACAGGCTTCTTGGCTGAGCCTTTCATCCGTGCAGTGATTTATCTCCTCATGAAGGACGGGGCAGCCTTGGAAGCAAAGGTGCTTTTGATGGGCCGTGAGCCTCTCCTTGGCAGACCCTCCAGCTGCTCTCCAAGGGGCCAGGCTGACCCACACTTCCTCTCTGCCGAGTGAGGACTAGGGAGCCATAAAGCAAGGACCCCCTAAAACCCTGTCCAGAGAGCACACATTTGGGCCTCAGATGCTGCCACAGCAGGATGGGGACTGCTGAAGCTTGCTGCCTGGAGGAGGCGCTACTTGGAAGGCCGTTTCTGGTTCCTGACTTATGGGGGTACCTCCTGGTCCACCTTGGAGACAGAGATGGTCAGGGTCACCTCCAAAATTAGGGACCCTAGATGAAGCTAGGGCTAAAGAGCTCACTGGTATGGTCAGGGAGCAAGGCAGCCACAGCTAGACTAAGAATAAAGACAGCCTGGGCAGATTGGTAGGAGGAGCTAAGCACTCTCTTTGTGCTAGACACAGAGGATACACCCAGACAACGAACCCAGGAGTGGGGGGTGGGGTAGGAGTGGGGAGGTAGTTGGGGAAGAAGCTGCATATGAAGGCCATACAGCTAGGAAGTGATAGTCTGAATGGATAATAAAGAGAAAATTTTTACAGTATACTATTTGAAAAAAAACATCTATTTCTCAAATGTTACTTTTTCGTTTCCTTTTTTGACACAGGGTCTCAGGTATATTGATAAGCTTGATATAGAGCTGAGGACAATCTAGAGTCAGCAATCTTGTCTTCAGCTACTGGTGCTGGGGTTAAATGGGTGCACAGCCGCATAGGTTTATTGGATGCGAGGGAACACATTCAGAGCTTTGTGCATGCCAGGCAAGCACTCTCTCCTCTGAGCTACATCTCCAGCCCGCTTATACTAAGTATCTCTTTAATTTGATACATATATTCATTTTCCTACCTAGGCTAGCATCAAACTCCTGGGCTCAAGCAATCCTCCTGCTTCAGTCTCCCAAGTATCTGGGGTCACAGGTGCACTGTCATACCTGGGCAACTTTAATCTGTGTTAGACTTGGTTATGGGGGGGAATCTGGTATGAAATTAAGATGCAGTGTAGGAGCCTCAGAGAGCAGCCTTCTTTGGCCCCTGCCTATATCCCTGCTCTAGACTGGCCCAGACTGGCCCAGACTGTTTTCCACAGTCCCCTGCCTATATCCCTGCTCTAGACTGACCCAGACTGTTTTCCACAGTCCTCACAGAGAATCTGAGGGCTCTGGAAAGGATGCTGGTATATGACAGAATAGTATGGGGAAAGCAGCATCAAGATTAGCCCAGTAGGAGCTGAGGAGGTGGTTCCCAACAGTAAAGTCCTTGCTGTAGAGGTTTGATGATCTGAGTTCAAATCCACAGCCTCGCATGAGAAGCCGGATGGAGCAGTGTACATCCGTAGCCCAGCACTGGAGGATGGGGTGGACAGAAGTGAGCCCTGTGCTTTCTGATCCAGTCTAGAAGAAATAGTGAACTCAGGGTGCAGTATCAGGCTCCACCTCAAAAAGGTAGGTGGACGTCAAGAGATGATAGAGGAAGAGACTGATGTAGACTTCTGGCTCCCATGCATGCAAACACACGGCAGACATATGCACACACCTGTACACACAGAGAGAGAGACACAGAGAGACACACAGAGAGACATATATTAGCATATGAATAAAACCAATTACAAAAAAATGATTGGGAGTGTCCCCTCCCTCTCCAAAGGCTGCATGTAAGGAATGAAGCATTTTGAGAAAAGCCCACAGTATTCAGTTATGGAAAAAGGGACAGACTTTGTAAATGAAGCCACACTACTCCCCTGAGCCAGGGCTTCTGAACATTTGACCTTTATCTCCAGAAATGTTTTTTTTCTTCAACACACTAGCTCTGTTTCTACCACTGTCCACGAGTTCCTGGTCCATTTTCTGCTCCAGACCACACAGACCTGGGGGTCCCAGCAGTAGTTCTCAGGACCTTTCTGAAAACCGGTAATATGTACAGCAGGCAAGGTGAACTGCACCCCTGTAACAGGTGCAGGAGGCAAGCTGAGCTGCACACCTGTAACAGGTGCAGGAGGCAAGCTGAGCTGCACACCTGTAACAGGTGCAGGAGGCAAGCTAAGTTGCACATCTGTAACAGGTGCTGCACTGCCTTTGAGTGTGTTCTATCTGCCAACTTGGTCTAAACAAGCCACCCGATGTGGGTGGAGAGGATTGGATAGTTGTTTAGGGCTTTTAGAGGGGACAGCACCCCCACTTGGGTTTAATTAATCTAGACTTAACCCTGGATAGACCAGTCAAGTGCCAGGGCTGCACATCCCACCTGGGAGGTCAGGTTGAGTTTAGACTGCAGATTGGTCCTGGGAAGGGTCTTCTCAGAAGGGCCACTCCATCCTGAGCAAAGCACAAGGGAGGGGCTCAGGACCAGGCATCAGTGTGGCATGCCTACCTGCTCTGTCCAGGGCATGGGCCTGAGGGCCTGAGGGCGTGGCTTCCCTGCCAGTTGGGGTGCATGCAGGCCAGAGCAGAGGACAAGAACTCACCACTCATAACAAGCTGAGTGAGCTGAAAATTCTCCCTTCTCCACTGGTCATCTCTGACGCCTTGTAGACCAGTGGTGAAAATACCCCATAAGATAGTTAAAGGGCTAGGGCGGCTCCCAAAGGAGAAACAGCTGACGTTGACATCTGGTGTCAGTGTCCTCTAGAATATACAGAATATATGTTTTATATGGTATTTATTACATATAGTATGTAATTATATATAGGGTTTTAAATATATTATTAAATATATATGATTTTTATGTTATATGTAATATATAGGGTATTATAATTGGTTATAGACTGTGGTCCAGCTAATACAACAATGACTGCCTATGAATAGAAGGTCCAAGAATTCAATAGTTCAGTCCACCAGGCCGAATATCTCAGATGGTCTTCAGTAAACTCCAGAATCCTGGCTCTAATGCCAGTGGAGGAAGGGTCATGCCTACGATGGTGAGTAATCAGGCAAAGAGAGTTCCCTTCTTCCATGTCCTTTAGATAAGACTGCCAGCAGGTGAGAAGTGGATCTTCCCATCTGCAAGATCCAGATTAGGAGAGGAGTGTCCCACTTCAAATGATTAAGCAGAAATCTCTCCGAGGTTGGGTTTTAGTTAATTCCAGATGTAGTCAAGTTGACAGCCAAGAACAGCCATCACACCAGGAAGACATCTTTGGGTATCCAACATCTTTGGATCTTCGCTGCTGTGATACACACCATGGCCAAAAGAATGTTAGGGAGGAAGGGGTTATGGCCTTCAGTGTCTCTAGCCCAGTTCCTCACTGAGGCAGGTCAGAGCAGGAACTCAAGCAGGAGCAGTGGCAGGAGCCGGGAGGAAAGCAATCAAGAAAATACCCACAGGCATGCCTAAAGGTCAATCTGCAGGAGGGGTCTTCTCAATTGCAGATCCCTTTTCCCCCAAATGATTCTAGTTTGTGCTAAGTTGAAAAGAAGAAAAAAACCTAAGTCACTCAGGTGGGGGAAAAGGATATGGGCTTTGAAGGATGAACAGGAGTTCACCAACAGACCTAAGAAGGAAGGATAAAAGGTTTTTTTAGACAGAGCTTGCAGCCAGTGCAGTAGAACAGAGCTGTGGAGGCGGCTGGAGGGCAGCAGGAGGCTGGTACCTGTGGACTAACATGAGATGGCACCTGGGACAGGTAAGGCCAAAAGTTCTAGAAAACATTGCCAAGGTCTGAGGTATAGGTAGAGTCCACATGTGCCCTGGCTCACGTGCACAACCCCTCTGCCAACACACACACGCACGCACACACACACACACACACACACACACACACACACACAGAGTTTCTTCTTTTAGAAAAAGAGAGAGACAGTGCTCAGTTACAGGTGGCTTCATGTTCTAGTGAATTAATTAGAATTAATGTGTCTGTCTGTATATGCACATGTCAAACACGATATCTTAAAGAGAGAATGAGAGGCCTTCATGGCATACAGTAAAGAAGAACAGGAAATGCTGAGGTATGTAGATGTGGGGTGTCAAAGGGGAACATACAGAGCCTCGGCTGCTTCACTCAGAGCCTGGGATAACAGGGCCCAGGTGTTTCAAGGGTAATGTCGAAGAAGTACAATCAACAGACTCAGAGCGGTGATCCATCCTCTAATTCCAGCACTTGGAAGGGAGATGGGGGCAGGTCAGAAGTTCAAGGTCATGGAGCCACCCTGGGCTACACAAGACCCTGCCTCCTAGGAAAGTGTTATCAGTTACTGAGACTCATATCCCACATTCTGCTGTCTTATTTGATGTCTCTAGACCCCAAGTAAGGCTTGGTATCTTTATTTTCAGGGTAGATGAACTGAAGCAATGATCCTTTCAAGTCCTAGCCTAACCACAATCAAATTGTATCATCCCCAGTAAGTCATTTCTGAGCCTCGGTTTCCTTATCTGTAAGGGGTAGCAACAGTTCCTCCCTGGGACACTGTGGAGCACATAGGTTCCAAGATGGACCAACACCTGAGCCACACTCCACACAAGGGCATGGCCACCACCTTGCCTAGATCGCCTCTGGCTTCTGGGGTAAGATGGTGCTCCTGACTCACCCACTTTCTGAGTGGCAGAAGCCTGCCACACAGTGGGGCTAGACTGCCTTGCTTGGCATGTTGACTTTGTGAGAAGTAAGGCCAGGGCCAGGGCAGGGTGCTGGAGGACAGGGTGTAGGGCACAGGCGCCCAATGAGACCACTGGTTTCCTAACAGCTAACGATGTGCTAAGGGGTCGTATGACCAAATTTAATTAAGAAGCACACATGTCCCCGCTGCAGGCTGGCTAAGACCAGGGCGTGGACCTGCAATTAAAGCTTAACCTTATAAAACCGGCACAGAGGCATGGGCGCCGGAGCTGCTGGCCTTCCCCAGCAGAGTGTGCCCTCCATGCCTGTGTTATTTATCGAGTTAATTTTGCCTTCTGCAGTGTGAAGCCAATCTGGGACCCTGCGTCCTAACCCTGGCTCAGAGCTGGCCATGCGCTCCCTCCTTTGAGGGAGGAGGGAGGTCCCTATGCTCCTTGCTCAAAAGAACCTAGGTGAGGTTTTTGTGGCTTTGCTGATAGAGGGAGCAGGTGACAGTTCTCTGGGGTCTTCAGTCATGCCATCCAGATGGCAGAGAGCTAGAGCTGCCTCCCGAGCTGAGGAAGGTCCCAAAGAGACATCAGGGGAAGGACTCTACACCTGGCAGCTACTTAGACTACAGTGACTTTTGTGGTCCCTCGTTAGACAATTGGATAGAACCTGGGGCAGCTGGGATAGCTGAGGAGCCAAGGCAGGCACTCAAAGTAGCATCTACAGGAATTAATGTGGAGGTCTGACAGAAAAATTCAGGTTCGAGTCTTGACTCTGCGGCTTGGCGGCCATGTGGAGCCTGGGTCTCTGCTTATAGGCAAAGAGGGACAACAACCTTCATCACCAGCCAGAACACAGTGCCCGTGCCTCGAGAAGGTGTGGGGTCTTCTATGGTGGCTGTGAGGACTCCCACTTGTGTCCATCTCAGGACAGAGCTTCCCAGAAGACCAGCATGTCAGCACCCTGCCTGCAGGAAACCACTTCCGGCACATTTACTCCAGGTGCCCACTGCTATCAGGTGGAGGGATGGGGGCTGGGGGTTGCCTGTGTAGGGGTGACAGTCTCATGGCCAGATAGTGGCCCGATAGCAGGGCCTTTGGGACAAAGCTATCGGAGGGCGACGACAGGATACTGAATGGGCTTCTCTGAGCGAGTACAGAATTGCATTCGGCTTGGATTTAATTAAAAAGACTCAAATCTTTCTGATAATCCTCCCCGCAACGGCTGAAGCGGGGCCTTCAGCGGGCTCCCTGGCAACGGGCGCATCCTGCTGATAAAGAACTTCCAGGGGAGGAGATTGTGAGCCCCCTCGACTGCTGCCACTATCATCCTGCCCATCACTGTGCAAGGCCAGGGTAGCAGCTGTGGCCCCCACCTCTACAGCGAGCCTCAAGCCTTTTGTGCCCCACGCTCCTCTGAGGCCCCTCTGTGCATCTCTTTGTTCATAACTGAATCCCCTGCCTGGCATCCACACCCCTTCCCCGTAGCTCTGGGCTTTTGCCTCCTCCTGGTCCTGCGAAGCTGTAGGGGAACTCCAGACCGTATGTCTCTCTGTCCTGGAAGTATAGCTCACCAGCCTCGGCCCAAGTCTGAGTGCACTGGAGGAGGATGAGGTCAGGCCTGCCTCCAGCCTCTTCCTGCCACCTCTGTCCAGCCGAGCTTCCGGCCTTGACCTCAGAAGCCCCAGGCCCAGCTCTGACTTACAGGTTACGTTCGTGCCCCCTCTGGAGACAAGTGCCTGGCAGGAGTGGGGCTCAGAGGTGGCTGATGAATGAGTGAATGAGTGAGTGAATGAAGCTGAGCCCACCATAGTCCCAGGGCTCCTTCTCCATCACGATGGATATCCCTACTGACTTGAAGGCTCTACCATGGGATGACTGCAGAGAATCAAACGGTGTCAAGCGGCTGCCACTAAGGGCACACTTGCAAGCACGGATCCCATGGGACTGGGCTGGGGCTACTGTTTCTGAAGTCAGACTACTCAGGCTTGATATCACCGTGACCTCTGAGCCCTACAGTCACAGACATCTCTGTGGTCTGAGCTTCCTCATCAAAAGAGTGGGGTCGTCGGGCTTCTCATGGGACCTACTTCTAGGCTGGCAGTGAATGAGCTAAGCACATGCTTACTTCGTCCTTGTCAGTACCTCTGATGAATGCAGAAACAAAGGATGTGGAGGCAGAGCTGGGTCTGCTGAAGCCAGGCTGGTACCCTACATCAGCAGCCTCCTCCCCGAGGGCTACCTGCTGCTAGCGATGCCCACCCTGCCCATCACAACGGTCTGTGTTGCCCCACCCTCCCTCCCAGAGGTGAAGTCCAAGCACTGAGACTATATTTTGTCTCAAACAGCACATCCTTGTATTAGGTCCTCCTTGGCACCTTCCCTGTGCTAGGAGTGTTTTCCCATCTCTGGCGTTCAGTGCCAGGGACAGCTCTACCCTGTATCATTCTTCAGAGAGGAATATGGTGGTCTCAGAGATGGTACCTACCACTGGTATTATTATGAAGATGTGGAGCTCCTCACCAGTTCAAGGATAAGAACTAACATGAACATTCTTATCTTTTTTTAAACTAATTTTTAAAATTATATTCAACACAATATATATTTTATACCAATCATAAAAATGATAGACATGTAATTAAATGCACATAAATAAAGTCTTTTTGTCTGTTTATTTTCTCGTTAGTAGAGCTTAAAATCTTGATTCTTACTGTGGTACAAACCCAAAATAAGAGCAATTTTTAGACATTGGAGTTCATTGTAATAAGGCTGTACTTCAATGACTCTCAAATCACCAAAGGCTTTTACCTCCATAGTAGCTAAGCTAAGAGTTGACAATTCTGCTGTGCCAAGGAGTGAATTGTAGGCATGATTATTTGA
>NW_022196897.1:21630443-21634553 GCF_008632895.1 Mastomys coucha
CTGGTTCATTGGCTGTGATAATTTGGAAAAGCATTCATCTCAGAAAAAGAATAACTTATAAAGTCCTCGTCTTCAAAATTGATACAATGATTATAAAAATCAAGCAAAGCATTCAGTCTCACTCTTTGTTGTTCTCTTACAAGCCACCTCCCAAAAAATTGTCTATGTTTCTTTTGGCTATATAAATAATTTTGAAATATGTAAGCTGTTCTGAAAACCACAGCATAGTGTAAAAACATCAAATAAACAATCCTACTAATAGGCTGAGATAGGAGAAGCATGATTTCAAGACCATTATGTGGTAAGACACTGTCATGTACAAACAAAGTATGTATATACAAATTGTACAATATTGGACCTATTTCTCCAATTACCAAATTAGAGAGACCACTGGATGACAGCCAACAAATTTCTGATTCCTCATATTTTTGAATTTCAATTGATTAGGATATATTGATAATTTTCATATTAATATATATTAATTTTCATATTAAGAGATATTAAGGAAAAGTGATTGTTACTTCCTGTTATTTTTGTTGTTAGAGTTGGAATTATGTTTGTGTGGGTTTGTTAAAAGATTGATTTCTTGCTTTTTCTAGGGTGTAGTTTCACTCCTTGTGTTGGTGTTTTCCATCTATTATCCTTTGTAGGGCTGGATTTGTGGAAAGATATTGTATAAATTTTGTTTTGTCATGGAATGTCTTGTTTTATCCATCTATGGTAATTGAGAATTTTGCTGGACATAGTAGCCTGGGCTGGCATGTGTGTTCTTGTAGGGTCTGTATGACATCTGCCCAGGATCTTCTAGCTTTCATAGTCTCTGGTGAGAAGTCTGGTGTAATTCTGATAGGCCTGCCTTTATATGTTAATTGACCTTTTTCCTTTACTGCTTTTAAATTTCTTCCTTTGTTTAGTGCATTTGGTGTTTTGATTATTATGTGATGGGAGGAATTTCTTTTCTGGTCCAGTCTATTTGGAGTTCTGTAGGCTTCTTGTATGTTCATGGGCATATCTTTCTTTAGGTTAGGGAAGTTTTCTTCTATAATTTTGTTGAAGATATTTACTGGCCCATTACCTTGGGAGTCTTCACTCTCTTCTATACCTATTATTATCCTTAGGTTTGGTCTTCTCATTGCATCCTGAATTTCCTGGATGTTCTGGGTTAGGAGCTTTTTGCTTTTTGCATTTTCTTTGACTGTTGTGTCAATGTTTTCTATGGTATCTTCTGCACCTGAGATTCTCTCTTCTATCTCTTGTATTCTGTTGGTGATGCTTGCATCTATGACTCCCGATTTCTTTCCTAGGTTTTGTATCTCCAGGGTTGTCTCTTTTTCTGATTTCTTTATTGTTTCTATTTCCATTTTTAGATCCTGGATGGTTTTGCTCATTTCCTTCAACTATTTGATTGTGTTTTCCTGTAGTTCTTTAAGGGATTTTTGTGTTTCCTCTTGAAGGACTTCTAGCTGTTTACCTGTGTTCTCCTGTATTTCTTTGAGGGTGCTATTTATGTCTTTCTTAAAGTCCTGTATCATCACCATGAGAAGTGATTTTATATCTGAATCTTGCTTTTCTGGTGTGATGGTGTGTCCAGGACTTGCTGTGGTGGAAGTATTGGGTTCTGATGATGCCAAGTAACCTAGGTTTGTGTTGCTTATATTCTTACCCTTGCTCCACATCATCAGGTTATCTCTAGTGCTACCTGCCCTTGCTAAATCTGACTGAAGCCTATCCTTCCTGTGATCCTGGTTGTGTCAGAACTCAGAGTCAAGCTGTCTCTGTGATCCTGTGATTCTGGGATCCTGTGACCCTGGGCTTGTTAGAGCATAGTGGAGCTTCCTCTAGGTGTTTTGGGACTGACTGCAGAGTTTGTGCCCAAGGTCTGCTCAGGGCACCAAGGTCTTCTCAGGGCACTGGCCAGGCCAGACAGACCACAAGCAACCCGAGCCACTGGGGTGGCAGAGTTCCTGTGTGCCTGGGTCCCGCTGGTCCCTGTTGCTCCCAGTGTGATCCTGGGTATGTTAGAGCACCTGGGAGTGGAGCTTCCTCTGGGGGTTGTGGAGCTTGCACCCAAAGTCTTGTTGCTTATGTTCTTAAGCTTGCCTCCCACCATCTGTTATCTCTAGTGCTACCTGCCCTGGCTATATTTGACTGGAGCTCGTCCTTCCTGTGATCCTGGTTGTGTCAGAACTCCTCAGAGTCAAGCTGTCTCTGTGATCCTGTGATCATGAGGTCCTGAGTGTGTCAGAGCTCCTGGGAGTCAAGCTGCTCCTGGGACCCTAAGGTCCTGGTATGACCAAGCTCCTGGGATCCTGGGATCCTGGCCATATTAGAGTACCTGGGAGTGGATCTTCCTCTGGGTTTTGTGGGACTGGCTGCAGAGTTTGCACCCAAGGTCTGCTCAGGGCCCAGACAGACCAGAAGGAACTTGTGCCACTGGTCTGGCAGAAATCCTGCGTGCCTGGGTTCTGCTGGTCCCAATAACTCCTGATGTTGGGACAGATGTTGTGTCTTCCTCACCTCTGATCCTATGATCCTGGGCCAGACAGCCAGGTTATTATACAGAGGAACCTTGTAATATTAGTGGTTCAGTCCATTATCATCAAGGTGGGGAGCATAGCAGCATGCAGACGGTCATGGTGCAGGAGTAGCCCAGAGTTTTATATCTTGATCCACAAGCATCTATAAGGAGGTTCTCTTCCATACTCGGACATTCTTATCTAATCTATATGACAACTCAGTTTCAAGCCTGACTATGATGTTTACCTAACGGAGGATAATGGGGTTCAGAGAGGTCAGGACTTTTCCTGAGGCTGCACAGCTCACAGGCCAGTCCTCCGCAGAGGCCTTGGCAAGACCATTGTATCCCAAACAGAATCAAAAGTATTCCCCTCCCAAAAGGCCTCGTGCCCCCCCCACCTTGTGTGCTGCTAGAATAAGCACTTAGCGTCTTGGGGTGAATCAGATGTCGAGCGAGCCCCAGGAGAGCTGGGCCAACCTATTAGCATGCCTGTGAAGGTAGCCTCTGATATTTCCCCTGGAGCAGCTGTTCTCAGCCTGTGGGTCATGCCACCTTTGGGTGTTGAACGACCCTTTCATAGGAGTCTCCTAAGAGCATCAGAGAACATAGATATTTACACTAAGACTCATATTAGTAGCAAAGTTACAATTGTGAAGTAATAGTGAAGATAATTTTATGGTTGGGGAGTCACCACAACACGAGGAACTGTATTAAAGGGCTACAGCATTAGGAAGGTTGAGAACCTCTGCCCTGGACTGTGTCTCTGTCGAGGCCAGGCCCAGGGCCATCAGGTAACTGAGAATCAAACCAAAGGGACAGACAGAGGAGCTATAGCCCTGGAGCTCCACAGTCAGAGTAGTGTCATGATTTACCTCATACCAGTATCCATCCTAGGGCTGGCCCCTCTGTGCTGAAGCTCCCACAGGCTTTTGGTAAAGATGAAGCTGAGAGGCAGAGAGTGATGTCATGTTCCTGGGAATGGAAGGCATGCAAGTAGACATGTCCAGCATGGCCAGTACTAACCCTAGGTCACTCTGTCACTGCTCACCAACAGCGGGGCAGGCTTGGCTGTCACCTCCTGGGAGCTTGGGGCAGTGAGGAGGATACTGGAGGATGGGGAGGTAGTGAGATCTACTGCCAGGAGGAGCTCAAGATGAGGGTGGGGCTAACAAGGACAAGAGAGGAGAGCCAAAGCCCCCAGGGACCAGACCAAGCAAGACCTCTTCCTTCCAGAACCCAAGATGAGGTTCCTGACAGTGTGAGGTGCTTGGCGGGTTAGGAGATGCCACAGCGGGATTACTGGGAGCATCCCCCTCCTGTAATCTGCTCTGGAAGCTCCACATTGATGTGTGCAGCACTTCTGTGAGCCAGTGGTTTAGATGGAGCATCATGACAGCCACTGTGGGCACTGGGGACCATATCCATAGGAAACGGAGGCTGTTAAGCGTTTGACTAGAACAACCTGCCTCCAGGATGCACACACAGATACCAGCAGCAGGCTTGGGGCAGAACGGGTGTGGAACAAGTGAGGAGCTAGTGTGGAGACCTTTGGACTCTGGGTTTGGGTTAGCTAGCTCCAGACTCACTTGATA
>NW_022196897.1:21634563-21661513 GCF_008632895.1 Mastomys coucha
TAGATACACACCTGGGAAATAGGTAAGAGAAACAGGAGCTAAAGGTGGGGCCAGCATCTAAGGCCAGAGCTGTGTGAAGAGGTGCCAAGCTGGGAGGGGCGGGGGCAGTTCCCAGAAGAGTGAGATCTTTGGTGGGGTGGTGGGGAAGAGGCTTTGGCATTTCAGGCCACAGGTCCCGGGGCTCTTTCCAGAGAGCCTGGCTGGGGGTCCACAGTGAGTGTTTCTGATGAGCATCTGGGGAATCTGCCACTTTCTCAGGATGGAAACACAGTGGTGGGGAAGGGTGTTTGGGAAGGAGCCTCAGTGGGACTCTATCCTGAGTAGGCTGCACCACGGGGTGTCTTACCTTGGCCATGGCACATCTAGTTTCATGATATCACCAGATGCCAGGCTCCTGGCCCACTGGCCTAGCCATTCGCTGTGCATTTTGTAGGGAAATTATTGTGCCTAGTTTTCAATTGAAAAATTTTGAAGGGTGGTGAGGTGAGTCAGTTAGGAAAGTGCCAACTGTGCAAACACAGGTCCCTAGGACCCACCCAGATAAAAGCTGAGTTAACACTCGTATGTACCTGTAACCTTAGAGCTGGGTCTATGGGTGTGGAGCTGGTGGATCCCCAGAGCCTGCTGGTCAGTCAACTTAGCCAACTGGTGAGATGTAGGTTCTGGATAGATCTTGTCTCAAAAGGATGGTGAAGGGTAAGAGAAAAGACAGATGACATTGACCTTTGACCTGTGTCCCCCACAGTTCACACTCACACACACACACAAACCCAAACACAATAAAAATGTTATGAAATGTACAAAATACCTTTTCCACTCTGCAACCCTTTAATTCAGTTCCTCATGTTGAATTATTTTCATTGCTACTTCATAACTGAAACTTTGCTACTGTTATGAGTCATAATGTAAATATCTGTGTTTTCTGATGGTCTTGGGAAAGAAAGGGTCATTCTATCCCCCAACGGGGCATGACCCACAGGTCGAGAAGGGCTGTACTAAAGAAACCTTAAAGAATGTAGAAGAAGGTACAAGAAAAAAAAGTGTAAAATCCTCCTCCAGCTAACACAGGAACACACAGGTGTTTATAGTCTAAGAATATGCATTACCTATCCAATGAATATTCATGTTACTTGGCTTCTTGTGTGAGAGGAAATGTTGGAACAGCCAGGGACAGACAACCCATGCACATAAATACAGGCATTCACACACAGGTACCCAAACGAACATACATTTTTTGCAAAGATGGTGTATTATTTGAATCATCTGTATACCAGATTGTTTTTGACAGCTCTCTGTGTGAAGATGCATGAACAAGTTTAGCATAGCCTTTTCAAATATTTCCTTCTATTATTTTTAAATATTCATTTATTTTTAGTGTGTGTGTGTGTGTGTGTGTGTGTGTGTGTGCATTTCACCTTAATGTACATATGAGCATCAGGGAGGCCAGAAAGGGCATCAACTCTCTGCATCTGGGTTACAGATGGTTGTGAGCTGCTGTGTGGGTGCTGGAAACTGAACTCAAACTCTTCAAAAGCAGTTAAGTGCTCTTAACTGCTGAGCCATCTTTCCAGCTCCCAAATTATTTTTATTTTTTAAATTTTGTGTGTATTTGTGTATCTGCATGTGGATAAATGCAAGTGTGTATAGGCCTGAAGAGGCCAGGAGAGGGCGCCAGATCCCCTGGAACTGCAGTTACTGAGGTTGTGAGCCACCACATGGGTGCTAAGACGGGAACCTGGGTCCTCTGCAAGAGCAGCCTGTGAGTGTTCCTAACCACTGAGCATCTCTCCAGCCCCATAAGCTCTTTTGACTGTTATATATTGAACATCCTTCTTCCACTCACCCAGAACACTTTGATATACTGCATATTTTGTAATTTTATTTAGAAACATATATGAGTTAATATTTAATGATTTTATTTATAATAGGGTCTCATCACTGTAGTTCTGTATGATCTGGAACATGCTATGTAGATAAGGCTAGTCCAGCACATACAGAGATCAGCCTGCTCCTGCCTCCCTAGAGCTGGGATTAGAGGCAATGACCATCACACCAGCCTAATATGTAATGGTTTTAAATATTTGTACCAATTGAAAAATTGGAGTCATGTTTAGGAGACTTTTTTTCCTCTCTACACTCAAGAGTATGTAAATGTTCACCAGTATTTTCTTCTGGCAATTCCATCAATTTATTCTGAAGCCTTACGTCTTCAATCACTCTGGAGTTTATTCTCCATCAAAGCAGGACTCTAATGTTTTTTTTTCTTCCTGTTTTTTTTCAGGACAGAGAATGGAACCCAGGGGCTCAACCACTGTCCTATATCCCCAGTTAGTCTTTCCCTTTTTATTTTGAGTCAGAGTCTCACTAAGTTGCTTAAGCTGGTCTTGAACCTTTGATTCGCCTGCCTCAGCTTCCTGTGTAGGTGGAACTGCAGTCCCGTGCCACCACAAACAGTGTCTTTGTTTTGTTTTGTTTTAAATAGATGTTTATGCTGGATAGTGGTGGCATACCACTCGGGAGACAGTCTGAGTTCGAGGCCAGCCTGGTCTTCAGAGCAAGTTCCAGGGCAGCCAAGGCTATGCAGAGAAACCTGGTTTCAAAAAAGACTGATTTTTATTTAGGTGTCTGTGTGTCTTTGCTGTGATGGATGGTTATTCTTGGTCATCAACTTAACTATATGTGGGATTAATTAAAACCCAAGTGGTTAGGTACACCTTTGAGGGAATTTTCTTTTCTTTCTTTCTTCCTTTCATTCTCTTTCAAATTTCATGTGCCTTGCCTGCATACATGTCTGTGCGAGGGTGTCTGAGCCTCTGGAACTGGAGTTGTAGACAATTATGAGCTGCCATGTGGGTGCTGGGAATAGAACCTGGGTCCTCTGGAAGAGCAACCAGTGCTCTTAAACGCTGAGCCTTCTCTCCAGCCTGGGGATTTTCTTGACTGAATTATTTGGAGTGGGAAGACCCTCCCTAAATCCAGTTCTTTTGAGGTGGGAAGATCCACCTTTAATCCGGGCCACCCCTTCTGCTGTCAGCCTACAGGGAGGAAGGACATGGAAGAAAGGAGCCTTTGCTCTTTGCCCACTCACCTTGCTTCAGCAACTCTGTGCCTTCACCGGCATCTACGCTACGTCTTAGGGATTATGTTGGAGACCAGCTGAGACATCCAGCCTCATGGACTGATCAACTGCTGGACTCTTGGGCCTTCCCTTGGTGGACAGCCATTGTTGGACTAGCTGGACCACAGCTTGTGGTGCCTGTGCAGGCAAACGAGGGCAGTGGATCCTCTGCAGCCGGGGCTCTAGGTGTTTGTGAGCAGCTTCCTGATGGTTCTGGGAGCTGAACCCATCCCTTAGGAGCAGCAAGGGCATTTAATTGCTGAGTCATTGTTGTGGTCCCCAAACTTTATTTTTAAGAACAGAGTTCCCATGCCAATTAACTGAGAATAGCCAACTTAACTACATTTAATTGGAAAAAGTACATTTTGGAATGTTAAATTATATAAGCAGATTTCCTTCATTTAGACCTGAAAGAAATCGCAGTGCATTATACTTTTAAAAACATTTAAAAATTACATTTACTTATTTATTTTGTGTGTGTGTGTGTGTGTGTGTGTGTGTGTGTGTGTGTGCATGAATGCATGAGCCATGGCACCAACTTTGCAGGAATGCATTCTCTCCTAGCTCATGGGTCTCAGGGATAGACTTGGTAGCAAGTGCCTTTACCCACTGGGCCATGGAGATCCACAGTAGATTACACTTTTAATGTTCTGATAACATTTGGTTTGTATGTTTCATCAGTATTTAGAGATAAAACTCATTTGTAGGGTCTATGTTTGGCTTTGAGATTTAGTGTGTGTGTGTGTGTGTGTGTGTGTGTGTGTGAGATATGTGCACATATGTGGCTAGAGTTGGGGCTGGAGGGACAAGGAGAAGGACTGAGATACAGTCCTGGTCATGTGGATGGAGAGGCCACTCTCCCTAACCTGGGGTTTTTGAGGAGTTGGTTCTGGTTGGGACATGTCAGGCCCTGGGAACCTATAGAAAAATCTGAAAGGCTGGGTAAGGTGCCTGTCACTCAGGCTAGAACCAGTCTCCAGATGGGAGCAAGGGCCTGAGTTGTTGTCTTCACTCTCACAGTCTCCACCAGAACCAATGAGACTGGAGAGAGGGCTCAGAGTGAAGAGCACTGGCTGCTTTTCCAGAGGACCCTGGTTCAAGTTCCAGCAACCACATTGCAGTTCACAGCTGTCTAGTGCCCTCTTCTGGCTTCTGTGGGTCAGACACCCACCTGGTTCACAGCCATTTAGGTAGCCAAAACACACACACACACACACAAATAATTAAGAAATAAAATAATATTTTTATCACACTTATTTACTTACTTGAGTGTGCATGTTACAGTGTTCGTATGGAGGTTAGGGGACACCTGGGAGTGTCAGTTCTTTCCAATCACATGGGTCTCTCCCAACTATCGGCTCTCAAGTTGTTAGTTTGGCAGCCATTTCCTTTTATTTAAAATTTTTATTTTATTTTATGTTCATTGGTGATTTGACTGCATGTATGTCTGTGCAAAGGTGTCAGATTTGATCACCTGGAATAGGAGTTACATACAGACAGTTGTAAGCCACCAAGTGGTTGCTGGGAATTGAACCTGGGTCCTCTGGAGGAGCAGCCAGTGCTCTTAACAGCTAAGTTATCTCTCCAGCTCCTGGCAGTTAACTCCTTTAACAGCACAAGAACAATTCTGTAAAAGTAACTTAATTGCCTGATGTGATTGTCATCTCAAAGGCTTATGCTGAATAAGCTTTTCCTTCTACTTCTTTCTGATCTTTGGCTGGCTGGATCAACTCAACTATTCTGGCTCAAGCTGACTGATTCAGTCTGGCTTCTCTTGGCTTCTGACTGAATTGCTCAGCTTGGCCTCAAACTAACTTTGGCAATCTGTTCTAATCTTCTGGCTCCTTCTCCTTTTCTGGCTCATTCTGTCTTCTCCTGTGTCTAGATCATTCTCTTTGCCCTGTCTCTGTAAGACTTTCCCAGTAAAACTGCCTCCTCTGCTTACTGTGAGGCATGTGAACTCCTGGATGAACTCATCCCCACTACACTGCACTGACAATTGACTGCCTGAACAGAACTCACTGCTATTCAACCCAACTGCCTCTCCCTGCCTCTCTTTCCTGTGCTCTTCTCATGAGAGTTGCACATATCCTATTCTGCCAAATCTTTCTTTGATTTGTCACTTTGTCCCTTAATCAGACTTCATTGTTTGGGATTAAAAGTGTGTACTAAGGTTGTGTCTATATTCTAGCACAAGTAGCCATGTTGCTGGGTTAAAATTCCTCTACACAATTATTTTTATCTATTTATTTATTTTTAAAAATCAAGTATTCAGTGCACAGGCTCTGTGCACAGAACTCTGTGTTGATTTCTTTATTGCTGCATCTGTAGATTTCACAACTAGCTTTCCAAAGAGAAAGGTCCTGGTTTGTGGAGTATGGTGATTTGGTGGTTTGAACACCCCCAAGGCAGCCAACTACTCTCCAGTTGCAAGAAGGAGCTGACTGACTACAGAGCTGTGTGATGGTAGGGAGCGCCATGCATAGTTACGGTCTTCCGTGTCTCTCAAAAGCTCTGGTCTCTTCTCTTCTTTCTTTCTTTCTTCCTTCCTTTCTCTTTCTCTCTTTCTTTCTTTCTCTCTCTCTTTCTTTCTTTCTTTCTTTCTCCCTTCCTCTCTTCCTTTCTTTCAGTCTTTCTTTCTCTCTCTCTTTCTTTCTTTCTCTTTTTCTTCCTTCCTTCCTTCCTTCCTTCCTTTCTTTCTTTCTTTCTTTCTTTCTTTCTTTCTTTCTTTCTTTCTCCCTTCCTCTCTTTCTTTCTTTCTTTCTTTCTTTCTTTCCCTCTTTCTGTTTTTCTTCCTTTCTTTCTCCCTTCCTTTCTTCCTTTCTTTCTTTCTGTTTTTCTTTCTTTCTCTCTCTTTCTTTCTCCCTTTCCCTCTCCTTCCTTCCTTCCTTCCTTTCTTTACTTCCTTCCTCCCTTCCTCCTTCTCTCTCTTTCTTTCATCCTTTTCTTTTTTTTGAGACAGGATTTCTCTGTGTAGTCATGGCTGTCCTGGAACTCACTCTGTAGACCAAGCTGACCTCAAATTCAGAGAATTCCTCCTGTCTCAGACTCCCAAGAGATGGGATTAAAGGCATGTAACATCATCACCTGGCCTTACTTCTTTTCTTAATTTTGTTTGTTTGCTTGAGACAGGGACTCTATGTAACCCTGGATGGTCTTAAACTCACAGAAATCCTCCTGTCTCTGCCTCTCAAGTGCTGGGACTAAGGTGTAGGACCCCCTACCCAGCTCCTTTTCTTATATTATACAATATTATATTTAGTGTATGTGTATATGCGTGTGTGTGTGTGTGTGTGTGTGTGTGTGTGTGTGTGCAGATGCCTGTGGAGGTCAGAAGGGAGCTGGAGTTGCAGCCAGTTGTAAGCCTTCTGACTTGCTGGGGAACTGAACTCTGGTCTTGCAAGAACAGCTAGATTCCTCAAGACTGAGCCATCTCTCCAGTCCCTTTTGTCTTTTTGGCTGTGCAAGAGGCAGCAGCCAAAAGGCTGTTTCTGCCTAGAGTATGCCTTGCACATCTTACACACTTTGCACATTTGCCACAGGCCTAAAGTAATGGTGGGCCAAACTCCGCAAACAGCAGGTCAAGTAAACCCTGTGAGTCTGTTACATCATCCACAGTATCACACCATAACCACAGGTGACTCTTCAGGTTGTCGGTTGGCAGTAAAATGATGAGCAGGGAGCTCTTATTACTTTTAAACTGAATATCACTTATTTAATTGCAAGTTTAGATTATTTGTGTATGTGTGGGTGACTGTGCAAATGCCTCTGGTGTGGTCTCTAAAGCACTGTTCACCTTTTTGAAAAATTGCTTATTTTTATGTTAAATATGTTAATATTTTGCTTACATGTTGTATACGCAACTTATGTGTGCAGTGCCCAAGGAGGCCACAAGACAGTGTCAGATGCCCAGGGACTGGAGTTACAGATGGCTGTGAGCTGCCACGTGGGTGCTGGGAGTCAAACCCAGGTCCTCTAAGAACAGGAGGCACTCTCAGGGCTCAGCCCTCTCTCCCCAGCCCCTACCTTTTTAGGTTTTGAGCCAGGGTCTCTCACTGGTCTGGGACTCACTGATTAGACTCAGGCTGGCTGGCAAGGGAGCCTCCTGTCTCCACCCCCTAGCGCCATGATTATATTATGGCAAGCATCACCGCAGCTGCCTTTTTATTCATGGTTTTTGGGACATGAACTTGGGTCCTCAAGTTTGCAAGGTGAATACTTTACTGACCCACATTTCCTCACCACCAAGTTTGCACAATTAAAGTTTAAGCACGCTGGGCAGTAGTGGCACATGCCTTTAATCCCAGCACTTGGGAGGCAGAGGCAGGTGGATTTCTGAGTTCAAGGCCAGCCTGCTCTACAGAGTGAGTTCCAGGACAGCCAGGGCTACACAGAAAGCCTGTCTCAAAAAACCAGAAAAAAAAAAAAGTTTGCGCACACTCCTAGCTCACAATAGTATTTCCTAAACATCTAACAAGAAGGCCTCATAAACTAGTATGAACTACTTCCAGTACGTGAAGACAATCCCTAGCTGTAGATGCTGTTATCTAGGAGATAGAAGGAATTGCCCAGACAGTAGACAGTAGAGTTTCTTTAATAAGCCTCAGTTTTCCCATCTGTCAAATGGGGACAAGAAACTGTATCTCCCACAGTATTGCAGGAGACTGAGCCATTTCCAAACAATTAGCAAACAGGAAATGCTCAGTAAGTAGAGATCAGACCACTGTTGTGATGTCATTGCTTATTTTCCTTTAAAAATAATTTTATTTATTTGGTGTGTGTATGAGAGAGAGCTAGTGTTTGGGCACGCAATTTTCAGCAATCAGTTTTCTCCTTCCCCCATAATATCTGGGGATCAGAGTCATGTCTTCAGGCTTGTCTCACACCAATGTTTTTTTTACCACCTAAGCCATCTTGTGGGCCTCATTTCAATAATAATAACAAACATGGATCCTGCCCTTAAGATACTCATATTTGCCTCTAATCCCAGTACTTGGGTACTCAGGAGGTGAGGCAGGTAAATCTTTGAGTTAGAGGCTAGCCTGGTCTACATAATGAGTTCCAGGACATCCAGGGCTATGCTCCAGAGGAAGGAGGTGGATAACTGCATATGTATATGTATATGTCATATATTATCACATATATATTATCATAGGATTTTTTTTAAGTCAACATTTCATGTATCCCAGGCTAGCCTTAAGCTCCAGTATACAGGCAAGGATGACCTTAAAGTTTAGCTCCTCCCCCTTCTTCCCCTGTATACTGGAAATACAGATATGTACTACCACATCTAGTTTCACTGCCAATACCACATCTGGGTGCTGGGGATCCAACTAAAGGCCTTGTGCATGCCAGACAAACTCTACCAACCTTAGTCCTTCCTGGAATCCTGACTTAGGAGAAAATCCAGGTTTTCTGGGTGAGGTTTGATTCTGAACTGGACCCAGCAGGTTGGGAAATGAGGCTAAAGCCAATGGGAAGAAGCTGAATGCCAAGTGTGAGTTTGCACTTTCTTCAAAGAGTAAAGGAGCCATCACAGGCAGGGGCTAGGCAGCGGGATTATCCTTGTGGAGGCTCAGGGTGACTGCAGCGTGGAGAAAGGCCAGGAGGGGGCAAGAATGGCAGTGGCCATTGGAGGTGCCCTTGACCCCACCTCCCCTGTCGCAGGAGTCCCTCCCCCTCAGCCCTTACTCTATCTATCCCAGGCCAGTAATCCTGGGTCCTGAGGCTGGGGTGGGGCAAGCCGGGCAGCTGGCCTCAATTAGCTTGGGAGGCGGGTCTGGACACTGTCATTAGGAGAAAACCAGAGCCCAGCCATAAACTCTAATGAATGCATTAATGGAAGGCTTGTGCGCCTCAAAGGGGGGAAAAAGCAGGTCTAAATAAAGTTATTAACACAGCCCACCTGTGTTCGGCCCTCAGCCGCTATTGTTCAAATAGCCCATTAGTTTCCCCGAGCAGCCTGGCTTGGAAGGCAGCCCTGCCTCTCTGAAGCGGCCATTTAACTGCGTTCACATAATTCAATTAGATTTCTCAGCCCTGGTCCAGAGGCATGGCCAAGGCTTTCATCTCAGTAATGGCCTGCAGGCCAGAGAGGGGAGCATGGGGTTAAGAAAGGCTTGGCCCCTGCCTGGGATGCCATTCACCAGCATCAGAGGGCCCTCAGACAAGTTTCCTGGGGTAGCACTCCCCAGCCTGCAAACAGGGGTCCGGGTCTCATCTGCCGGGCTCAGGATTTGCACTCAGACTCCCGCACATTATCCACCTGGTGTCCAGCCCCACACCTCTGGCTCAGCCCACCCCCATCTCCTTTGTCCCACATCTTAGCCCATCTCTCCTCCTTCCACACAGTCAACCCTATTAATAAAGAGTTGAGAAAATTCATTAGGAGTGAGCCTTTTATAGATTCCGCTAAAGCCTTCTTCCTACTTCTGTCACCGAGAAAGGGATAAAAGTGCCTTTATCACTCTACAACTTGTTAATGTCCCACCCCGGGAGCACTTCATCTGTAATAAACATCTTCACAAAATATGCGTCTCCAGGGAGGAGCCGTTAATTTCCTAGAGGCCTCCCACATGTGAGGGTTTTTATTGCCTGCAGGTGCTCCTGTGGTATTGCGGGAACCACTAATAAACCACTAGTAAACTGCAGGTAACCATGGCCGACCAATGGGGCTGTGCACCTGTCTGCCAAGGCTCACAGTACCAGCCTCTCCCTCCTGAGGCCCAGCCCTGGTCTGGTCCTCTCCCCTGAGTGCAATCTGCCCCCAACCTGCCTACCCCTCGAGACGACCTGACCAACAGGTAAGTTCTGCTGCTTCTAACCTCTTTGGTCCACTTACAGAGCCTTGGGAGGGGCCAGGGCTCTTCCGTCATCGGAAAATTCCGCCCCTGGACTCCCTAACACACAAGCTATGGACACCCATTTTCTTTGGCACCTTCTCCCCTCTACCCTGTTTGCCTGTTTGCTGTCAGCCCCTCCTATTACACCTCTTTGGGACCCTGCGATTATTGACTTAACTTCCCATTGTCTTAATAATCACTGTGGAGGGAGAGAGAGTTCTCTCTCAAGTGGGATTCCTGAAAAACTCACTCGGCTTGCATATCTTAAGGGCAATTTCTCGAATGTTACCAATAATCGCTAGAAACGTTGTAGCCCAGTCAGTAGGAGGAAAGAAACGGTTACTAAAGGAATAATTAGAAGTTTGAATTTAATAAGTCTCTCTGCTCTTGGGTTCATTCCAATTTTTGATGACTGAACAAACAAGCATGGGGTCCATGCTTGGGGTCCTGATGGCATCAGGGTGGCTGTGCGTACAATTGTAGGCTCTTTTCTGCCCACAGATGTGAGCTGCAGACCAGTCCCAGGGTTCTGCACCTTCACAGAGGCTCCAGGGGACAGAGACAGAGGTTTAGGTCATGAGCTGAGGGCTCACAAGATGACCTATGCAGACCCCTTCTAAGACAAGGTGGCTCTGGGCACCAGGACTCAGGATGGTTTGACCACCCTTCAAAGGCACTGTGTACAGTTTCTGGGTTTGAATTCATGGTATTTTCTGGGCACTGCTGTGGAGATGTGGTCTGAATGGCGGCTGGTCAGTACTGTAAATGCTGAGGTGGATGTTCAATCCACTGGGCTTGCCAGGGTCAAGCTTGGGGCTTGGACCTGGGGAAAACCACCCAGCCGAGGTCGCAAGAAGGACACCCATGGATTTAGCCTCATGCGAGGGTTTACTGTGGTTAGAGAAGCATCCAGAAAAAGAGGAGATATCCTTAATAGGATTCGAATAAGCTTGGTTTGCAGGCAGGGACTCTTGGAAGGTTCCAGCAGTCCCAGAATCTAGGTGCTGGGGTGACATCATGCCTGGCTGCATGTCATTGCTGGCCTGGGATGGGAGTGTCAGCATATAATGTGGTCACCAGGGTCAAGGGGAGTCTCCCAGTCCTGCCCAGTCTCGCCAGGGGTCAGACCAGCTCATTAGACTCTGTGTCCTTGAAGGTTGGAAGTTGGCCTCTGAAAGTGAAAGTCATTTGTTCAAGGTTCTCCAGTGAGAGGGGAGAGAAGCCAGCACAGGCTGAGAGCTCCTCCTGAGCCGCCTCTGGCTCCACAGCCTCCTCAGCAGGTTACAGAGTATAGGCTCACCTTGGCCGTGGGGAAGCCGGGCCCTGCATCTGCCCCTTTTCCTGAGGTATGGCTGCCCTCTCCTCCCTCCCTGGTCAGCAGGAGAGAGAGGTCACTCACCCCTGCCCCACTCCTGCCAGCCAGCCTACCCTGGCCCAGCCAAGACATAGGAGGGCCAGGGACCCCTGGAGTGGCTTCTGAGGCATGCTGGCCATGATGAAAGCTTGGGAGCATGGGGCCCAGCCCAAAGGTTAGAGGAAACAGGATTATTCTGCCCAGGGAGCGGAAGGCCCAGGGGGCAGGGGCCCTGGCTAATGGAGAGCACCAGATGCTGGCCAGCTGTTCTCTGTCTCCCTGGAGGCCAAGCAGGACCAAAGGGGTTGTCCTACAGCAGGATGGAGTTAAGGCAGATAGGAGAAGGGACTGGTTGAATGAATGGATAATACTGAAGAGAGGATATAAGAAGTGGGAGCTGAGAAGGGCCTAGGCTCAAAACACTGCCTGGTCAGTGTGTCTTTTGTATGTGCAAGGAGGGGACACTTAGAAAAGATGACCCTGGAGAACCTGCAGCCTCCTTCTGTAGGGATATGAGCGGTGGCAGAGCCTGCAGATGAGGTCTCACTCTTCCCATAGAGCCCTTGGCAGCTTCTTCCCTATGTTTAGTGAAGAGAGATGTTTGGGAGATGTCTCAGGTTGAGACTATTCACAGATGACCACCAGGCCAAATCAAAGCCCTTGGCAGTCAATGCCTCTGAAAAGTTCTAGTCCCCAAACCCCCATTCCCCACACCCAATGCAGAGGCCATCCAGGTCAGTGTTAGGAAGGCCTCAGCAGCCTGATTCTTCACTCAGAAATCCCCCCAGTATTTTATGTTGTTTATAGGTATCATGTTAGCTGGTAGTATGGGTATTGGGTGACCCGGACCTCCTCAGAGCCTTAGTTTCTTCGTCCCTTGACACAGAGGCTCTGGAAGATGGGCTAAACTGGACATGGAAAAACTTCTCTCAGGGCCAGTGGGAGAACTGGCCAGCTCCATCCCTCTATCCCTCCATCCTTCTGTCCCTCTGTCCCTCCATCCCTCTATCCCTCCATCCCTCTATCCCTCCATCCTTCTGTCTCTCCATCCCTCCATCCCTCCATCCCTCCATCCCTCCCTTCAGACTGCAACTTTGACTTATCAAGAAAGGAGACCAGGGGCAAAGGAGCCCTCTCTTGGCATTCCAACGGCCAGTTACATCTCATCTTCTGCCTCGTGCAAAGCACTGGCTGGCCTCAATTTTGTTTTTAGATTTTTTTTTAAAGATTTATTTATTATTATATATAAGTACACTGTAGCTGATTCGGACACACCAGAAGAGGGTGTCAGATCTCATTACGGGTGGTTGGGAGCCACCATGTGGTTGCTGGGATTTGAACTCAGGACCTTCTGAAGAGTAGTTGGGGCTCTTACCCGCTGAGCCATCTCTCCAGCCCTAGATTTTTTTTTTTTTAAAGAGCTGTTCCCACTCAGCCTTTACCAGACTGTTTAGAACCCAAGCTTCAGGCTTCAGGAAGAAACGAAGGGCTATCCCTCCATGCAAGCTGCCTGCCAACATGTAAATGATGGTTTTCATCACTAGTCTGTCTTCTGGGACATACTTAGATACAAATAAATAAGTAAATAAGTAAATAAGTAAATAAGTAAATAAATAAATAAATAAAGTCTTATTTGAAATTCATATGGAATGGGCACCCTTATTTCACTTGCTAAATTTGTCCTACACAGGATCTCTTCCCTGGGGGATGGTTCCATCCCTTACAAGGGGGACCTTCCAGGTCCTTTCTGTGAAAACAGAAACTGCAGCCAGGCAAAGATGCCTGCCCTCAGCCTACAAGGATATCAGGAGACTGAAGATGCAAAGAGCAGAAAAAAAAAACACACTCTTTACAGAAAAACTATCCATTCATATGTATTTTAGAGGACTCCCTCACCAGGGAGCCAGCCTGTCCTTGGTGGGCCTCAGGGCAGTGGTGTGTGTGTGTGTGTGTGTGTGTGTGAGAGAGAGAGAGCTTTCAGTAATATTGCAATTTAGAAAAAAAAAAATAGAGCCAAGGGCAAAGATGCATTTTTCTCACTAAACTTCACAGTTAAATTCCTGCTCAGTTAAATTCCTGCTGGGACACAGGTGGATTTTTCAGTGTTAAAAACGGAAAGAAAGGCAAATTCAAAAGTGCCAGCCTGCTGAATGGAGCTGGACATATGGAGGTCCCTCAGCAGTGAGATTTCATTTTTTTAAATCGTTGAGGGAT
Organism: Mastomys coucha; assembly: GCF_008632895.1. Taxonomy (NCBI): domain Eukaryota; kingdom Metazoa; phylum Chordata; class Mammalia; order Rodentia; family Muridae; genus Mastomys; species Mastomys coucha. The sequence goes on from NW_022196897.1 coordinate 21,648,092, forward strand.
TTTTGAAAAGATTATTTCCCAAAGGCTGTCCTGTTTGCTTAAGGAGGTTTTTGCCTTTCTATCTCTTTGGGCCTCTTTCTTTTTTGAGCAAAGACAAAGATGTTGAAGACATTATTATTTGAACTAAACAAACAGGAAAACAACCTGACCATTTGTAGGATGGATAAATAACAACTGAACTATGCAACTGAAAGTAGTTACAACACACAGCAAGAGCGCTCGTGTTCGGTTGCTTTAGAAATATTTTAGTGTTTGAGTTTCTGATTTGTACGCCACTGATTTGTACGCCAGTAGCCAAACACAGACACTAATATTTCTAGCTTATGTCTTGATTACTTTCTTACAAATTCCTTCTAAAGATTTGATGGCTTATAAACAAACTATCTCAGGACGAGGAGAAATATTGCAGTGGGGGAAGCTGAAGTAGTCATATATTTCCTCTCTAGAATGGTCTTTGGGGCTGTCAAGCTCCACTCTTACGAAATTTTGTAAACCCCTGGTTCGTACCGATGTCTGCACTCGCCGCTACCCACATGCATCGAAGGCAGAGAATGGAGGGAAAGGGTGTGTGTTGCTGAACACAGAACATGGCTACACCCCAAGGGAACAAACCCAGGCCTGTGACCCATCCTCTCCGACTCTCTGAGCTCAGATCTCAGACTGAAATCTCAGTGAGGCCGGGAGTTGGGAAGGCCACTTGATGCCTCATACAGCTCAGTGCCAGAGGTGTCACCAAAGAGTTAACTAGGATGTCCCAGTGCGTAAATGTGGGATAATTAGGAAACAAATTCTACAAACATCTTGAAAGAGGTAAAAGACCTTTGATCTTGCCATACAGCTTCAGACATCACCATGCTGCTGGCCTTCTGGGGCAGGCACACATCTCATACCAGGTTAGAGGATGGCATCTTTTGAGAAATCAGCCGACACCTAATCCCACGGTCCCTTAATTATCCTAACTGGTTTCGCATGGCCCAAGGCATTTTCCCCAAAGATTAGAGCTGGAGGAGAACTGACACAGTAATTAAATATGCAATTTGCCAAGCGTGGGCAATATAGCTTTGAAATCACCTTTGCAGGAAGCTTTACTGCTTGTTCATTGACATGTATATTGCGGGCTTCAGACTTTTATTTAAGCTGTTTTGATTGCCTTAATGGATTAATACCAAGCACCATCAGTGAGGGGCAAAGACTTGTAGGCTGTTTCTAATTTTGAAAATATTGCGCCTGCTTCCTCTGGTGTTGTGGGGAAGTTAAAGCAACAGGCAGGTCCCACAAATAATGGCCCACCATATGAATGTGTGTGTGCCTCATGCGCAGTGTCACAGCAAGCTCCCATGATGCCAGGGTAGGGCATCAGCCCCGGTGTAGGCAGGCCTCGGGTGCTGTTTCCTGTTTTGGGCCCTTGGCTCCATTTTGGTGGTATTCCTGAAATGAGCATTGTCTGTGGAAAGCAGGATGCCTTTCAAACCAGAGCTCCAGGGCAGCATCCAGGGGTGTGGAGGAATGTTACTGTCCTAGCTTATAACTCCCGACTAAGAAGCATTCCTCAGGGGTGGGCCAGGGGAGCTTGCTGGCTGGGATTGCTAGCATCTATGGGAGGCGTCTGGAAACCCAAGCCCAGAGCAACTAGTTGGTATTATGTGCTCTGATTTGGGGAATCTGAGTTCAGGGGAAGGAGAGTGTACTTTGCATGCCATTTCACCAAGCTGGGTGCTGAGGCAGTGTCCTGAAGTCTCCCTGGACAGGACCAGCTAGAAGAGGCTTTGTAGTGATGGGACACTTTGAGTAGGTTCCCCTTTGGGCAGAAGGTACGTGCTGAAAAAGTCAAAGGGCTGACTGGGAAGGAAGAGACTGCAAAATACAGAAAGATCAAAGAGGAGCCAGCTGCTCTCACCTGCAGTTCCAGTACTCCGGAAAATCATCCTGAGTTTGAGGCTAGTCTGGTCTACGGAGTGAGTTCCCAGCCAGCCTGGGCTATAGCGGGAGACACAGAACAAAACAGAGATAGAGAGGAAGAGAGCCTTTCACAGATAGATTCGGTCTCAAGCTCATGCAAACGGAGACAGTGGGCTCCTCGACTCTGAAGGAAGGACAAGGCCTAATTGTCCCCGGGATGTACAGAGTGCTTTGACTTTTTCATCCTTTTGAATGCCTTAATGAGGCTGTGGCCTCTCGGTGGGAGCTTTGCTCCCTGAAACTGGGTTTGATAAAGTGGATGGACCGTCTGGGACGAGTTACCGGGTTCCACTCCTTTCCCTTTTGAACCTTGCGGTGGTTTTGTTCTTTCGTGGCCGGCAGGGTGGGGACAAAGAGTCTGGCCTCTGGCCTCGGTTGGCACAGGCCATCTTACCTCCCAGGACACTCCAGTGTTGGGGGATAGGGAGACCCTGGTTATTAGTTGTGAGTAAAAGGGGGGCTTGGGGTTACAGCATATTCAAATGTCTTTGTCCACGAAGCAGGGGCTGCCAGCATCAGCATAGCCAGCTTAGGAAATCAGAGCGGCTTGGCACTGGTGCAGCCACAGGCCTGAATCCCAGCGGCATTGATGCCTGTGGATCTCTGTGCTCATCAGGCTTGGGGCCAACGGTCTGACAAGAGCCATCGATTATAGCCTCCAATCAATCACACCCTTTGGTAGAGGAGAAACAGATTTAGAGAATTAGATGGCTTACTGCAGATGTAGGAGGTGTTGGCCTCTCTTGCATCCACCGACTTTACTAAGGGCCCTAAGTGGCCCCCTTAATTCCCTCAGTTTCTCATTGTGCGTTGCGTGCATTGTTCTTGCCTGTATGTGTTTCTTACTAACATCCAGACAGACCGTGTTTGTGGCTCTGGGTCCCAGGGCTCCTGCCCTTGTTTCCCCCCATTTTATGATAGAATACAGTATCCAGACTCCCCTGAGCCCTCATTGGCCCACGAGGCTCTGGAAGAGGTGGCTGCTGAGCCAGCCACACATGGGCAGGCGGCAAGGGAAGGGTCTGTTGCTTGCTGCAGCTGTCCCCTGGAGGAATGGCAGCCCAGCGGGCCTTGGCTTTGATCTCTGGTGATTAAAACCAACGCCCTCTGGGTGGGCAGCTCCCCCTTTGAGGATGCCCTCCCTCCTGGTCAGCAGACATGGAACAGAGTGTGGTTGCTGTGTCCAGTCTGGTCTCGACTCCAAGACGGCTGTGAAGTGCTCAGCCCTGGTCTTGGCAGGCCTGGAGACAACAGTCCAGGAGCCTGCATCTCCTCTCCTAATCCCAGCTGGTCCCTTCTTGCCCTGGACAGCAGATAGGCTTCTCCACTGGGGTTCCCCAACCTGCTCTTGGGCAATGCCAGCCTGTTTGCATGCTTATGACATCCAAGAAGGCAGGTGGTGGGGTGTCCGGTCCCCTCCCACTGTTGGCTACTAACTGCAGGCTTCTCTCTGCAGGCTACTGCTCAGTGAGGAACCTTGATTCTCTTGGAACCTGTGAGAAGCAGACATTAGGTACGAGCTGTGACTACACTCTGCTCTGTGTCCAGGAGGCAGCAGGGGTGTGTGTGGGGGGAGTTGGATATGGTTCTGCCTCACAGTCTCTTCTGCCCCGGTGTTAGGGGTATCCCAGAGCGCACCTACTCTGTGGCAAAGGAGCCGTGGATCCTCTGGCTTGGTGTTTGGTGGTGTTCTACTACTGATCCTGGAGAAGGGGGGTGTGAAGATTGTCATACTGGGTGTTTCCTGCTTCCTTCTTGGGGCCCACCGTAGCTTGTGGGCAGACCTCAGCCATCCCTGTGAGAAACAGGAAGTCTGGGTACACCTTTCCACATCGACAAGCCTGTGAGAACCACTAGGTTTCTCCAGGGTGGAAACTGCAGAGAGAGAAGTGAAAGCGGGGCGGCGGCAGTGGTGGTGGTGGTGGTATGGTGAGAGGAAAGAGCTTCCCTCCGCTGAAATTTTTTCTTTATTTTTGACAATTTCTTATATGCATATCCTTCCCCAGCATGCCTTCTTCCCAACTTCATCTTAAAAAGAATCCTATTTTTAATATTAAGATATCCAAATACAGAAAAGCAAAAGCTTAAAGAGCAGGATAGACCAGGATAGACCCCCTTGCCAGCCATCTTGCTTCGTGCGGTTAGTCCTAGCAAAAAAATCCCTGGGTTCCAAAATACAAAAATACTTGTTGAATGAAAGACCACATTCACATAACCTTTATTTATTTTTACAAATTCACTTCATTTCTTTATTTAATGCGTGTGTCCGTGTGTGCGCACATGTGCAGAGGTCAAAGGATAACAACAGATGTGGGTTCTACCCTTCTATCATGTGGGTTCTGTGGGTGGAGCATAAATCAGCAGCAAACGCCTTTGGCCTGCTGAGCCATTTCCTCAGCCCTTTATATAACATTATCATATTATTTTATTGTAAGGTATTATCATGTCTAATTTATACAATCAACTCAGCATAGGGACATATACAAGAGTACATGCCATGCACATAAATATCTATGCATGATATGCAATGAATTATGACCCCAGGCATGAAGGGCTTGATATGTCTCTTTGGTGGATTGGAGGGGAGTGACTCTATAGTGAATGCTCACATGCTGTTGTAGGGTTCTGCCCTCCCAGCCTAATGTGTATCACCCCCCACAAGGGTGTTCACCATGTGTTGATGTCCTGTCACAGCAGGGGGGCTGGGGCATGGCACCCTGTCCTGATCTCTAGCCCACACCTCCCAGCTATGTACGTAATTCTGTCCTCGTTGTACGTGGCCTTGTGGTCACAGGAGGTGTTAGAGCATGGGAGGTGTGGGATGTTAACTAGAGGACACCCCATCCTTCATGCAGCTATGGGGATGTCACCACCTGAGCTGGATGGAGCAAGACTTTTGAGGGGAGCTGCGCCCACTTGCTGGTTCCCCAGGTGGGACTTTGGTGGAATTATACTTTGGTCTGTCTTTGGGTCTTCTACAAGGAAGGGTAAATATATGTCTACATATTTATAGGGAAAGAGTTCCCATAAAGCACAGCTCCCACCCCGACACATGTAAAGCCTTGGCTGTCCCAGCTCTCTGTCTGTGTATACATATATCTACATTGTTTGGAAGTAAGCTTCAGACGCCATCCTTAAATACTTCAGTGTGCCTTTCTGTGGGTAAGGTTATTCTCTTAACCACAAACCATTTGAGGAAAATTAACAGCAATCGGAGAGGGAGGGACCTGGGGTTGATGGGACATCAGTACAGCTTCACAGTTTGAAACCCGAGGCTTTACATAGTGCTGTTCACTGGAAGCCTCCCTTTGGTTTCGGTCCCCTGCTGGGCAGCAGGGGGAAGATAGACAGCTGCTTGGGTTAGGGAGTCTAAGCCAAGGCTTAGGAGAGCTGAGGCTGGCTGGCACACAGCAGACTCTCAGCCGTGCCCCTCAACTGTGAGTAGACAGGGAAACTATCCCCTGCAGAGGCGAGTCCTCCAGACTGTTGTTCTAACTGTCTTCTGTCAGCCTAGAGGAGCCAGTGGGAGAGAGAGCCTTCCAGGGCCTGGAACTGGTTTTGATTTCCTGTGAGACTTAGGCTGACTAGGGTCCTGGCTCTCCTGGGACCATGGAAGCTGAGTTTAGACAAGTCGGAGCAGTGGCCCCTTCTTTGACCCCTGTGGTGGGAACCTGAAGATGGCGTGGGACACATGGAACAAGGTCAGAGTTCAAGCACCCAAATGCTCCTCTCTCAAGTCTCAGTGATGGGTTCTTGGACCTTCCAGTCATGATATCCAAGAGTCCTCAGAATCTCCCACAGGTCCTTCTTATGTAAGGCAGCACAGTAGGGCTGTCACCTGGTCCTTCATCCAAGTTCACCCCTGACAAGGCATCAGCATATGAAGACCTACAGGTGTGTCTTCACTGCTGTGTGGCTGTGTTTCTCACAGGTCTAAGAGAGTAGCCTGCGTGTGCCCACCTCTGTTCCCATGTATAAGAAAAATGGAGCAAAGGCTACATTATTGTAGTGTGTACCTATATATGTGACCATTTGAGGTGCATTTCTGAGTGGGTCCCCATATAGGAACATGGACCTGTGTGATATTACAAATAGGAAAATAGAATTTGAGTCAATGGAATAGATTTTATCCTTTAAAAGGGAGGAATTTTAAAAAATGGTGCAGGGTGTACTTGGGAGGTAGAGGCAGGAGGATTTGAGTTAAAGTTCATCCTTGGCTACACACAGCCAGTTTGGAGCCAACCTGGCCTATATGAGACCATGTTTTTGTTGGTTTGTTTTTAGAAAGAAAAAAACTTTGATGGACATTTCTGCATGAGGCTAGGAAACTTTATTTTTTTTTTTCTTGGTTTTTTGAAACAGGGTTTCTCTGTATAGCCCTGGCTGTCCTGGAACTCACTCTGTAGACCAGGCTGGCCTCGAACTCAGAAATCCACCTGCCTCTGCCTCCCAAGTGCTGGGATTAAAGGCGTGCGCCACCACCGCCCGGCTGGAAACTTTATTTTAAGTGAGCCAGTCAAAGAAACCTTGAAGTTGAGGTCCTGAGAAGGCGGAATGGCAGCTGCCAGGACAGGGAGAGGGAGCCAAGGAGTGCTTATTTAGAGTTTATTTAGAGTTAGACAAGGAGAGTTTATTTCGGAAGATGAGTTCTGGGGGTGGATGCAGGAAGAGCCATGCAGCCCAATGTCTAAGGCCACTAAGAGGGAAGCACAATTAAACCAAACCAAACCAAACCAAACCAAACCAAACCAGTGAGATCTTGGTGTAATGGCTGCTGCTCTTCCAGGCTTCCTGTTTCAGAAGGATGGGGGTGCCATCTCCTGCCCCTGCCCCCCAGAGGAAATGATGGCTCAGCATTGTTCTCCAGGAAGGCCAGAATACACTCAGTCACAGAGACACTGCACTGGAGTGGAAAGCAAGCTTTGAGGACGGCGGGGGTTCCTGGCCTCTGAGACCCACGGCTTCTGCCTTTGGAAGCTTGTCCCTCCAGCCAGCAATATCAGAGGCGTTTTGTCAAAGGAGAGAACCTTGATGAAAAACTGTTTTATGAAACCCAAATTCAGGCGTGTTTGCACGTTCCAGTTTGTCAGAACGCAGAGCCATAAATGTTAAGTATGTTGTTTATTATTGTGTACTGTGGATTTCTTTATGATGACAGTCTTATTTAAAAGTTTGTCACAGTCACTGCAGTCTCTCTGTGTGTGCTTTCTCTCTCTCTCTCTCTTTCTCTCTCGCACACACTCGCATACATATGCAAGGACAAACACATGAGTGTGTGGTGGTTCTAGAAGAATTCTAGAGAGGAATAATATTTTGAAGGACCATGCAGAAAACAGCTTTTATTTAAAAACAGGAACAAAACAAAGTAGGCCCTACTAAGGCCCAGCCCTTCTTTTGTCAGGGGTCTTTGTGGTCCCGCTTCTGGGGTTTCTGGCCATGGAACTTGGGCTGGTGGCTACTGATAGTAACCAGAGTCAAAGGGAGCTGCTGCCAACTGGCTGACACTTTGGTGATACATGCTTAGCCCCCTGCCTCCTTGTTTAGAAGGCTGCTGTCTGCTAGAGTCTTTGCTTTTGCAAGTCTGTGGCAAGGGTTAGGTTCAGTCCAGCCTTTAGCATGCTGAGGTCTGTGGGTCCTGGGAGGGGCTTGTGAGCTACCCCACAGCGGGTCCTGAAACTTGCAGGCTGGGCAGGACTCCTTTCCCCTAGGGCTGCATGAACACAGGCTCCATGTTCTCCTGGGCTGGGTGCTTTGGAGGGAATGCTCCACCCACCTCCAAAGGCCTGTCTTCTGAACAGCATTTCAGAGCAAGCGGCTTAGCCTGCCAGATTGCTGCAAGCATCTCCAGGTCTGTCTGATCACTGTGCCTACCTCTTTGGGTGGATGATGTGACCAAAAAATGGGCTCTTCACCCCGGAGGCAATTCCTGATTTCAGGGCTGTGATGGGTGGAGGATGAGTGGGGAGTCCTGTGCGGAGCAGAGCTAAGTGGTCCTGGCCACACCCAGGCACCTTTGTAAAGCCTGGGCCGGTCTGTTCTCCCTGGTGGGTGGGGGGTGAGTGCCTTTAAGCTCCTGGGTCTGTACTCTTGGCTGAGGTTAGTGGAACCCAGCTTCAATTGTGACTTGGCTTTCTTTTGGGTTTTGAGCTGGGACAGTGGCTATAGTGGAATTTGCAAGAAGGGGAGGCACAGGGGCAGGCATGCAGAGCAGTTTCCAGGCTCATTTGTGAATAGGGCACAGAGACTGCAGCTCTGATCTGGATCACATAGCTCTTTTGTAGAGGAGCTTTCCCTGCTGAGGTTGCTGGGACCAGAGATTCTGTCACAGTACTTCAGTCTCAGGTACCATCTCTGCCCCTCCCCCCAGCAACCTCAGGCACAACAGTTCTACCTTTGTGCATAGATATTTTTGGGCAAAAGGAACTGAGGAGGCTGGCCATGAGCTAGTTTGGGTCCTTCTCCCCCATGGTGGACTCCCCACACCCCTAAGTGGTCACCTTGCTGAACCGCTTTGAAGAAAGACAAGGTGGGGGGAACAGAGAGATCAGATAGAGAGCTTGGTGTCCCAGCTCCTGTCTGGCTCCTGCAACTTCTGTCCTGAAGCTCTCCCAGCCACTGACACCACCATGGCTGAGCCCCTGTCAAAGGATAAAGAAGCGCATTCTTTTTAAGTTGCACAAAAGCTGTATGCATAATTAATGTGCAATAAGTGTGAGCGGCTGGAAATTAACTAAATGAGAAAATGAATATACTTAACTGTGAAAATTTAATTTTGCCCTCCTTCTTTGCCTTTCTCTCCCCTCCCCCTCCCCTTTTCCAGGCCTCCCTCCCCCTCCCCTTCCCCTGCCCTTTCACAACTTGGTAATATTCCCTATATTCTGGAGCCCACTCAGATCTTGCCGAGAGAGCACGCTGTGAAAGCCTTGCCTGCTGACCTCTTGCCAGGGAGTCTCCACCAAGATTAGTTTTAAGCCAGAGCCCCGAGGGGGGTGCGGGGGGCGGGGGACTTGCAGCCCAAGGTCCCAGAGTGCCTGTGGGTGGGGGTGGGGCTGGGGTTAGCCTGTGGCACCACTGGAGCTCTTCCTTGGGGACCTCATTGAGTGATTTGTTTAAGGCCTTGGTGGATATGATTTTGGAAAAACACAGAGCCAGTCCATCATGGTATTTAAAATGAATCTGGTGCTTAAAAGGCCAGGGTACTAAATACATTTACATATGTTCAAGCACAGTGTATCATAAGCAGCCAATCTAGAGTGCCTTTATTTTTCTAATTTTTTTCTTTAAAGGATAAGACTTTTCTAGGTGGTGAGGTCGATTTCCCAGTGAGCAGACAAGGAATGTGGTGACATATTCTCATTATGGAGTGAAGTCTCTCAGTAACACATTTGACTTCAAGAAACAGACCGTCCACATGAGAGAAAATGTGAAAAGATGAGAGAGAGAGAGAGAGAGCGAGAGAATAAGACTCTACCAATAGCTACTTATTGATTTATTGCACACAGGTATCAACAATTGAAAATATCAAATGCTTGGAAAGAAGTCGCTGCCCATCTCCTGCTTCCGCTCTCATTCTAGCCCCAGTTGTATCTGCAGATAATTATCAAATCAGTAGCGAGATTGAGAGATGTCAAGAAGGCACCCACAGCTGCTCAGCTCTCTCTCTCTCTCTCTCTCTCTCTCTCTCTCTCTCCCTCTCCTTCTCCCTCTCTCTGTGTCTCTCTTTCTGTCTCTCTCTGTGTGTTTCCCCTCCATGTTCAGCTAGCTGGCCTTTTCCAAGCATTTGCAAACAGGGATGGACTCGGGTTACCCTGTTGCTAGGTTCATTTACAATAAGAAAATATGTATTCCATACAGCCTTGCACATGCTGGCCACTCTGCCCAGGAACCTGGTTCTGCAGCTGAGTGTACACATGGCTGGAGACCATAGCAAGCTGTAAATAACCAGGTCTGTGGCTGCAGACACCACTGGCTGGCCAGCATGCCGGCTCCACCACAGCCCAGCTGGCAAATTCCGGCTGTCCCTAGGAACAGGTGGCCTGCAGGAAGCTGAGGATAGGCAGCGGCAGGCAGGTCCTGCAACCTCCACAGATCTGCATGATTCCTGCCTGAGTTTTGTATGAGGATATGGCTGGACTCCACACTCACACGTCCGCACAAAACAGCTGATGACCTAGGACTATGAGTCTGCTGACATTGTCAGGGCGACCCCATCCTCAGGTGCCCTTCACTGCAAACAGGGCTCATGGCTCCTCCCAGATGGATCTACGTTCCTTTCTGTTCCTTTTGTATTGATCACAGGGATATGTCTAATTTCCTGTGTGACAAATAAGGCCATCTGGGGACCGACTAGTGGTCCTGGCAGAAAGACATCTGTTTGCACAGTGATCTGGGGGACTCTGAGCTGGAGCTGTCGTGAGAGTTTTGAGGTTGAGGCAGGAAAGCTGTAGCTGGGATGCAGGATCACAGACCACAGACCGAGGACGCAGCCTTGATCTATCCAAGAGTTAGTGGTGTTTCTGCAGATGATGGAGAAAGCCCCCCCCCCTCAGTTCTGCTGAGGAGGGCATTAAAGAATGGAGCCGTCTCTCTCCACGGCCATCATGTCACTGAAGATGGACGACCAGAGGCGAGGGTATTGGGTAGTGAGTGGCAAATCGGCACCTTTGCTAGTAAACGGAGTGTTACTCTCATATGAGTCTATTTCTAGCACATCTATTAAACGGGATGGCTTTTGGACTTAGCAGAGAGATGGAGCTACAACCCCATGATATATTATTAAATGCAAAGGCAAGCTGTAGAGCTGGGCACCAGCCGTGTTCTGTGTGTACTCCAGGGGACATGTACCTATCTGCTGATCTCCACTTTCTGGAAGAGGGGCGGGATGAGAAATTATCCAAGGCTTACCTGGAAGACAAGAAGAGGAGGCTGAGGGCAGGCTGGCAGTGGAGCTGACTGTGTTTCATAGCCTCTGAGCCGTCTGAATGGCACATGGCATGTACATGTGGCAGATGGCAAATAGGTCAGCACTTAAAGCAAAGATTAAAATGTCACAAAGCTCTCCATTCTAGGAACTGAGGGCTTAGCAGGCTCTGTGGGTGACAATTCGGGGCCTTCATTGCACTGCCTCAGTTTTTCATCCATCAAGTGGAATGACCCCATAACAATAGTATTTACATCTTTGAGAAACAAACGCGGAGAAGTCAGTAAACGCGGTGTATTTTATAAAGAACACGTAAATCAATCTCCGCATAGTAGTCCTTGTATTGACTGGTTCGTCACTTTTGTAGTCCTGGAAGAGACCTTAAAAATAGTCGCGTGTGTTCCAGGTCGGAATCGGAAACGAAGGTGGCAGAGAGTGATGCTGTCCACCTGGGGGACTGGTTCACTGTGTGGTCCACGCTGGGTTTGCTGGGTTGATCTCACACTTTATTTCTGAACTGGTAAATGGTTTTTCGTGTCTCTGTATACACAGGCAGGTGACCTAACGGAATTAAGCTTATTGGTTTAATTCCTTTGGGCCCCCTTGGCAAGGGAAGAGCAGCTGGGTGAATATTTTAATTAAGCTCTGACACCCAGAAGTCAAAGTGTCGGTGGTTCCATCGGCAACTGCTCACAGTTTGGGGTTTTAATCAAGTGTGCCTTCAGAGTTCAAAATTCTTCCTGGGTAGAAATATGTCATTTGGCACCCAAGATTTCCACGAGAGAGAGAGAGAGAGAGAGAGAGAGAGAGAGAGAGAGAGAGAGAGAGAGAGAGAGAACAAAACAAAACACAACTTGACTGTATTTTCTCTAGAGAACAACACTATGATTCGATTAGCCTTTTTCCTTGACATTTCGCCCACTTTATTAACTTCTGCCCTGCTTTTAGGCAGGCAACTACTGTTTTCCTTCCCTGAAGAAGCCCATAATATTATAATTCAAGTGTCAGGACAGATTAGGTTAAACGAACTGTGTAATTCCCGAAGGAAAACAAACTTCAAAACGGACGCGGTTAGTCCTGTAACACACCATGGATTGCATTAGCGTCCAGCCAGCGAGCCCGTCACCTAATGTGCTAAAGTTGGCTCTGATGTCCCCTTCGCTCTGCAAGGTGAGAAATTACTTAGCTAACAAAATATTCCGTTTTTTCCCCCACCCCTCTTTGCATTCTTTCTTTATGAGATCCCGAATTGTGACATTCGCACCGAAAAAAAATCTCTGCGCTTATTTGTGAAAAATGTATATTAAAACCAAAACCCATCACATAGAGAGAGATCCCAGATGGTTTTATTCACAAGCAGTAGAATTAATGGCCTCTCTTCTCTTTATAAATATTAGAAGCAGATGAGTTCATTAGGATTGTGCCGTAATAAAGAAAAGCTGCTTATTCTGACAAGACAGCCACTTATCTAATCTATCTACTGAGTAACAAAGCTACTTCCGGCCTGTAAAACACAGCCGAGTCATCGGCCTTACCTGGGCTGTTTCGAGATTAATGAAAACCACGCCAATTCCACATTCTGCAAAAGAAAAGCTTCGGGTGGCAGTGGTGGAGCGGAGATGGAATTCAAGGGATTTCTTTCTTTTTTTAAAATATGAGTGATTTTGAAAAGCAAGGGTTTTGAAATGTTTACTTTGTGGTGGTTTGAAATTTTTACATCTTTCAACAAAGAGGCCAGAGAAGTGAAAACACGTGAAAAGAGTTTCTGAAAAGCACGATTCAGCAGAAGTTGGGTGAAGCCTCCGAGGGTCCTTTATCTGGGGCAATCTGTGCGCGTCACGGGGTGGGGAGGCCCAGAGCTCAGCCCCACTGGCCCACCCGAGCCTGAGGCCCGGGCTCCCGCTTCAAAGCGCAGTTGGAGGAGCGTCTTGGGAGGGAATCGGACACCTCGCTCTGGGGACCTTTATCCCCAAGCACTGTCGCCTGATGTGGTCATCTCGTTAGTCATGGGAAGCCCGGGGAATTTCTGTTTGTGCCTCTTTCCACACTTATTAAGCAAGAAGTGGGAGGCCGACATGAGAAACCAAAAGATGTTTGTGGTCCCCTGGGCTGCATCGCTTGGGACCACAGCTTATCCATCACTGCAGAGGCTTTGCGGAGAGATGGAAAGAGTCAACCGTGCCCAGAGCAGGAGAAAGTGAGCAGTCAGGGGCTCCCTGTCTGCTGTATCTTGGCTGGGCTCCCGTGGAAGGGCGTGGGCTTATAGTTTGAGAAGGGAATGCCTTTGGGGGAACCAAGCCGCAGCTGAGGAAGAACGGCATGTCACCAGGTTCGGTTGTCTCATTATGTAGCTCAGACCTTTCCCCCACTTTCCCCAGTGAGGGACCAGCAAGAAGCTGTCATACAGAACTCAGGAACTCAGGCACCTGCACAGACCTGTCTCTGCTGTGGCTAAGATGGAAATAATCTCCTCTCCTCTTCTCTTCTCTTCTCTTCTCTTCTCTTCTCTTCTCCTCTCCTCTCCTCTCCTCTCCTCTCCTCTC
>NW_022196897.1:21661527-21670895 GCF_008632895.1 Mastomys coucha
TCTCTCTCTCTCTCCTCCCGTATGCCTCCTCTGCTACAATGCTAGGGTTGGAATCTAGTATCTCATGGCTGCTAAGCAAGTGCTTTAACACTGAGCTGTGTCCTCCCAGCCCAGAACTCTAGGTTCTAAGCAGCTCCTTTAGACCACCAAGCCCCAGTACCTCCACATCGTGCCAGAACCTGCATCTCTCTGGCAGTCCTGTGTCCTGTTCTCTTCCTCTCCGGGCTGCCACGATTCCAGAGGCCCAGGTGGAATTCTGAATTGCGAGATCATGAGGCTGGCCCCTCGTGCCCCAATCCCACATGTAATCAAACTTCTGGGTAGATTTTTGGGGGAAGCAACAAGTTTGAGCCAAGACCCCATGATTGAAATTCTCCAATAAATCCCTCCCAGCTGAGCCCTGAGGGGCTGTAGCTAGCTTCAGCAAGAAGGGATGGTGGAAGGGTTTCCTTTTTTCTTTTTTTGCAAACTTCAAACAGGACCTGGGGCTGTAGGGGTGGAGGAGGGCTGTGCTGAGAGAGGAGGCCACCGACCAAGGGCTCAGAGTTAATTAAAGAGACTGCGTGCTTACACCTATAAACTCAGCCTTCTCTGTACATGAAAGCCGCTGCTTGCTTTCTTGTAGGGCCGCCTCTCGTGGTGAGTCTGGAAGTAGGACTAGACTCAAGCCATACTGAGAATGGGGGTTTTTGCAGCCCCTGGAAGGTTCTAGCCAGAGCACTTTGCCCTTCCACCAGGAGGGTGCAAAAGCAGTGTTCAATTGCTTTATTAAATATTGAGGATCTACAATTTCCCAAAGTAGGTCCCTCGGAATGTATGGGCCACCTCCCCCTCCATTTGTCAGGCAAGGAAAGTGAGGTTCAGAGAGGCAAAGTGATCAACTGAAGAGGGTATTGTGATGGGGAGAAGTCAGGACTAGAACGCATAATCGTCTATCAATGGCTAGGGCAGGGACCAACAAGGGACATGCTGCCCTTGCCCCAGCCCTGCGCCCTTGCACTGCCTGTGACATTCAATCAGGTGCTGGTGATGCCTGGCCCAGCAGTCCAGGCAGGGCCTCCTTAGCCTCCCAACGACAAATGGTTCTCGTTTGAAAGGGAGGTTATAAAAACACGTGCCCAGAGACACTGTCAGGGAAGGGGGATTAATCTCACTCCAGTCAAAGACCATATTCCAAATATTTTTCTGGGGGTGGGAGGGAGTGGGGGCAGGGAGCAGTCCTATCTGGGAAGGCAGTCAGGATCCTGGGGTGTCCCTCCGGCTGGGCTCCAGGAGGCAAGTTATGGTGCAGAACACTGAGGCCGGAGGTTACATGTATATACCTGGTGAGGCTGGGTCCAATCAAGACCATTGCTCAGAGGCACTGGTCCCCCAGGCTGGCTTTGCAGGAGGCCGCCATGCTGGCTTGAATGCTCACACCGTGTCCAGGGTCTTGGCTGTGTTTCAGAGCCCTGTGAGTTGCCGAAGGAAAGGATTAGAAGCCTGAGACATTTTTATTTTCTGGATGGTGTCAAAGGCTGAGTGTTTTCTCCTGGCCTCTGGAACAGAGAGGACCCCAAAGACCAGCCCGGGGGAGTGGTCTTGTCTCTATGCCCTTTACCTGGACAGGAGTCAAGTCACCCAGAAGCGCTGGCTTTTCAGCTCTCAGACTTGGGAATCTAGGTCCTTACATGACTCTGGGATTCCAGGCAGAGTCTCTTCGGGGTACCGGCTCTTGGCTGTGGCCAGACCTGAGGTTTCCAACAGTCCTGATGACTGAGGGTATAAAGATCCACGGTAGTATACTATATGTTTATCCCCACCCTGGAAATAAAAAAAAACTTGGAAGGACTTTTATTGAGCCCATTTTCCAACAGGGCAAATTGAGGTGCAGGGATGTACAGGTGGAAACCAAGAAGCAGAGGCATACCTGCTCAACCATCTAAGCATCTTTTCAGAGTAAGGACTGCTAGCTGCTCATTTCCCTGATGCAGAGGTGGAGGATACAGAATTCAACCTATCCAAGGGAGCAAGGGGCTGGGGGGGGGACCTCTCGGGCAGTGAGGACGGGGACTCCACAGTGGGCTGGCATCTTTCCAAGCACACGTCAGCAGCATGCAGACAGTGGATTTGTCTTCCATCTGTTAAAGGAGCCCCATGTTGCTTTGCTTTCCCTGTGAGAAGTTCTGAGAGCCCCAGATTCATGGTAGCACATGTGAGGTCAGAAGCATCCCCATGAGGTCTTGTGAGGGGCTGGCACCAGGCCACACGTGCTTAGCCCAGAGATCCAGTGTGGCCTGACTAGGAGCAAGCCAGCTACCCAGGAACAGGATCTGGTCCAGGGCCAGGGAGAGCCAGGGGCATAGCCCTAGGCCCATACCCAGGCTATTCCAGTGCTAGAATAGTCCCCATTTTATAGAAAAGGACCAGAGACCCACCCCACAGCTACTTGAGGGACTGTGACGTGCCTCTTCTCTGGGGATCTAAAAGGGACTTCTGGTACTGCAGGGACCCACCCTAGGGCCTCCTTTAGGCAGCAGAGTCCTGTGCTGGGGTCCTGCAGTTTTGGGTAAGTCTATCTGATTTCAGTTTAGCTTGAAAAGAGATTTCAAACAGGAGCTGGGACTGTCTAGCAAGATGGGCTGGTGAACAGAAAGAGTGCCTGTGTGCATAGGTGTGTATGGGGGGTCAAGACCTTCTATCTCCAGCCCACCACCACCACCACAGCGGAGGAGTCAGAGGTTACCTCAGTGGTCAGTCATGTCTTCTTCTGGACAGCCCGTTCCAGCACTCTGCCCACTGTCCAAGAAAACGGGGCCTGACCTCACTCGCTCCATCAGAAAAATCTCGGAGTGGCTGATTGTTATTACCCCGGAGGTCCTGGGACTGGGTCATGTCAGGAGGAGATGAAAGGCCTGAATTGCCTGGCTTCAGAACCTCTACAATGGGAGACCTTCCTTCGGATGACATCTTCTGGGCTACATTTAGACGCTGCAGTTGAGGGTGTGTGGGCCACTGCTCTTGGGTTTGATGGGATCTCCTGGCATCACCTGGGCCTCAGTCTCTGCATTTGCCAAGTCTAGGAGTGCCTAGCAGCACAGCACGGCTACGCTGAAAACACTCAGTGGAATGAGGGCATTCCTCACGGTCTCAGAACAGCCTCCAGACAGCGCCTCCTTACCCTTGACATGTGTTCACCTAGGGATGGCCACCATCTTGGGCCAGCTCCCAAGCTCAGGCACACCTCCATCCTCCAGGAAGCTTCCCCACTCAACCTCACCTGTCTTGGGAGAAATGAATTGTCAGGATAAAAACTATTTTGAAACTATTTGAGAGGACAAGGAGATTTTTTTTTTAAAAAATGGTATGGATAAGTGCATATGTGTTCATGTATGAGTACATGTATATGGCATGTATGTGCGTGTGTGCATGGATATATGTATGCACATGTGCATGTTTATGTGTGTTTGTGTGTGCGTGTGCGTGTACACATGTGGGTATGCCTGTGTGTATGTTCTCCTGGAAATCAGCTGAGGACATCGGATCCTTTGGAACTGGCTTGCCGATGGTTGTAAGGTCCCTGACATGAGTACAGGGAACTTAGGTCCAGTCCTCAGCAGGGACAGTAAATGCTCCTCGCCACTGTCATCTCCCTTTTTCTTCTTTTTCTTTTTTTCTTTCTTTTTTTTTTTTTTTTTTTTTTTTTTTTTTTTTTTTTTTTTTTTTTTTTTTTTTTTTTTTTTGGTTTTTCGAGACAGGTTTCTCTTTGTAGCCCTGGCTGTCCTGGAACTCACTCTGTAGACCAGGTTGGTCTCGAACCCAGAAATCCGCCTGCCTCTGCCTCCCAAGTGCTGGGATTAAAGGCGTGCACCACCACCACCTGGCATCTCCCTTTGTTTCTAAGATTAGCAAGTTCTTGCTGTGTAGCCCTGGCTGGCATGGAGTGTGCTATGTACAGCAGGCTAGCCTCAAACTTGCAATGACCCTCCCTCTCAGCCTCTGGAGTGCAGAGATCACAGAGGTTGCACCCTGTGCCTGGCAGGCAAAGATTCTTAAGCCATAGAAGACTCTAACTGAAAAGGAAAAGATGGATCGATGACCCGAATTTATTACTATATATTCACAAGCAGAACCGCCAAGGTGGAAAGGGAGCTACTGGGCGGGATCAGTTCCTGCACACAAATATGGCAAAGGAGTCCCTTTGGATGGGTAAAAAATATGAATTCATTGTGGCAGCATGTACTTTGAGCCTCAGCTACTTGGGTGGCTGAGGCAGGAGGATCACCTGAGCTGAAACGTTCTAGGCTACCTTGGGCAACCGAGTGGGACCCTGTGCCATAAAGAAGCAGAGTAAAGAAAAGGGTCAGATTTCCCTTCCCCTGCAAATGGGTGAAAGGTTTTCAGGCTTGCACAGACGTTATCAGAATGACCTGTTACATTCCAACACGAGCTCAGCTCCATTTGTCAGCAGAGTAATACGGGGTTCAACCACAGCAAGATGCAACTTCGCACTGACTAAAAGCCTGTAAGACCTAGAATTGTTGAGGAAATGGGGCTATGGGACCCCCATGTTCACCCAGTCTTATTGTGGTGCCTCTGCTTCAGGGTCACACTGCTCTCAGCTTAGAAGAACACTGTAGCCCAGTTCCAACTTCACGTAGAAAGCACCACTTCTGGAGTTCACATGCAGTTCTTGCTTCTCATTAACATCCCTCAAGAGTGTGGTGATGTGGGTTTTTCATTTGTTTTGTTTTGTTTTGTTGAGACAGGGTCTCTCTTTGTAGCCTAGGCTGGCCTGGAACTTGATCTATAGACCAGGCTAGCTTTGAACTCACAGAGATCCTCCTGCCTCCATCTCCCAAGTGCTGGGATTAAAGGTTTGCACCCCACCATGGTGACTGTTTTTTTTTTTTAAAGATTGATTTTCACTAAGTTGTGTGTGTGTGTGTGTGTGTGTGTGTGTGTGTGTGTGTGCACATGTATGATGCTCATGATCCCCTGAAGTTACTGATGGTTGTGAGGGCTGGGAACTGAACTCCTGTCCTCCCCAGAACAGAACAGCAAGTGCTTTTAACTGAGGCAACTCACCAGCTCCCGACACATGGTCTTCATTAGCTGTGCAGTATCTGTCTGGAAGAACGAATCCTCTTAAAAACATGTTTAGGGCTAGGGATATAGAACTCAGAAAAGTTCTACTTGCCTAGCATTAGAGAAGTCTGGGTGACATTTATACCTGTGTCAAAAACATCTAAGGTTGGGCTGGTGAGATGGCTCAGTGGGTTAAAGGGCTTGCCGTCAAGCCTGATGACCTGAGTTCAATTCCCAGGCTCCACATGGTGGATGGGGGGAACTGGCTACTGGAAAAGGTCCTCTGACTTTCATATGCACCTTGTCTCTAATGTTCTTCCATATATACACAAATAAATGTAAAAATATTTTGAAAAAGCTTACTGAAGATTTCTATTCTTTATTACACACTTTAGCATTTTAGAATAACCGTCAAATGCTAGTAGGATCCTTGCATGCATTTTTTTGAAACTTTATGATTTTTAAATTGCATAATTCTTTTGCTGACTTGAACTGAGCATATTAGAATGGAAAGGCATCATTTTTGCACCAATTTAACAAGCAAGTAATCACCAAGAGCCTATTTTATGCCAAAATGGCTCTGGTCATAGAATCTAAGCTAAGGGTAACAATTCTTGCTTTTACAAAGTATAAAATGGTTTTTAGAATGTTAAGGTTGTAACATAGGATATATTCAAGACTGGAGGGATGGCTCTGCAGTTAGGAACACTGGCTGTTCTTCCAGAGGACCCGGGTTCGATTCCCAGCACCCACACAGCAGCTCACAACCATCTCAAACTTAAGTTCCAGGGAATCCAATGCCCTCTTCCCTCGTCTGGCTTCCATAGGTACCAGGCATGCAAGTGGTACAGACATACACACAGGCAAAACACACATATGTATAACAATAATAACACAAAATCAGGATATTTCTGCTAACTTAGACATCCTCTGCTTTCATAAGAGTTCAGAGGTCTTCACAGACAACTTGCTTTCTGTTAACCACACCCCGGCCCCCACCCCCAACTATGCCTCTTTGAAAGACTTTCTATTTTATCTCCTGGTTGGGTACTGACCACGGAGGGAAGCACTGTTCATTTCCTATGGCTGTTTCTATATCTGATGCCCTTGTGTATCTCTCTCACATGTTGTAACCATTTGTTGGATCCATTTTGGTTTTCTACACAGATGATTGTATAACAGGACAAGAACGAGAGCTTTGCCTTCCCTTCCAGTCCAGACCCTGCCTTCCCCTTTCTGGTCGTGTGGCACTGGCTCACATCCCCGGTGCACCGTGAGGAAATGGTGGTAGCAGGCATGCGTCCTTGACTTGTCCTGATGCTGAGGTTGGAGCTTAGGAGGTTCCTGAGGTGTTTATTAAATGTGTCGTCTGCACTGGGGGGCTGGGACTGGGAGTGGGACTGGGACTGGGGCTGGGGCTGGGGCTGGGGCTGGGGCTGGGGCTGGGGCTGGATTTCTTTTAGTTTACTGGGCAGAGTTTCCAGGCCCCTTCCAGTTTTGAGCATCCTTGAATTTAAATACATGATTTATTTTTATGTATATGAGCATTATGTCTGCATGCATGCGTATGCACCATGTTTGCACCTGCCACCCACAGAGGCCTAGAACTGGAGTTACAGGTGGTTGTTGGCTGCAGTATGGGTGCTGGGGACTGACCCTATGGTCAGTCTGTATGGATGGGCCTCTGCAAGAGCAGCCAGTACTTAGAACTGCTGAGCCATCTCTCCAGTCTCCATTAAAAATGGTATTTTAAGATTTTATGTGTATGACTGTATTGCTTGCATGTATGTGTGTGTACCACATGTGGACCTGATGCCCTTGGGGGTCAGAAGAAGGCATTAGATCCCCTGGATATGGACTTATAGATGGTTGGGAAGGACAATGTAGGTGCTGGGAACTGACCCTGGGTCTTCTGGAAGCACTGTTCTTAGCTGCCAAGGCCTCTCTTTGCCCCTTCCTGCATCCTCGAGCTGATCTCTAACAGTCACAATTACTGAATACATAGGTGGACTCAGTTTTATACACTATTTCATGGAGAATTTGGTACTCAGCCTCTAAAACAAAAGAGGGCTTTGATTTATGTGTATTGATTGTCCTTATTTGGTTTAGGATCAACTTAAGATGAACTGAGCCACTTTCCTCCTTCTCCTATGTTCTAGAGTCAGACATGTTAGAAAAGGCATGTTGTTTCGTAGTTTGCTCAGTTCTCTGTCTGTTACTATAACAACCAGCTGAGCCAGTCAGCTTATAGAGAGAACAGTTTCCTGGCTCAGTTCTCCATCTGTTACTATAACAACTACCTGAGCTAATCAGCTTATAGAGAGAAAAGGTTTCCTGGCTCACGCTCTCGAGGGTTGCTGCTTTGAGCCTTTGCTGGAACAGGAGGCAGAGCAGAGCCTCTGGCCTCATGAATGGGAGCAAGAGAAAAAGGGGAAGGGCTAGGCTTCCACTGTTCACTCTGATCAGTGACCTGAAGACCTCCCAAGAGGCCTCATCTAGCAGGCCCACCCAAAAGTTCAACTCCAGCGAGAGAGGCTGTAGCATGTGGGCCTTCAGATGACACCTGGGGTCTACACAGCAGAAGCTGGAGTAAACTTGGTCTTGAGGATATTTTTGAGGGTATGGAAAGAGATCTTTAATAATTATTCATTTTTCTTTTAGTGTATGTGTGTGTGTGTGTGCCCGCGCGTGCATGCACATGTGTATAGCTTTCCTCAGTAGCTGGAAGAGTGTGTCAGATCCCCTGGAGATGAAGTTATATGTAGGTGTGTGTTGGGACCAGACTCAGGTTTTCTTCAAGAGATTATGTGATCTCAGCCTCTAAGCTATCTCTCCAGCCCCATCTTTATTTTTCTTTTAGTATTTTATTATTATTACTACTACTATTACTACTGGTAGTGGGGATTGAATCCATGGCCTCACCCATGCTAGGCACGTATTCTCTCACTGAGTTATACCCTCAGCTCCAGTGTTTCTAAAAGATTTTATTTTAATTATCGTGTGTTTGTATGTCTGCCTGTCTGTCTATGTGGGGGTATGTCTGCATGTGTAGGTGCCCTCAGAGGCCAGAGGCATTAGACTATCTAAAGCTGGAGTCATAGATGGCTGAGCTCCCAATGTGCCTGCCTCATTAGTTTTCTTTTTTTAAAAAATATTTATTTATTTATTTATTTATTTATTTATTTATTTATTTATTTAATGTATGTGAGTGCCCTGTTGCTGTCTTCAGATGCACCAGAAGAGGGCATCGGATCTCATTACAGATGGTTGTGGGTCACCATGTGGTTGCTGGGAATTGAACTCAGGACCTCTGGAAGAGCAGTCAGTGCTCTTAACTGCTGAGTCATCTTTCCAGCACTATTAGTTTTCTTGAGACAGGGTCTTACCAAAGAGCCTCAAGCAGTCTAGAGCTTCCTATGTAGCTCAGGCTGACCCTAACTCTTGATCCTTCTGCCTTGGACTGGTTGCTTTGACCCTGTTATGGGTGGGGTACCTGGGGCAGAGGAAGTCTGTTTACTTCAGGAGAGCCAAGGAGCCGGGTGGGGGGAAGGGGGGGAGGGAACTCCCACAATTTCCTCTGGTGTACATCCTTGATGACCTTACTTCCTCTAACTTTCTGAAGGTCTTAAACAGGCTGGCAACCAAGCTGCTAAAGTGTGAGCTTCTGAGAGCTTTGAAAATCTAAACCTCAACTAGGGAAGTGTGGTGCCTTAGACAACTTCATCTAAGCTGTACTTGGGAAGCACCTGCCTGGAAGCAGGGCCCTGGGCTCCCTGCCTGCTGCAGAGGGCCTGTTTGATCTCCTGGGTGAGGGTCTGCTTTTGGAGTCTGAGGAGCTCTTAAGACTCCCAGGTGCAGCTGAGGTTGACTGTCTCACGCTCCCTCCTGTGGACAAGGGGAGTGCGAAATAAGCATGTCTTAGGCCATCTGAGGGGGCGTAGTCAGGGGGTCCAGACCCTCTGAGCCTTCTAGGCCTCTGACCCAGCCCTACCATTCCCAAGGGCTGCTGACTGGCCACAGCTCCCTAGTCTAAGGTGTGGGAGAGGCGAGATGGGAACACAGCGCTCAGCAGCCAACATACTTCCTCCATAGCCCTATGTTTCCCCAAACCTTCTTAAGAGTTTCCACATAAGGCCAGGTAGGAAATAACAGAACCAGGAAACAGAGCCCCGAGAAGGCTTCGATTAGCCTTATGCTGTCTTTCTCCCCAGAGCTGGTTGCCAGGGAGAGTATCTGAAGCCAAGGCCAGTTACCTGTTCCAGCAGCAGCAGCAGCAGCAGCAGCAGCAGCAGCAGCAGCAG
>NW_022196897.1:21671046-21677195 GCF_008632895.1 Mastomys coucha
CACCACCACCACCACACCAGTGAGGCCTGGCAAGCTTGGAGCATCGCCAGGGCCAGGGTAGCAAACCTGTCGAGGCCTGTGGTCTCTCTGGAACACATCAAGACTAGAGCAGAGAAGTCACTGAGAGAGACCTTATGGCACCCCTGGGGTCCATCCTTTCCTGACTTCTAACATCTGCTTATAGTGCCTGTCTACCACGCCCATTCCAAGAGATGAACATGAAGAACATTATGGATGCTGCCACTTTCTAGACCTGTGGCAGGGGAGAAAATAGTAAACATGGCATGGTCCCTCTTCTAGGGACAAAGAACCAGATCAGAGCACCCAGTGGCTGCAGTTCAGTGACATGTGGGTACTTGTGGTAGGCTCTGGTGGCTTGGGATGGAGAACCAATACCTTTACTGCAGTGTGGGGCAAGGCAGGCCTTGAAGGGAGTCTGCCAGGCAGGAGAGTGGGGAGATGCATCCTTGGTAGAAGAAATGGCTCATGTGGAGACCAGGAGGCATCTCAGAGTCTAGGTGGGGAGTAAGATTTAGCAGGGCCATCAGCAGGAGTGAGTCAGATCTGGGAGGGAGACTAGGCCTCTGAAAGACCCAGGCTTCCTTCTTAGGGTGGAGGGAGATTTAGGCAGTGAGAGTCGGGGTTCCCCTGGGAAGATGGATGAAAGGATCAGAGGCTGGGGTGACTCGTCTCTGCTGGGAAGGGTCCCTAAGGGATGTGGCAGCTCAGGGGAAGAATGTTGTTGGGTCAGCCAGTGCTGGAGCCAGAAGAACAAATGGGCTTTAGATTAAGGACTGTCCCGTAGCTGACCCTTCAGGCCCTGGGACTCTGGATTTGGGATGAGAACGGAGCTTCAGTCATTTCTGAACTGAGATTGTAATCTCAGATGTCACATTAGCTCTCACTTCCTATGACAACACACCCGAGGTCATCAACTTTAACAAGTGAAATTTGTTTGCTCTCAGAGGATTTAGATTATAGCAGTATAGGCTATCAGCTCTGCCGCTTTGGGCTGGGGTGTTGCAGAACATCAAGGCAGAAGGGATGACTGAGGAGAGCCACTCAGGCCTCAGTGCCAGGGAGGAAGGGGGAGGTGGAGACAGGATACAGTACCAGGGGCAGGCCCAAGGAACGAGTCCCTTCAAGTAGGCCCCATTCCTGTTTCTATCACCTCTCAACAGCTAGCTCGTCAGATGACAAGCACATCAGTGGATTAGGCCCTCGTGAGCCTCACACTACAGGATAGGCTGTGAACTGACAACTAAGATGGTTATTTGAAATCCAAATCATAGTCATGCCTACGTGCTTGTGGGTGTCATGGTCTCTGGTGTGGGGAGAGTGGGAAGCTGCCAGGTGCCTACGTGGTGGCTGAGGCGCTTGGGTCCATGAAGCAGCTCCTGGCTTGGCCACCTCACCATCTTTGGCCTAGGTTGGAGGGCATGGGGCACGTTTGGCCCAGGCCTCAGGGCTCATTCTGCCTTTCCCAAGTGGTGACTTAAGGCCGCCACCTCCCACGACCCAGGCATTACTTGTATTTATTCCCCAGCATCTCAGGTGCAGGATACAGGAGCAGCGTTGCATTCTGCACAGGCCCAGAGAGGGGCCTCCATGTCACTCAGCCATGTGCTCTGCATGCTTGCCCTCACGTCATCTTCCTCCCAAGGGAGCTCTGCAGGGAGGGAAACCTTCATTCTATCAGATGAGTGACACTGTTGATGTAACGCATAGTCAGCACCAGAATCCAGACCTGGCTCCCCTTGAAGATGTGGGGAATGGACTTTGCTGTGTGGGAAAAAGATTCATAGATGGAAGTCTGGGTTTGGAAAGTGAAGCATATAGGGCTGAGGTGCCCCTAAGTTTTGGAGAATCTAAAATTACCGTTTTAGCTCCTCCCTACTGAGAGTGGGGTGTGCTAAGCTGCAGGCAGCCAGTCTGGCTATGAGATGGATCCAGAGATTCAGAAGTCATAGCCAGCAGGCGAGGAGCACTGTGACAATGGAACTGCAGGCCCCTCCCTCACAAGGACCCACAGCCTTCTCTGCAGGTTTACGGTGGCATCCTGTGGCAGGTGAGCAGTCAGAACAGGCTCAAAGCGCAGCAGCTTTGTCCTGAGGCCCGGAGACAGTACAGTGGCAGATGAAAGAGCCTATGCATTCTCTTCGGGCCTTGCCGTTCACTTGGCTACTGGGGTTTCTCTCAGAAGCTTCCGAGTGAGGGTCAGGGATGTTAGTGGTCCCGAAGCCCTCCAGTCTCCTGCCAGCTCCTTCTGAAAGGTTAGGCTAGTAGCTACCTGGCCCCCAGGAGCTCTGGAAGGCAGGAAGGACAGTTTGCAGCTGGGCAGAGGACCTCCTTTGAGGGACACTGACCTCTGGTGGCTTTAAAAATAACAGCAAACTGGGGAACCGAGGTTAAAACAAACATTTATTTAACAAATTACATTAAGATAGAGTCACACAGTGAGGCCTCCCTTGCCAAGCAGTCACCTTGAATACACACAGGAAGGCAGCCGTCCTTAAGGTCCTTGTTCCTGCGCCACATGACATGGTGGCCCAGCGGCTCACAAGCTTTTGAAGAGGAACAAAGCCTGGTCTCCTGGTGCAGATGTTGCAGTTGCTCAAGGGCTCATGCCCAGAGCAGGTGGAGAAGGCTGGGGCACCTGGGTCACCTGAGGGAGCTGGGAGCAGGCTCTGGGGCTCAGTTGGGCACTAACTGATTCCATGAGTTCAGCTCTTCATGGCCCAGCAGCACACCAAGGCCCTTTTCTATCTCCTCCCTGGCCAGGAGTCCACAAATGTGGCAGGAGATGGTCTCAGGCTGGGGGGCCCTCAGGTGTGGGTGGGCACACAGGACTATCAGACTCTCAGTCTGATCCATGTCAGGAACCCACGGCCATGGTGTGATGACTTCTCCATGGCAAAAAAAAAAAAAAAGCCCACAGGGATGGACACAAAGGCCAGGTGGTTGGCCCAGGGACTTTGGGGTCAGATTCTGTCTGTGCCACCGGCAAGCTTCTAGACATGCCTCAGGCTCCTCATGTGATGGGGCAAAGAGCACCCATTGTTGGGCTTGTTTGGGGGATGACAGGAAATGTGCTTAAGACAGCCAAGCCCAGTGGAAGGGAGGGTGTGTATGCTCAGGACCCCAGTCTCCTGCTGGACATCTTCTGACAGGGGCTGCAGCATGACCTTGGCCACGGGTGGCCACACGCTGCAGACCACCAGGAAGAAGAGTCCCCCGAGGAGAGTGAGGCTCTCACCTCTCTACGTGGCAGAGTTAGGCTGACATGATTCTTAGATTTGCTCTTATGATAAATTTGCAAGTGAGCCCTCCCACCCTCCACCCCCACCCCCGCTTGTCACCCATGTGCCATTTCCAAGGCCCTTAGGAGGGAACCAACTTTTCAGGATGGGGATGGTGGGGATAGGGAACTGTGCTCTGGTTAGCCATTTCGAAAGAGATGTGTGTGCTTGCAGGAACAGCAGTAGTTGTGGGACATGCTGGTAGGGGAGGGGGAGACCCATGGGAGAGGCTACGGCTCTTCATGTCTCCCAGTGAATCCTTGTGCTCATCTGACAGTATGCCTGCCACATGGTACTCAAAGGCCACTCAGTGCTGCTATGAGCCACAGCCCTCTCTCCCAGGTCTGGGTCTGCCAGGTCCACACAAGGCGGACAATGGGATGCACATATGACCATTACCATCACCAGAAGACAAGAAACCAGGGGTTGGGTGCAACCTAGAACCTACCACAGACACCAAGTCATCCTCAACACTTCAAAAGCTAGAAGCTGTTGGCGCTACAACAGCCTCAGTCAGGGTTCTTCTTCAACTAAGTCTGCTGTGTCCATCTGGAGACTGCTCCAGCTCAGAGCATGTGCTTTGCCCTCCTCCCAGTGGTGGAGTCCTGTGGGAGTGCAGAGTGATGGACCTTTCTCCAGGAATCCCCTCACTTGGCTGTGTGGATTACTAGCAGGTCCACAGTCTTCAGTTTGGAACTTCTAGGATCTGTGAGAGCTGCAGAGAAGCCACATCCTCGTCCTTGTCCTCCCCCGAGGGCCACCTGGCATCGTGTGACAGAGATGACTTCATAAGTGAGGAATGGAAAGAGTGGTCAAAGTGTACAGACTTAAATGAAGTGGTCAGGAGTACAGAGCTTTGTACCTGACCTTCCAGGTTAACTCAGACTATGGTGGTTGCCCCCTCTGTTGGGCCTCAGGTCACACAAGCCAGTTGATGTCCCAGCAGCAGCAGACATAGCTCCTTGGAATCCCCAGCTCGTGGAGCCATCTGGAGTCAGTTCATTAGCTCCTTTGAGCACCAGTGTGGCACTAGGCTTTGCTAGAGATGCCTATGTTGACTCCATGGCCTCTGGGGCACCACCTTTTCATGACCTCTGCTACCTGGAGGATGTGGGGCCCAGAGGCAAGGGGTTGATGGGTACCCCACAGGGTATGCTCACATCTGAGGGGAAGCAAGGACCCTTCCTGACACATAGAAATGAAGTACCATCAAGCAGAGAGACTGGCTGACTGGGAAGGAAGGGTAGTCTACAAAGGGCCTGAGGGTCTGGAACGGAGGAGGGGCTGATGTAGGTTGGTGAGGTATTTTTGGCCCTGCCTCAGCTCATGCCATCTTTTTGGCTTGTTCTTGCTCCTGATCCTTTTGCACCTTGGATACCCAGCTGCCCATGGCTGTCTCTATAGAGCTGTAACTGAAGGTGTGTACCAGCTGGTAAGTAGTTGCCCATGGCCACTGATCACTGGGCAGTTCTTCACATCCACAGATGCCATGGGACCAATGTCAGTCAAGCCCTAAAAGCCAATGGTGGCAAAGCAGTGCATGGTGGTGAGGCTGAGAGCTGGGACAGTAGTGACTACTGTTCTCATGGCGACACATGGAGGGTTCAACTTGGCACCTCAGGTTGACACCTGTGAAATGTCCTGGCCCAAATTCTGAGGCCTGGGACACAAGGGCTTTTCAGAACAGCAGCTCCCTGGTGGAAGGTGCCGTCTAGACGGGGGTAAGGTGGGGTGGGGGGGGGGATCTGGCTGTGACGAGTTGGTGCCTCTGTACCATTCTTCTGAGAGCATGCTCTGTGCCAGCTGCCACCAGGTCAGGGCACCGGGCAGAGGCCTGTGGAGCTGTCGTCAGCAGGTGGGCGCTCCACAGATGAGCCCTTTGTGGGGATCGGCACCTGTGGCTGGGCACAGGACCCTAGCAGCCAAGTTTCCATCCAGGTAGGCACCCAGTCACCTCTATAGAAAGTGGGGTCCTGTCTGTGCTCGCTGGACATCCAGTGTGTGGAGTGGGGGAAGAGTCCACAGTTGTCTCAAGTGCATCTCAGTCCTGCTTCTCAGTGCCATCATGAAATGCACGAGTGGGCCACTGGAGCCTGCTGACCAGTGGTGCTTGTTCCCAGGTTGCTGGGTCAGAGGCTATCAGTGCATCTTGCAGGGTCCTAAGTGAAGCAGTCAACCCTGGGGTCTCCCAGGAGGGAGCTAGTGGCTTTGTGGGATTTCCGTGGTAGGTGATGGTCAGTTGATGGAGCCAGTGGGTGTCACTGGGCGGCTGGAGTATGTGCCCAGGCCCTCATGGGTGACTCCAGGTAAGGAAGGAGTTTTCTTTCTTGGTGGGGTAAGTGGTCATCACACAGGAGCCTCTGGTCACTAACAGCACATACATTAGTCACAATTATGAACAACGTTCCTGGGGAGGCAGGGAAGTCTCACCAGGTGAACTGATGACCATATATGACCAAGCAGCTGCCCAGAGTCTCATGACCAGTGAGCAGGGCAAGCAGAATAGGCAGGTGAGGGAGGGAGTGACTCTCACCCCAGCCACCACATCAGTAGTCTGGGCACCGGGGAGGAAATGTCTTCTCCCCCAGGAGACTGTGGGCTCCTCAGGACTGGGGGATCTGCTGGCACCGGGTAGGGCTGGGTGGGAGCCGAGCTGCTGCGCTCTGCTCAGTGCGGAAACTGTACTCGTACTGCAAGAGAAAGAAAGGCTGAGTCAGGTTACAGGACCCCAGAGAAGGCCCAGCTGAGCAGAGGGGAGGCTCTTGTTGAGTCTTAGGCAGAGTGACTGCAGGAGAGGCATCCGGGCCCGGGAACTAGGGCTGGGATAGCATTTCACTCTGTGTGAATGTG
>NW_022196897.1:21677366-21700115 GCF_008632895.1 Mastomys coucha
GAGAGAGAGAGAGAGAGAGAGAGAGAGAGAGAAAGGGGGCTCAGGAAGTGACAGTGTGTAGGTAGGTAGCTTTCACAATCCCTGCCTGTCTCTGCAGGGTGAGACTCTGGCACCAGCAGTGTCCACTACCGGTGCCAATGGCAAGCTCACACGAGAACCTTGTGACACACTGAGAGGCAAGCCCCTTCCTGCTCCAGTCCTAAAGAAGGACTACTGCAAGGCTCCTGGGGACAGACCTGAGAGTGGGTTCCATGCCTGACCAGCCTCTCTCAACCCTCAGGTCCTGGGACTCCTTGCTGTGCAGCATCCATGACAGCCACTTCAGTGACCTGGGGGCCAAGGGAAGGGCTTCTGGCTGCTCTCACAACCCTGTACCCTCTGTAACCATTTCTCACAGCACCCAGAGCCTTCCTGGTGGGGACCCTCATAGCTACAGACAGACCAACAGCAACTGGTGATGTGGGGTGTGCCAGCATGTGGAAGCCTGCCTTCTGCTGGCCATCTTGCTACCCTGAGCCAAGAGCCAGTCTATAGAGGATCATTAACTCTTGTAGTGGAGACCCCAATTCTATAGAGTAAAGTCTGGCAGTAAAAGATTCCAAGTCCAGAGAAAACTCTGAGAAGATACAAGTGTCTGGGGAGGTAGAGAGGCCCTGCTGTTCACCTGAAGGTTGGGGCATTTGACACCCGAATGTGGGCACAGAGGTTTCAGGACAGGGCTCCTTATCCTGGCAGAGGTGAAGAGGGGTTGTGGGATAGCCTGGGGTGCCCCATTAGGCGAGAGGCATTTATGTTAGTGGTTGCCAAACATGTTCAATAGATCAGAACTGGTGAGGGGTGGGGGCTCTGGAAATACTTTCCAACAGAGAGGAGGTCCCTGAACTACTGCTGTCTTGAGCTCAGTCACTCTGTGTGGATACCCACACAATATTCAGCCTGTGGAGGAGGCTGTGGCCAAACTGTAGCAGATCTCAGTCACGTTGTGTGGCCCCGCCAGCCTCACCACACACCCAAAGGGAGCCCTGAGAAAGAGGAGTAGCTGAGGTCAAGACTAAGGAGTTGCTCAAGATAGTGCCATGTGACCTGTGAGTCCTGTCTTCCTGTTCTGGATCTTGGTGAACTCACTTCTAAGATGGGGTATGGCCAGCCAATTCCAGGGGTGGCACAGGCCCATCCTTGGTGGCAAGCAATTTCTACTAAACAGCTGGTGGCTGAGGGGAGCCCATCAAAGCGCCCACAGCTCCTGCCACTTTCCCACCCTCTAGTGACTCTTGAAGGCACAGGACACCATCCCATCAGGTTATAGCCAGCTGGCTACCCAAGACACTTCAGGCGATGGTCGGCACAACACTGCCACCTGGTGGCTTCTTAGGTGTATGCATGCCAGTGAACAGTAATACATTAGAGCCTGTTAGCTTTCTCTTACTCTGCTGGGGCTGATGGAGTGGTGGGTGGGAGGAGGAATGTTTGGAGGATGGGGGTCATGTTGGGAAGACTGTAAAGGCATCAGTCCTGTGGAATCCTTTGTTCCTAGGGTTCCCAGGGTGGTGGCAGAGAGGCCCAGGAACCTTCCATAGAGCCCATGACTAACGACCACCTCCCGGGTAGTTGTACAAGGCACAGGCCCAAGCAAGGGTACTTCTTGGAACTGGAGCCTTTCCCAGGGAAGAGCAAAAGCATAGACGGGCAGAGGTGCAGGAGGGCTTAACGGTAGAGGCTTGAGGGGGGAGGGCCCAGGGGCTACTCCCAGTATACAAAGGCCTGGGACATCAGGACAACAGTTCAGACAGAGGAGGTACAAGCGGGAGAGGACAGGGATGGGGTTTTGTTGGTGGCTGGGAGTGTCCCCAGAAGTGTCCAGCAGAAGAGGCAGTGCGTGCGTGTGTGTGTGTGTGGGGGGAGAGGTAGCTAGACCACAGTGACAGTAGCACACAGAAGACAGAGAAGATAGGTCTATACCCTTGTGGTGGGGGCTGGCCATCCCGGGGCAGAGGTGACCCCCTGGGATGAGATATAATCAATCCTCCTAGGCTAACTGGGATGTAATTTTGAGTGGTGGTCATGGGGTTTGGAGTGGGTCTGAAATATTCATTTTCTTCCTTCCTTCCTTTCTTTTTTTAATGCCTACAGCACCCGGTATTCCCAAGTGGTCTCCCAACCAAGTACTAACCCGGCCTGACGCTGCTTAGCTTCCGAGATCAGAAGAGATTGGGCGCGTTCAGGGTGGTATGGCTGTAGATGAAATATTCATTTTCTAGTGGCTTCTAGGTGACTGGAGTTGGGGTCAGTTCTGAGAGCAAGCCTGACCAATCATGTGACCAACATGACCATGGTGATGCGGGGAATGTAGGAGTGGGAGGGTGAGAGGCTAGACCATGGTAGTCAGGTGGGTGAGGCTGTACCACAAGGAGGAACTAGGGACAGGGAGGATAGGGTACCCCACTTTGAAAGCCAGCAGTGATTCTCAGATGAGGGAAGGAAAAGGCCCTCGTGGTGCCAGCAGGGTAAGGGCTGGTGACGCTGCCTGAACTGTCTTGCTGCCATTTCAGAAGTACGCCATGCTGTGCCCAGCTCCCAGGGCAGAAGGCTGCTATTTCAGAAGTATGCTCTGATGTGGGTTCTCAGGGTGGGAGGAAGCCCACGGGGTAGTGGCACGGTCTTCATTTAATGCTGTCTGTCTGGCCTGGCCCCAGAATATCCTAGCCTGAGACTAGCGCTGGGCAGATGGGAACTGCAGCCTTCTGGGTAGTGGGTTGAGGGAGCAGGGTTGACCAGGCAGTGGGTCTCTGGGAGGGGCAAGGAACTGCCTTCCAGTTCATCGTCTGAATGTCTGAATGCTCCTTTCTTTGCACTCTGGCTTGGAGTGGAGAAGGAGTTGCAAGCACACACTTGCCTTTCTCTGCACTGCAGCCCAAGCACACAGAGACCCTGGGGGTTGACACAACACACAGATCCCTCGGCCCCCCGCCCTCTCCCTGGAGTTTTTTCCTTTTTAGGTTATCTTGGCTAGAAAAAGTCACCTCCCCCACCCTTGTTTTCCCCAATTCCCCAAATGAAATTTCAACATATGTCCCCCAACATAATCCCCCTTAGGCTGTGGATAACCTTCCCACAGACGATGTCCTCCACCGGGGATTCTTCGTCCCCAAAATGTTTGCCCAAGAGACTAGGGCTGCTTCTGGAAGCCCTTTCACTCCCTTGGGCAAACAGAGAGTACCTTTGAAGGTGGATTTGAGCCCGGGTCTGTTTACTCAAGACATTATTCTCCTGCATAAGGAAAACCTGCACTTGAGTACAAACAGCAAATCCTTTTTGAATTAAAAATATTTTCAATTAAAAAGCATTTGGTGTGCAGAGCCCAGTCCAGCTGAGTAGCGAAGGGCAGGGTGCCCTCTGGTGGACACAGCCTGTCATTGCAACTGTACTGCTGGCCTGACCCAGGAAAGAGATATCACTGTCAGAGGCTCTGTAGGGGACTTTCCCAGAGGCCCTAGGACCTTGTCATAGACAGCTTCAGGCCTCTTGGGCAGACAGGCCAGACAGCGGGTCACAGTTTCCACAAGCCCTTGCTCTCACGAGACCAGTATTGTGTTAGGAGGAGGTGGCAGCATCATGGACGCCAGGTTACTGCAGGAGCAGGGCTTGACTGGCTTCCCCAGCCACTCACAGGGGAGCTGTGGGAGTCACTGGGGTGATCTGTGTGAACACACACAGCGGTGCTTGTGCCCAAGAGGCAGAGATGGGGAAAGCTGCAGCATTTATGACAGGCCCAGAGTCCTTTTAGTGGTTGGTAAGGGGAGGCGCGCCTGCCACAGAAGTGCTACCTACCAAGGGGAGGGGGCAGTGGCGGGGGTGGGGCTGGTGTTCACGAGTTGTACCTGCTCAGGCCCTGCTCCTCTCCTCATCCAGTGCCAGTCACATACACAGGGACAAGGAAAGCACAGGGACAAGGAGGGCAGGAGGGCTTTTTTTCTAGCCCTACACTCTGCAGACAGGAAGCAGGCCGGGGGAAGGGTCTAACTTCCTGAGACCCCAGAGTGAGCCAGGACAGTGTTGGCCCTGGCCCAGAAGGGTGTCTGGAGCAAATGCTGAGCTGGACAGGTGTCCGTGCCCACCCCTTGATGGGCTGCAGGTGGGACATGGCGCCAGGTGACAACCAGAGCAGAAGCAGGTTGCATGACAGCAGGTCACAGAAGGTCCTGGAGCGTGGAGCAGTCTGCAGGCCCTAGGCAGGGCCATGAGTGTAGGGAACTAAAGGGCCAGAACAAGTAGAGAGATGGTTCAGGCGTGGGGAACAGTGGAGGGAAGGCTGGGCTCTCACAGATGACCCAATGCTAGGGCAGAGGGAGTAGAAGAGGCTAGATCAGGCAGCCCAGGAATTTAGTCTAGAACAAAAAATAATCAATTTATTAAAACATCATGAGATAGTTCACTTACTTTTTTTTTTTTTAAAGACAAGGTCACTCTGTGTAGCCCTGGCTACCCTCGAATTTACCAGGCTGGCTCCAAATTCACAGAGCTCTGCCAGCTTCTGAAGTGCTGGTACTAATGGTGTGCACTACCATCCCTAGCTCAAGTTTTTAAATTTTTTGGAAAATACTGTTTTTGAGGATGAGCTTTGTAAACAACTGGGCAGCTCAGAGAAGTTGAAAGGCAGGACACAGCAGCCCACCAACCTGCTCTTCAGACCTCTCTTGGGCTACTCCATCAGCCCCACCTCCCTGGCACTGCCATAGCCTACACTCAAACTCAAATCCCATTTATAAATACATCCTTAGAGCTCAGCCCTTCCTCACCCACAGCTCGGCCTCCAGTGACCCTCCATTCTGCCAGGCACCCTTTCCACTCATGGGCTCCATGTTCTCCAAGCTGTGTCTTGGACCTGGGGAAGGACTGGATGGGCCTGCTGTGGGGCAGGCCTGCTGTGGTGGGGCCTGCTATGCGATGGGCCTGTTGTACTGCTGTCCTGGGATGGGCTAGCTTAGACTTTGCGTCTGCCCTCTAAGGAGGACTCTAGATATTCCACTTAGCCTGCAGGGCTGGGAACTTCTGGACCCATGAAGTCCTCAGGCAACTGAAGGGCAAGGATGAATGACAGAGAGGAGGAGCTGGGGTCCATGTCTTGTCAATGTTTTCTAGGTGAGTCTGTGTCCCCTGCTTCTTAGACATGGGCAGACTGGGTGACAGCAAAGGGCCAGCAAGAGTGTCACAGGCAAAGTGAGGGAGCTGGGCCCCTGATAAGGCAGAATGACTAGTGCCATGACAGTGAGCACACTGGTTCTGTCCTCCCTCCATTTGGTCTCAGCAGAGCCACACACTACACAATTCCCATGGAGTGACTGTCAGCCTGCATGCCTCTCCTGGAGAGGTATACACTTCCCAGTCAGGCAGGGGATTGAGGCTGCCACATCACAGGGGCAGCAGTATCACTGTTGACAGGGACACATCATACAGCAGGGTGAAAAGCTCTGTACCATGACTATTAAGAGTTGAGAGGACCACCAACCAAGGAGTGCACATGGAGGGACCCACGGCTCCAGCCACATATGTAGCAGAGGATGGCCTTGTTGGGCATCAGTGGGAGGAGGGGCCCTTGGTCCTGTGAAGGCTCAATGCCCCAGTGTAGGGGAATGCCAGTGTGGGGAGGCAGGAGTGGGTAGGTGGGTGGAGGAACACCCTCATAGAAGCAGGGGGAGGTGGATGGGATAGGGAGTTTCCAAGGGGTGGAAACTGGAAAAGAGGATAACATTTGAAATGTAAATAAAGAAAATAACCAATAAAAAAAAATGTTGAGAGTGAAAGACAGGCCGAGGAGCCACACAGCTGAGACCATGGGAGCAAGCTTCTTCTACGGATACAAAACAGCCTTCCCTTGCTGGGGTCCCACAGGCAGGCACCTGTGGGTGTAGCCTGCTTGCTGGGGAGACCAGGGATTGGGAAGGACTGTGGAGCTGTATGTGTGTGCGTGTGTGCATGCATGTACAGATGAATGGAAACCACAGTTGTGGTTGAGATGGCATTTCAGAATTCACCTGGACATTAAAAAAAAAAAAAAGCCTGTAACACTCCCTCCTCTAGATCAGTGCAGAAGGGACATTAGAGATGCCGCCTTCAGGCAGGGAACGGAAGGAAAGCCACACGGGGTGCTCTCTGGAGGTCCACTCCATCTCTGCTACAATGCCGGAGTTTGTCACCTCCGCCTGGCAGCTTTTTCTAGCTCTGCTTGGGGGACTGCTGTACTTTAACATGTGAGATAAAAGTCCCATAAACCTGAAGAAAAAAGTGGAATCCCCCTTTGAAAGACTGGCAAAAACCAGCCGTTCACCCTGACTCAGGTTTTGCACAGGTAGGGGTGTTGGTGACAGAGCCCTGACAGAGAATGCTGACTTGAAGCGCATCTCTGAGGCAGCTCCAATTCCACAGCTGGGTGCTCCAGGCCACCGTGCTGACAAACTGTGGTAGCCACTCTCAGGTGCTGCGGCCTCCAATAAGACTCAAAAGACGGAACGGCGGTTCTCAACCTGTGGGCTACAACCTCCTGGCAAACCTCTACCTCAAAAAATGTTTACATTATGATTCACAACAGTAGCAAATTACAGTTATGAAGTAGCAATGAGATAGCTTTTATGGTTAGGGTCACCACGACACGAGGAGCCGCACTAAAGCACTGCAGCACTAGGAAGGCTGAGGACCACTACGGCAGAGACGCAGTCATTGCTGCAGCACAGCAATAGAGATGCAGTCATTGGGAGAACTCACTTCTCTTCCAAGGGAGCTGAGTTTGGATCCCAGCACCCACACTGGGTGGCTCACGGTTCATAGCTCCAGCTCCATAGGGTCCGATTCTGGCCTGTGAATGTACCCTCACACACGGCATACACACATGCAGATATACAAGAGGCAAAATACAAAAGCCCAAGACAGCTGGGGACTCAGAACATGGTGGGAGAAAAACCAGCCATGTCTACAGAGAACTGAAAGCCAGCGCTGAGAGGCTGCACATGTCCCAATGAGATTATGCGGGAGAGAGAAACCCAAAAACAGGAGAAAAGACAAACATACAGGGTAACCTAATGGCCACTGGCGTGACCTGGAAGGCCAGCTGAGGGGAGGGCACACCAGGAAGGGGCCAGGGCAGTGTCTGGGCTGCTAGTCTGTGGGTGACAAGGACAGCAGCATTACTGCTGCTTGAGGTCAGGAGAGGTCTGCTCCAGAAGGACAGCCAGCACCAGGAGTTTTCTCTATGCGTGTGACAGAGATGGCACAAGCCACGGCCTTGCTGATGGGAGCCATAGAGATATACAACACCCAGCCATGTCCTGAAAACAAACAGGAGGGGGCTAGGCACGTAGCTCAGTCGATACAGTGCTGGCCCAGAACGCACAAGGGCCTGGGTGTGATCCCCTGAACTGTAAAAACCTGGCCTGGACTGTACGCCTGTAACCAAGCACTGGGAAGTAAAGACAAGAGGACTGGAAGTTGAGGGTCATCCTCAGCTGGGTACAGAGTTTGAGGGCAGCCTGGGCTACTTGAGACCCCATCTCAAAAGAACACAGAAAGAAACACATGAGAACTCATTAAAGAAAACCCTTTGCTTTCCCATTGGCCAATACTCAAAGACCCGGGTAAGCAGGTAGACATGCATGGCACTTCCCATGCATATAAAGTGTCAGCCACCCTATTACCCATGAGTTCAGTGCAGTCTAACAAAAACAGAATCTTCAGGAGGGGTGTGATGTCCCCTTTAGGGCTGGGCTCTCCAGAGTCTCATTGTCTGTGGTTCTGTGCTTGGTGGTTCTTGTTATTACTGCAAGGGATCGTCCCTGATTGGGGGATGTCAGAACCCTCCCCTCTCAGTCAGACCCCTCCTCTCTGAGGCAGATGGTGAGATGGCTCAGTGGGTAAAGGTGCTTGCTACCAAGCTTGACGACCTGAGTTCTATCCCTAGGACCTACCTGGTAGAAGGCTGCAAATTGCCCTCTGCCCTTCATATGTATGCACTGCAAATAAACAATGTCCTGAAAACTGTTGATGGAAGATGGAGTGGTGGTAGCACACATCTGTAATTCCAGTTCTCTGAGGTGGAGGCAGGAGATTCATGAGCTCAAGGCCAGCCTGGACTATACATCGATTGAGACCCTCTCTCAAAATAAAACAAAACAACAAAACAGTTGTACAATTGCCTCTCCTTGGAAAGCTGTAAGGTTCTGATGGAATAATCATGCCTCTAATTAGGAAAATTCCGGGGGCGCATAGGGAACTCAGCTAACCCACCGTGTGTGAGAGGGTACCACAGAGCAAGAGGCAGCACAGAAGGCATGGGAAAAGCCCCAACATGCACATGGAAAGATGGGAAAAGATGACACGGAGAGCTGGCAGGAGAAAATGATCGGAAAACTGCCTAAACCTTAGAAATAATGCCAGCTCTTTACTTTCCAGTACATGCCAACTGGATCAAGGAGTTGGTAAGTGTTTAATATTTTAGTATTTTAAAATATAAAATGCAGAAGGGAATGCAGTGGTTGTTATTGTAAGAATGCCATGAAAACAGAATCCAAAGCATTTCCCAGCCCCAAGGTCGCCATCTTTAAAGGATACAGGGCTCTTAAAACGAAGAGGGGTGGGTCAGCCTGAGAGGGAAGAGTCTGACACAGCCCTCCAATCAGGGAAGCTCCTCCTTGCAGTAAAAACAAGAACCACCGAGCACTGAACACACAGAGAATAAGAAACTGGAGAGTCCAGCCCTAAAGGGGACATTTGTGTCACATCCCTGGGCAAGGCTCTGGGATCTGTATGGAAGAGGGGACTGAAAGACTTCTAAGAGGCAGCAGCAGGGGCTGGAGAGATGGCCCAGCAGTGAAGAATGTACACTGCTCTTGCAGAGGACCCAAGGTCTGTTGTTCTGTTCCCAGCTTAAGTTGGGCAGCTCGCAGCTGCCTGCAACTCCAGCTTCAGGGGGATCTGACGCCTCTGGCTTCTCCAGGTGCACTCACATGCATATGCCACATCCCATGTAACTAAAAATAAATTCTTAAAAAATAAATAAAAGCAGCCAGAGGCCCACAGTAACATAAAGAAAACGTGTTTCCCAGACACCAGGACAGACGACCATGAGCTCACAATTGTGCCGGCATGCTAAGACCAGCGCAAGCTCCAGCCAAGCAGAATCCTTGCATCGGGGGCCATGATGGAGATGAAAAAGGATTGGCATTGGCTAGCTGCTAGAAGAGAGAGAGTCTTTGTCAATGTAACATATCGAGGAATGACCACACACTAGGGAAGACTCAACGTCACCAAGGCAAACTGGACTCTATGGAGATACAAAACCAAAACCAGAAACCAAAAACCAGAAACCTCAAAGTTAGGTGGAAAGGGGTGGGAGGGTAGAAATGGGAAGAGTTGGGGTATGAATACATTTAAAATACATTGAATGAAAATTTCCAAAGAATTAATAAAAGTATCACTAAAAAGCAAGTGAAAAGGCGTTGGGGAAAATGCCTTAGAGATGTGGTTTTCAACCTGTGGGTCGCGACCCCACTGGGGATCAAACATTTTTCTAACAGGAGTCGCATGTCTTACAATCAGATATTTACATTATCATTCATAGCAGTATCAAACTACAGTTATGAAGTAGCAACGGAACGATTCTATGGCTGAGGGTCACCACAGCCTGAGGAACCCTGTTAAAGGATCGAAGCACTGGGAAGGCTGAGAACCACTGGATTAGAGGGTAGTGTTTGCTATGTGCATATGTAAACCTGAGCTTGGCTCCCCAGAACTCACACAGCCAAGCTCGCCAGTGTGCTCCTGTAAAGCCCTCCCTGTGCAGCAGCAGCAGCAGCAGCAGCAGCGTCCCTGGCTCTCAGGCCAGCTGGGCTAGGGAACAGCAGCTCCAGGTTCAGTGAAGAGACCTTACCTCACACGTTAGGTGGAGAGTGACAGAGGACACTTGATGCTCACCTCTGAGCTCTGCACCCCAAGGAGGGGAAAGATGAGGGAAAGGGATGGAGGTGGAATAAACCCCCACTCCAGGAGCACCAAGTGAGCAAGCAGCGAACAGCCAGTGATGCAACCGACCAGTGTGGGCACCATGGAGACCAGCACCTCTAGAGCAGGCAGCACAGTGTCTCCAGGCTGGGATGGAATGTAGACAAAGCTAGCCTTGTGCTCCTTTGGTTAGAGCTTAAGTCGGCTCATCTCCATTTGGAAAGCAAACTAAATTTCCCCTTCTAAAGAAAGCCATACCTAGGGGAGCAAAGCCACACACACAGCAAATCAAGTTACATGCACCGAGAGAGACAGTTACTGGGGTGAGCAGGTGACTGGATAAGTACATATTTTTAAGGGCATGTCATGTGGGGTGAGGATGCACCCCACAAAGCCACAGACTACCCCCCACCCCCGTGCCAAGCATGAGAACTTTCTGAGCTGTTGGTCAGAGGGGACTACTATACAGCTTATTGCTGTGTTCTTGTTTACCTCCTAGAGCAGGAAAGTGACACACTGTTGCTGAAAGACTGGGAGGAATCCAGCTAGAGCTGAGTGGAAGCTTGTTCCCTGAGGATTAGCCCTCAAACAGACAAAAGTGCTAGGTGGGCTGCCAAGGAGAAAGCAGTGAAAAGTCCTACTCAGCCTGTGAAGCACCCCGAAGAACAGCATGGAGAGATGCACCAGAGGGCAGTTGTGGCCCCTGTACCTTAGAGGTGACCAAAGCCTTCTAGTCAAACTTAAGGCTGACTCAGTGTGAGAGTACTCATGCCGGATACTGTAACCTAGGCAACTACCTACCTGTGCTGGTGAGGCCATGGCCCTAGAAAGGAACGTACTGTCAGTGACAATAACTTCTAGCAGCATTCTTAATCCTTCCCCTTATGCCCACAGATAAGCGTGGCTCTCACTCGTCATCCAAGAGGCTTCTTTTCACAGAAGACAAGACCATTACAGAAGCCACACTGGCCAAAATGCAGAGACTGTCTGACGGTGGGGTGCCCAGGCCCAGCTGATAGAACCTGTACTCGAAAGATTCGGGAACACTGCAGATGGCATGGGGAGGAGTATGGGAGGGGGAGACTGTCAAAGCCAGTGAGCCAGGATGCCAGCTACAAGGTAGTTGTACCTGTTTAATCTCAACAATATGGCTGCCCAAACAAGATCTGCCCAATGATGCCATTAGCTGACATCCCAACACTGATGGGGGAAAATCTTACACAGCTCCAATATTAGAGGAAGAGCTGTCAGCAACTAGCAATTGATGAAAGATGGAAAGCCAATCTTCTATAAGATGAGTCTCTGATAGGTTACAATCCTATGTGGTCAGCCCTAAGCACAGGACAAACCAGCAATACTCAATGGGCTCAGGAGGGTGTGTGTGTGTGTGTGTGTGTGTGTGTAATTGAAGTGGTCATGAAGTTGAAAGGGAGTGGGAGAAACACAGGAGAAGCTGGAGGGGGACTGTAGTGATGGAAATACAGTATTCTTGTATAAAACTCTTGAAAAGGTGTTTTTTTTTTTTTAAAGGCAGGGGATGTGGCCAATAGAAGGAATGGGCTGCAAACTGCATTTTGGCCAGCTGTGGCTTCTGAAACAGTCTTCATCTGCTGCAGAAGAAGTCTCCTTGATGAAGGGAGGCTACACTGATCTGCAGGCATGAGGAGGAAGAATTTAGAATGTGCAGGAGTGGGAAGCAGGTTACAGAACTGTGATGGCAGCTTGCTGGTGGAATACTGGTTAGATGTGTGTGTCTGAGGTAGGCCGCAGGGGATATTCACTCCTTATTTCACATGTTTCTGAGGTTCTATTTTTATGCGTGTGCATCTGTCTGTAGGGAAAACACAAAGTATTGAAAAGTTGATGCCTGGGCAGGCAGAGATAGCTCGGTTGGGAAAGTGTCCACCACGCAAGCATGAGGAGCTGGGTTCAGATCACAAGCATCCACGGAAAGGCGAGTGCAAGCCCGGTGGTGGGAAAGAGATCTCTGGAGCTCACTGGCAAAGCTAACCTAGCTCAACCAATGAGCTCCAGGCTCAGTGTAAGATGCTGTCTCAAAAAGTGAGGTATAAAGAAAATCAAGGAAGATTGCCTCCCCCTTGTAATGATCTCCAACTGGGAGGAGTCCCAAGTTTGCTTCAAATGGTACCATACCAGTGAGGTCCTCTTCAGTGGGAGAGGGGGATTAATGCTGGTCTGTGGCATGGACTATGGGTGCCTGTGGTCAGCAGAATGTGGCAGGGTGAACCAACCCCCCTCACACTTTGGAAGGCATCTTTTATGTCTTTAGAAAAGCCAATTAACCCACCTACTAGGTTCTTTAACAAATTTAAAGGTTTCTTTGTAGCTGCAGCCACTGCATGTGTGTTGATGGTGCAATGAGGCACAGTATAGATGGATGCGGTCAGCTGACTGCCACGCCCCTGCCTCAGCAAGCACCATCTTTTGGAGTTTCATTGTTTTGAGCAGGAATGAGGAGTAAGAATGGTCTCAAGCCAGCGTGAGCTCTGTAAAAATCTGGCTGGCAGCTGGGGCCTTGGAAGAATACACTGGAGCTTATAAGAGTCTACTGGATTAATCACACTTGGTGCATGAGGTAGGAAGGTTTGCTTTCTCAAATATTTTGCCTTCCTGGCCAATAATAAAGCTGTTGAAAGGACACAGGGTGAAGAACATCTTCAGTCGTGTAATCCAGTGCAGTTCAAGACACAACCAGCAGATGGTGCAAAGGGACCACATATTTCTGTGGATGCAACTCAACCGTCATCGAATCAGTTCACATTCATAAGCACAGAGAAAGCTTTCCAAAAGCAGAAGGGAAGGAACAACTGGGCTGGATCTGAGCACTTTGCTGTGATAAAATCGGGACTCTGCCATTTCATTATGAATGCAAAACCTCCCTGGACTTCCTCCAGCAGACCCGGCTCCCCAGCCCACCCTAACCTCGTTCCTTTGAAGAGGCCCTAACAAAGTGGACATCTAGAAGTTGAATTTGAAAATTCTTTTAACCTCATGCTGTCAAATGTGGTTCCATTAATTTTACCTCTGAGTCGTGACGTAAATGCTAGCGGGACCAGCCCCAAGCTAAATAAGCAATAAGCCCCATTTTTCAACATGCAAACACATAAAGATGTCAGCTCAAACTGTTTACTAATTAACACTTAAAAAGACACAAATTAGATATGCGTGGCTAAGAGCAATTATAATCAAGACGAATTCCTCTAGTCATTTGGGAACTGGGAAAAAAAAGCCTAATTGCTGGAACCAATGTTTTAAAAACTGAAATCACGCCAGTTAGCAAATATGTTCATTTAAAGAGTATCTCACGTGACTACACTCCTGAGGCCTGACTACAAACTTGAGAACAAGGATAATATTTAGGGATAAAATTAAAATTTTAAGCTCTCTTAGATTTATAACTTCTTCATTAAATATGTCTGCAAACAGCAGCCCATAAAAACCTGTAGCAATTAAGTGGTTAAATGAGCTGCCTCCCTTGTCAATTTTAAGGGGTGATTAATATTAGATGGTCTCTCTGCTAATGAGACTCTCCTTTTTCAGCTTCCAAGTCCTCTGAAAATGGAGGCTGTCTGTTCCACCAGGAAGCAAGGTAGGCTAATGAGAGAGCCACTAGCCACAGCCCCATGTACCTCGTGAAGGGTTCTGGGTGAGCCTGTTCACACAGGGTCTGCAGAGACTGGCTTCTCTGTACCCGTGCTCTCTCATTACAGGGGTTGTTGCTTCTGATTTAAAAGGTCTGTGTCAGATGAGCCTTCAAGGCCCTGTATCTTGGTCCACGAGCCCTGGGATGGAGAGGGTGGTGAGGTTGGGGTGGAGGTCCATGGTGGCACAGGTAGGTGGAAGGAACAGGGGACTGGGACAGCCAGGGCACGCCCACCCTAGCTGCGACAGGGAATCCATCAGATGGAGAAATGGGACAACTGCTTACAAGGGAAATAAAGAGCCTCGGAGACGGGGAATATTTATATGCCCATCTACTCACTCAGAGGGAAGACACTTCATCATGGATCGCTATGGAATTGCATTTTTTTTCCCGCTCCTCAATGGAGCAGCTTGTGCTGGATGGGGGCGGGGTAGGCAGTGTGGCTTTGTGGGGACAGTAACAAGAAAACAAGATGGAAGACATATCGTGTCAGGCCAGAAAACTTTGCTGTGACTCCCTGGTCACCTCCCATGGGAAGGAGGGACAGCAAAAATCACTCTATTGCCTTGACCCAATTGACAGGTAGATATCCTGCTGAGGCCTCTGTGAAGAGGGCAGACAGGAGTGTGTGTCCAAGCTCTCAGAGCCAAGAGAGTGCCAGCATTCGGGCTGAGTTACTTTACTAATCATGGCTTCATCCGTTTTCCACCACCCACATCTCGGTGTTTTCCATGACCTCTCCCCCTGCCACCATGCTGTGTGATGGGAAGTGTTTTAAGCACCACCTTTCCTGGGTGTCTTCCTGTGATGTAAGGGCGGTGCGTGTTGCACTACCAGGAAGCTCTGGGGATGTTAGAGTGGAGGCACTTGAAGGTCTCTGCCAGCTGTGAAGTGCCCAATAGTGATACTATGCTATTGGGCACTGTGAGGCCTGTGCTCCAGCTGGGGTTGGGGAGGCAAAGGGACAAGCCTGAGGTCTGGGCGTGGATGCAGATGAGATGATCACTGAATACCTGCTGGCTTCCAACAAGCTTTAGGCTCAGAGAGAGAGAGAGACCTGCCTCAAAAGAATGAAGTGGGAAGGTGAGAGAGGAGGACCCCTGGAGCCACCTGCTGGCATCCTTGTCTGGCCTCCACACACACAGGGCCTGCACGGCCCTCTGTGAGTTCAAGACCAGCTAGAGTTATATACTAAGACCCTGATTCAAACCACAAAACAACTACGGGTAGATGAGGCATCCAACACAGGCAGACTGGGGACCTGCATCTTGTCTATGATACCATATCACTTAGATCAACACATTGTACTTGGCCAGACATGTGCACTGCATACCTGTGTCCTGACTATAAAAGCATTATGTGGCCTACACCATCAACACATGGTGCCTGCCATAGACACGCAGAGTCCACAGTGTTCTGTCCATCACACCAAGTCACCTCCACCATCAACACATCCACAAGGAAACCTGTGGAACTTGGAGTTTGAGTGCTGATTGGTTGGTCGTGCTGCCAGTCAGGCATGCTGCTCTCTTTGTGTTGCCTGCCTACCAGGATGAATGTTGCACTCTTCCATGAGTGTGCACGTTGCCCGTGCAGCACCAGGGGACTCAATGTACATCAAGGCTGTGGTGGCACCTGCACCACGTGTGTGTCCTTGCTGGCAGCTGGCATGAGCTTTTGTTGCTTGCCATTTGTCTGAGGCTCGTGCTTCATTTCTAACTATTCTTAGGCTGACAGCAGACAGGCCTGGGCTGAGCTTTAGAAAATCCCCGGCTAGGTGGGCTATCAGGAGAGCATGCTCCGTGAAGTGGTTTGAATGAGAATGGCCACCACAGACTTGTATATTTAAATGCTTGGTCCCCAATTGGTGGAGAGTTGGGGAAGATATGAGGAGGCATGGCCTTGTTAGAGGAGGTATGTCACTGGGGGTGGGCACTGGGGGCCTAGTCTTATTCTACCATGAGATTATGGAGCTACCGCTCCAGTGCCATGCCCACTGCCTGCCACCATGCTTCCTGCCATGATGTGCATGGACTAACCCTCAGAAATTGTAAGCCCG
The DNA here is from genome assembly GCF_008632895.1 of Mastomys coucha. Classification (NCBI taxonomy): domain Eukaryota; kingdom Metazoa; phylum Chordata; class Mammalia; order Rodentia; family Muridae; genus Mastomys; species Mastomys coucha. Next base: position 21,693,077 of record NW_022196897.1, read on the forward strand.
CCTTCCATGAATGCTTTCTTCTATAAGCTGCCTTGGTCATGGTGTCTCTTCATAACAATACAACAATGACTAAGATGCTCAGCCTCAGGTTGGATGGACAGATTGACTAGTTGTCTTCCAGCTGCGCCCTGTAGGGCAGGCGGCAGGGAGTATGCCCGTTAGGCCACCTGTGGTCTTTGTGTTTTCCTAGGAGCCACCTGCTGACAGTTTAGTTAGGCCCAGGGTCTCTGCTAGCCTGTGCCCCAAATTCAAAGGTGGTTATTTGGGCCAATAAGATGGCTAACTGGGGAAAGAGGCTTGTCGCCAAGCATGAAAACATGAGTTCTATCCCTGGAGCTCACATGATGGAAGGAGAGAACAGACCTAAGCAAGGTATCTTCTGACCCCACACACTCTGTGAGGCGCCCACTGCTACAAAACAAATAAACAGATAAAAAATTAGAGGTAATCCCCTGCCTTAAGGATTCTTTTTGTTATGTTTGGGCTGTGGTTTTTTTTTTTTTTTTTTTAAAAGATTTATTTATTATTATTATAAATGAGTACACTGTAGCTGTCTTCAGATACACCAGAAGAAGGCATCAGATCTCATTATGGGTGGTTGTGAGCCACCATGTGGTTGCTGGGATTTGAACTCACAACCTTCAGAAGAGTAGTCGGTGCTCTTACCCGCTGAGCCATCTCTCCAGCCCTGGGCTGTGGTTTAACAAGCATAAACACACAGCGAGCAGAGCACATTTCTAGCAGGCCCTGGGCGTCTTCACCATGCATGCCAGCCCCAGGGACACTTGTTCTAAGGGGCACCCTTCCTGCAGTGTGTACTTCCCACCACACTCCCCCAACCTTTCCTCATCCTCCATAGCACCTTTACTGTAATTCAGCAGCAAATGCAGGCTGGTTTTCTTACCACGACTAACAGTGAGAAACAGAACAAGGCTCTGACAACCCCGATGGCATTCCCAGCTGAGGGAGAGATGGATGGTGGAGACAGCAATGCTATGCACGCTACAGGCTCAGACCCTGCTCCAAACCCAGCCATCTCAGCAGAGCCCTGCTAAGCACTGCTGGTATTCCCATTACTGCGCCACCTAACAGAAAAGGCTCAGAAAAGCCAGTCAGAAGGGTTGGGATCAAGCCCAGGATCTACTTCCAGAGCTGTCCCCAACACCTGGTGGTGTGTCAAAGAAGAAGCCACACCCTAACTCAGAGTGCTGAGGTGAAGAAAATACACCATAAGGACATGCTTGGCAAGGGACCAGCCCCTGGAGTAGAGGGAGGACCCAGACATTTGGTGTTGACATCAGATGCCCTGGCCTGACAATGGGGTCTATCTACTCACTGCACCCAGAACCCAGGTGGACTGACCTTTGAGTCCCCACTATTTCTACCAGCCCAGAGAGACTCCCTTTGAGGGACTTCCAGCCGTAAGATAGGACTAGGCCCTAATCTTGCCTCATACAAAAGAAGAAGGTGGTCACTTGGTCATTTGGGTGAGAACAAATTCTAGGATTGTGACCACAGTAAGTGCTTTTAAAAAAAAAGATGCTGCTGCCAAGGGCCAAGGTGGCAAAGGCAGGGATGAACAGGAGAAAAGGGATGCCAATGCCCCTTTCTCAAGCATCGAAGCCCAGCAGTGGGTACCTGTTGCCTCCAGAGTTTTCCACCTGTTCACACAACACCGGCTGACACCTTTGAGATAGCTTCTCCCATTACCCCAGTACAGACCAGTACTAACCCAGGCAGCCAGGCTGCTCCAATGTCTATGTGACCCTGCTCTATCTACAGAGGTACCTGGAGCAGGCCACCCTCTCAAAGCCTCCCCTGGTCCCATGGGCTTCTTCCCTAGAGGAGGTCAACCTCCTCTAGCCCAACCGATGCTGGGTTCCTGGCAAGCTCTTCTTGAGCATATGGACTGCAGAACCATTTTAAGGGTAGATGTGAAATTCTGCACACCATATTTCTAGCATTGTAGCCAGCCATTTCCGCTGTTGCCAGCAAGCAAACAAACAAAACTGTAGGTGACAATCAGGTTTTTATGATTTACGGAGAATCAAAGACAAAGGGGGAGGTTTTCATCTTGTTTTTGCTTTGACAGGTTTAGAAATTTGTTGTACTGCATTGATTCAATTTTCCTTGATTCCAGCCATCTTTCAATAATGCAGCCTGCTTCTGCTGGCTGGGTACATACGAGAAAACCCCAAGGAACCAAGGATATTGAAATGGTTCTGCCATTTCCATCTTTGAGACAAATGTTCCTCTCTGAGGAGCTGTGGTGGCAGCACGTGACTGTGGCAGTCTTCTCTGCACAGAGAGGATGTGCAGACTGATGCTGGCCTCTGAACAGGGACAAGCACAGCAAAGCCCCCATGAGACTCACTGTCTCAGGCTAATCTCCTCACCCCTTTCTTTTGGATCCTGATCTTGGTGTCTTTCTTATGATGTCCAGATGCATCAAACCAGCTGATCAAATGGGGGTCTGGCTAAGTATGAGGGACCTAGGACACTCCTCTGGAACATAAAGAGGTTTGGCTAAATCTCTGATACAGTACTTGTGGCAAATGATGAGACAGAGAAGGCACTAGCCATAGTCTATGTCAAGGGATGGGTGCAGGCAACGTGACTCAGAGTTTTTCCCTCAGGAGGGCTTTTAGAACAGAGCCCTGGTGGACGGACAGGGACCCTACAGGAGTGAGCAGAGCCCGGAGTCTATCATACTTACCTCCTTTTCAATTTCCGCCAGAGACTTGATGGTGATTCCCAAGAGATCAAAGGGCTGCATCTGAAAATATAGAGCAAGTCACCCTTTTTAACAGCTGGAGAATGCCCCCTTGCTTTTATGACACTGGTGATGTCCAAGCCATCCTACATTCCTACCCCCTCTCATGGGAATGATATTGTGATGTTCAGTCGTTATGGGGTCCAGGGAGAAACCGCAAAGATATGGTGGGCTAAATCTTCATATAACAAGACTGCTTTGCCACATATCCACAGCACTGGGGGGTCAGCTGTGGGGGTGAGGGGATCATGGCCTCCTGGAAGCTGTGCCTGCAGCCAATTACCTCATCCTTTCTTCTGCTACAAAGGAGAAAGTGAGTAAGATTTATGCTTTTGTGATGGAGTATGGGGCTGGAATTGTCTAATCCAGTGGCCACCTTGACTATTGTCTTTACAGAACAGTGCCAGGTTTAAGGAGTTCCAGGGGTCTGCAATACACAGGGAAGCATCAAGTGGATTCCAGATCTTTGGCAGTGATGGGGAGAAGGTGGTGAATGGGACAGTTTTGCTCATTAATGGGCTCTGCAATCCTATGGACACTGGGACATTTCTTGGCAAATACACAGGCAAAGAAGGTCAGCTGGAGGTCCAGAGAAGCCTGGGCTGAAACACATGAGTCTCCCTGTCTGTGAGGCTGCAGGTTCCTTCTAGGTACACTAGCTTTGTTTTTCCTAGGAGTGACAAAATCCCAGCTTTCTGCAGCCTTACCAGCATGTGAAACCTGAGTACTCCACAGAACCCAGGGGTTTGGACTCAAAGTGCTGTAGTGGGTGTAGGGCTAGTCTCTGCACAGGGCCATGGGGGCCTTCGTCGGAGAGGTGAGAGGCTGGTGGGTGGCTCTGGAGTCCAACTGGCTGCCTCATAGTACAGGATGTGTCAGTTTTATCTATCTATCTATCTATCTATCTATCTATCTATCTATCTATCCATCCATCCATCTATCTATCTACCTATCTATCCATCCATCTATCCATTCATCTATCTATATCTACCTATCTATTCAGTTAACTCTCTGTAGAGAGTGTGTGAGTGGGAACACATGCACATGAAGATCTGAGGACGACTTTCAGGAGCTGGCTCTCTTTCCACCTTGCTGAGGCAGGTTTCTCTTGTTTCTGCTATGCTTTGCACTCCTGGCCAGCTGGCTATGGCTCCCATCTCTTAGGGGTGCTAGGATTACACATGCATGCCACTGGATCCGGCTTTTTTCTGTGGATCCCTGGGACTGAATTCCAGTGACTGGACTTGTGCCATAGGCCTTTTATCTGTGGAGGCATCTGGACACCCGTCACCTTTACTTTAAAAGCCATACTTAAAAGCCTGCTAGAAGTGGCATGGGCAGGCCCTTCTGGTCTGGCTGCAGGGGAATTAAACAGAGAAGTGCTTGCAAGAGCTTAACACTGGGCTTGGCCTGCATCCGGGGCCTTGAGCACTTGCTAAATTGGCAGCAACATATTTGTGAGGGCGAACTTGGGACAGGGCCACCAAATTAGACCCTGAGCTCCTGGGGCTTTGCTACCAGTAGCCACAAAATAGTTTGGCTATGCTGGAGATGCCAGCCTGCGTGGTGTGAGGACGGGGCTGCCTGCCTGCCTGGCCCAGGAGCCAGCAGAGGTCCAGCTGTTGCATCATTAGGCTCTAACTATTCCACTAAACTTTCTCAACTGGAGCTGGTGAGCAGGGCAGAGCAGCCTCTCCCAGGGAGCACGGAGGAGAGTGCCAGCATCTCCATGGCAACACAGCCAAGTGGCTCTGCTGAAGTTCCTCAGGCTTCCTGTGTCACGTCAGGAGCATTTTTCAAGATTAAGCGCTTACCAGAAGGGTTCAGAGGAGGCCTATTATATTTCATAAAAATGGAAACGACAGAGCAGGCTGGATCGCCAGCCGGGCGGTTTTAAACTGGGTCCAAGAAAAACACTGAGGGGGTCTTTAGCTGGGCCAAACTAGGGCTGTGGTGTTTAGTGATGCCTCAAAGCAATCTTCTGCAGGAAGGATAAAAGCCAGAAACAAGTTCAGTGACCCAGCACGGTTCAGGCTTGCATAGCTGAGAGAGGGTTGAAGGGTGTCCTGAAGACAGGCACCATCGGAGGGGTGCCTCCAGGAGGGGATGTTGCTTAGCCAGGGCCCTGGCTATGGCAGGCACTGCTCATAGTCTGGCTACTGGCCTGTACTCTTGGCTGGCTCACCCAGCCCTCTGCCATTCAGGAGGGCTCAGGGCTCAACCTGGGCAGAGAGCATAGGCAGAGGCATTGGCCCTCCGTGCCATAGTGGAGCATGCAGTGTGCACAGAATACCACAATGACAGTGAACTACAGCCAACTCCATCACCATGAAGAAAAACCAAGGCCACATGTGGTGGCACAGCACTAGGAAGGAGATCTCTGAGTTTGATGACAGCTTGACATGTATAGTGAGTGCCAGGCCAGCCAGAGCTATGTCTCAAGAGAAATCATGAAGCCTGGGCGGTGCATGTTTTAATCTCAGCTCTCAGGAGGCAGAGGCAGGTGTATCTCTGTAAGGACAAGGTTGGCTTAGTGCACAAAGCTAGGCCAGCAGGGCTGCATTGTGAGACCTAGCCTCAAACAAACAAACAGCCAGACAGACAGACATAGCTCAGAGTAGCTCATGTACACAGAAGCTGAAGGATTTCAGGTTGGGGTGGGGAGGAGAAGGGGCTCATACATAAAACTTACACTTTCTGGAACGCAGGAAAACTTCTCTGAAATCATAAAAGGCACACCATCCATTGCTGCAAGAGAAGAGAGGAGAGGAAGACACTGAAGGCGCCATTGCTGCCCAGGAATCTAAGATGTCAGTACAGAGGACCAGTGAGGGCCTGGCTGCAGGCAGGAGCTACCCAGGTCAAGTGGCTGAGAGCTAGAGTGGGACAGGTGGCCCCTGTTCCCAGTGACTACATCCGACCCAGGGATGCAGATGCCTCTGAGTATAGGCAGTCAGTCAGGGAAGTAGCCCAGGGCTGGTGTGGAAGCCCTTTCCTGCCCCTGGCCAGGAGTCTGACCTATATCATAAATGGTGACAGCAGGAAGAAAGTGGTGCATGGGTGGGGCACGTTCATTGTTCATTCTCTAGGCCGAGCCACAGATCCCCTGGGTGGTGTTGGGTGCTCATGGAAAGACATGTGATTTGGTGGTCAGATGGCCAGGCCTAAGTCCTGGCCTGGGCTTGCAGTGAGCATCTGAAGCGACGTATAAAAGAAGCTTGGCTAATGGCCGGGAGGTGAGCTCTGAGTCTGCAGGGAACATACCCAGGGCCTGGAAGAGTGGGCTCGGTGTGGATGTTGGGGGGAGGAGGCCTGGGGGACTGGGCTACAACACATGCTCACAGTTACTGATTCTTTGTCATGGCTTCAGGGCTGAATTAAGACTTTCCCTGTGTGCTTAGTTTCCACAGGACATGAGAAAGGATGTGGAACGGGCAGCCTGTGTAAGAGAAGTAAGGGACTGGGAAGCCATTTCCTTCCTATGCCACATCCCCTGCAATCTACCTGTGTATGACCTCCATGCCAAACTGGTGGCAGTATGCCACAGAGGAGGGACATGCTGTGCAGACCCTCACAGTGTCACTGTGACAGAGACCCGGGCTGCTGACTGAGCTGAGGCAAAATTCAGCTGACAGATGTAGTGCAGGTCCCTTAGTGTAGGTCCCTCAGTGTAGGTCCCTCAGTGCAGGTCCCTCAGTGCAGGTCCCTTAGTGCAGGTCCCTTAGTGCAGGTCCCTTAGTGTAGGTCCCTTAGTGCAGGTCCCTTAGTGCAGGTCCCTTAGTGTAGGGACCTGCAGCCTGCAGTAAGAGGGTGGTTTGTTGCAGACCATGATTTTGGAATAGACATGGTTCCTCCCCATATGGGGTCAGCTTTGGGGGCTGGGGAAGAGGAAAAGTAGAAGTGGAAAAAAAGAACGCAGGAGGAAGGGATGAAATCTGGTCTGGTGTCTGCTGTGATGGGCCACACATGTATGTTAGGCTGTGTCCATAATGACTGCAGGGAAGAGGGCCAGCCTGCACCTGTGTGAGCCTGGAAGGCTCAACAAGCACCTGTGGCAGGGGCTATCTCCCACTGCAGCTGGGCCATAGAACCCAGAAGAGAAGGGTAATGTCACATGGCATATGTGACATTAACACAGGAAGGGGGGAGAAAAGCCTCACGTAGTTTCACGGGCCAACATTCCAACATCCTAGTACCGCCTGAGAACCTGCCACAGCAGACATAGTCCCACACACCTGAGAACCTGCCACAGCAGACATAGTCCCA
>NW_022196897.1:21700242-21709167 GCF_008632895.1 Mastomys coucha
CTGAGAACCTGCCACAGCAGACATAGTCCCACACACCTGAGAACCTGCCACAGCAGACATAGTCCCACGAATGAAGAATCCCTGGGAAGCCACAAGCTTGTCAGAGAGGGAAGGAGGCCGTACCAGCTGCCACTGACCATCTAGTGTGAGCTCTACGTCTCTGTTCACTCCACACAGCTCTTGTGTGCTTTGGCCTCAAATGCTCGCAGGGGCTCATGTCACTTCTGATGGGTTTTTTTTCAGGTAACCAGGCAGAGCTCCAGAGTCTGGAGCCTCCCAAGGTCAGGCAGGCAGGAAGCAGTAACTTGGAAGCCTTGACTTACAAGGCTTGGACATGGACAATAGAATTTCATCTCCCCATGGATAAGGGAGCGTGCGGATTACTGCTCCTGCCGAGTGACCGGAGCTTCTCTGTACCCACCCTACAGTGAAGTCCTCACCCACAGCCTTATGGGAGCTCTGTGGCCTACTAGCTGACAGAGGGGAGAGTGTTTCATGTTGTAATAAACATAAGGCTGCATGATGGCGGCCACCAGGATGGTGGTGGTGGCAGATCCTATCTGCACTGGCGGCAGAGATGGAAGCCACTTGTGCCCAGTCTTGACTGCAAGGAGCCATTGGTAAAGTGACTGAGGTGGGGACTTACAATAGGAGGCTGGGCAGTCACACACAGCTCGCAGGCACTATAGGACAGATCTTAGCCCATTTGCTAGAGTCAACAGGGGAGAGGCTCAAGAGGAACAGCACAGGGCCCCCAACAGCACAGGACACACTGAAGCAGATGTGACCTCCAAGCCATACTAACTGACCAAATTTCATTGTAAAAATCTAGTGAGTGTGTGTGTGTCTGTGTGTCTGTGTATAGTGAGGGGTGTGTGGATAGAAGGCTCAGTGGCTAAGTGCTCTTGCAGAGGACACTGCGTTCCGTTCCCAGAACCCACATGGCAGCTCACAACCATCTTTAACTCCAGTTCCAGAGGAGTGACACCCTTTTCTGGTTTCCATGGATACTGTATGTATGTGGTTCAAAGACAGGAGTGAAGGCAAAACATTCATACACATAAAGTAGATAAATCTTTTTTAAAAGTCTAGTGGGGTTACTGAGACAGCTCAGTGTGTAAAGGTGCTTGTTGCACATATGTGACTTGAGTTTGAGCCATGCAATCGCACAAAGGCAGAAGGAGGGAAATGACACCACAGAGTTGTCACTGGACTTCCACAAGTGGCATACACTCCCTTCCATATGACACAGCCTAGGCACTAGAGAAGCAGACTAAGCAACTGCTGTGAAGTGGGTCAGGACACCACCGATATCTGGGACGTTTAAGTGAAGTGAACGCTTGCTAAATCGGCTAACAGGGAAATCCAACGAAGGGCTCAAATGCGGCATTTGGGCTACACCAGAGCATGGGGTTTACCAGGGTCTATGCAATGCCTTGTGGTTTAGGTCCAGCTGAAGAGGATGAATGGAAGAGGATGAATAGCAAACCCCTTTGCAGAACGGGCTTATTGTTGGTCAGACACATCGCTGTGATTTGCCTACTGAACATGAGAGGAACCCCTCTCAAGGCTGCGGTGCTACAGCATGGCTACAGGATCTAGGTGCTACTTGATCTGCTCATGCTAGCATGGTATTCTCTCATGATCATCCTGAGAGCCTTGAAGAGAGGGAGGTCATCATGGAACCCTAAACTAACCCCATAAGGAAATGGAGAGGCCGAGTCAGGTCTGCTGCTCCGGGAGGTGGGACCCTGCCTAGCAACCCAGCACTGCATTTGACACATAGGAAATAGGCAGAGTGGGCTCCTGTCTAGATAAGAGAAGGCCAAGGAGGGTGAAGGCCTGTATCTACTAGGAAGCTGCAGCTACAGGGAGAAGGGCTGCCCAGACTGATCACAGCTCAGGGCCCCACTGTCCTCTTAGGCAGATACACTGGGTTGAGCCAACAGGCAGAGCTGTTTGCTTGCTGGGAGCCTGGGTAGGACTCTGCATTGCAGTGTTTAGCCACTGAAGGGAAGGCCATTTCTGATTCAACAGCATCCATTCCTAGGAGCCTTTGCTGGATGGCCTTCCACATATGAAAGTATTCAGAGGTTTGGCAAACATAATCCTTAAAATGATGGCACCCATTTTTCATGTGATCCCCAAGACTGCTCATAAATCATCTCTGTCCTCCCTCTCCTGGGGAGCCCTGTTCGCCCCTGCCTCTCTCCTTCCCCAGTGAGGACTGGATGTCTCCATACCACTGTTCTGAGCTGAGGTGCGGGTGGCTGTCCTAGCTGCCAGGTTCTCACTGACCCTCCTCAGGGCCACACACTGCTGGAGGACACGGCTCACAGGGTCACCCCACCCTCCAATCAGCAAGAGCTAGGGCATGGCTCCTCTCCCAGATCCTGCCTGACCCATGCACAGCTATGGTTCAGAATCAGGATGACACCAGAACAGGCATTGGCCCTTTCTCCAGGTAGGCTCCCAGGGTGACTTTACAAAGGCAAAGAAGAGAAGAAAGGTACAGGGCCCACAGTCCTACCAAGGTTTCTTCCACAAAAGAGAAGAGAGGCAGGAAGCCCATGTTCCTTCCCAGTACGAAGTGGTAAACTTGCTCCAACCAGCTCAACCTTCCCAACTGTAGGCTCTATTCACCAAGTTCTGGGGCATGATGGAGCCAGGGCTCAGGCTCACAGCCTGGCCTGTGGTAGAAGGATGGGCTGGGAGCTCAGAAGCAAGCTCTCTTCTTGCTCCCTTCACAATTCAGTAGATGGTGGCTATCCATGCCAGGGCTACCACACCTCTGAGCCTGTCTGTAAAATGGGCATACTACAGTAGCTCATGAAGGCTCCTGCACATCAACAGAAATGATATTTGACAACAGTCAGGGTCTGGCACATGGAGAGCTCCCTGGTGGCTCCCAATATCTAACTAGAAACTGTCCCTTCAGTGTATGGCCGCTGCTTTCCTCTTTTTACTTAAAGCAAAAGACGTGGCAGTTTTCACCAACGCTGAATCCATGGACTGGAGCAACAAGGATCAGCTGAAAGTGAGGATGTGCCGTGGGCTCCGTAGCACAATTAGCATTCTCCTAAACAAACGAGCTTCAACAGAGCTGTAATTAAGCAGGCCTGTAATTAAGTATATGCCCTTTATCATAACGATCATGCTTAAAAATGGCATGAAGCACGGAACTGTGTTATTAATGCTGTAATCCCGGACTGAAGAGCGAGTACATAGAAATCTGCATGTCAGGCCTGTCACCGCGAGTGTTTGTAAAATACATTAAAGAAAGAAGCCCCCAAACAATGAGCTCGTTCAACTGTTCTTTTTACAACCAGGCAGCGCAAGTCAAGAGGACTGTGAATGCTTACAGATCCCGAGGTTTAAACAAACAAAGCTGTAATCTGCTGTGCGCCCCACCCCCGCTGGAGAGAGGCTATGGAGTTGGTCTAGGCTTTGTTTTCTCCCTATCTTCAGCTGACCCAGATCCTGTCTTCACTGCTCTCGGGGAAGCTGCCCAATCCATAGGTTGCATTGCTTGGACATTGCCCACCACCACCACCCCAGGTCCTGCTCCTTCCCTCTCTATGGAAACTATCATTTCACTTTCCAAAGCAACCCCAGAGCCTCCTCTGATGCCCCATCATGCCCTGGGGCATGCCTCCTTGACATCTCCACAAGCAAAAGGGACAAGGAAGGATTTCATCTTAGCATGCTTGATAGATAGTCATAAAATAGAGTTGTGAAAATGTAAACTTTAAAACAAGATCCTGTTCCCAGCACTTTCGTTATTAGCTGCTAACAGTCACTGTGTCAGTTGAGCCCAGGTGCCCTCAGAAGGGATGGTGAACGGGCTCACTGGCAGGTAGTTATTGCTGGAGTAAAATTTAAATGCAGTCCGAGTGGTGGGAGGCCTTTAATCTTGTGTACCTGCTTGGGGCTTAGAGCAATAAATAACCAGTGCCTACCCCTTCCTCTCCTTTTCTGTGGCATTTCCAAAGTCCTTTGCAATTTCAGATGGAAAGGTGCCAACAACCCAAGATCTCAAGGCCATTTCTCAAAACTCATTTGCAAACCAAAACAGGGGCATCCTGCTTTCTGGGTGACTCACTTTGGGGATATCTTTGTAAGATGTTTGTAGATGCCTCCGGAGCTGCCTGCTCCATGACACTCCAATTGAGTTTACACAAGGCCAGCGACTTCCTTCTAGGTCCCCAAAGCAATTTGTTTTGCCATGTTATTCATAAGCCAAAAGGAGCAATTTATCAGCCACAAATGGAGACTCCAGAGCCCCACGCACAGGAGGACGAAGGAGTGTGGGCGCTGGAGTCAGCCGCACGTGCAGTGGTGCCAGCTTGTTCACCATGTGGCCTTGGTAAGTCACCTAGCCCTGAGTCAGTTTCATCTGCTCCAGGATATTTAAGCTCTCCATCTGCAATGCTGGGTGGGCATGTGAGACAGCAGACATGAATGAGCTGAGCCCGGCAGCAGCCATTCATGCAGGATTTTCATATATAAAGCAGTGCCTGGTTTTTTGGGGAATGAGTTCAGGTCACAACCTCCTGCCCTCTATAATCAGGACAGAGGTTGATCTGTCTGAGCCTTTCTTTCAACTGTAAAGGAAAATGATAACATCCAGGCTACTCTTAAGTTGCAATAGGATAAAAACAGGAAGCCAATGTCCAACTAACTTCTCAGTAGGTTGGGGTAGTAATATTATTGCTGTAGAGGAAATGGCCCTCCACAAGCTCCAGGCACCCATGTTAAACCATCTGACACGTGGGTACTATTCCAAAGGCATGATGCAATATCTTTTCTGGGGTGACTTACAGGGTACCCAGCAGTGTCCTCCTTGGCATCTGCCTTCTCTGGAGTTATAGGTGGAGCTTGATGAAGCAGGAATGGAGGTCCTGGTGCAGTCTAGTACCATGTAAGTAAGGAGTTAGATGTGAAGTGACTGAAGAAAACCAAGGCTGAGTCTCCCAGCCAACAGAACGACAGAACGCTACTGCGGTTAAATACCCTTGATGTTGCAGCTAGGATCGTGCTATAACCCCCACAGCACTAATGAAGGTCCGTATGCTCGAGAGACCTGGCACCACTAAAATACCATGCATTGTAGTTTTGACCTCAAGTCTGGACCTATGGGATTTCCTAGAGAATCATGGGAAGAAATGCCATGAAAGGGACATCTGGTCCATTTGGGAAGGAAATCTGGTCCATTTGAGTTGGGAAGGAAAAGGGTCACTGTCACATCATGAATATGCCACCTCATAAGTATTCCTAAAACTTTACCTCCACTCATAGAGTGCACTAGGCTGCTCCACGCGGGGGCAGTCCACACTGTGCCTGACTGCTGGCTTTGCTCTGCTAAATGAACTTCTGCTTAAAACATCTGTGTTCTGACTGACTTCTTTCCCTCAAGAAGACAAGAACTAAGGGTATTCCCCAACCTGAATGAATTCAGCGGTTTGATGTGCCTTGGAAAAGAGTCCTAAAGGGCTGGGAGGACTGCTCAGCGATGCAGGGTTTGCTTAAGTATGTGCAAGGCCCTGGCTTCCACTCCCAGCACTGCAGACAGAAGTGGAAACAAAAACAAAACTTGTAAAGAAGTCAGAGGTTACAGGTGCCTCAGGTTCTGTTAAGCACGGGTCATCTGCACCTCACATATACATAATCATCTCCAGATCCTATCTCTACACAAAATGTTTGACACCGTCACTTTGAGGGGCAATTCCTTTTCACATCCTTAGTACCCCATGTTCCACATCCTGAGTACCAAGAGGCCTCAGGCCCCTGCTCAGAGAAGCCACTCCTCTAATGCAGATAGCTGGTTAGGTGAGGGAGGTTCTTGGAGAGCTCTGAGACCAGAAAGGGCAGAAGGACATGCCTAGCACCCAGAAGGGACTAGAAACCTGGCTAGAACTGCTACACCCCTCCATGGGGAAAGCCTTTTAACTTTATAACTCTGTCATGGCTTAGCTCCAAAACCGCTTGCACTTGGCTTAAGGTGAAGATAGTTGTCTCAGGGTCATGTCCATGGAGTAATGGGGGTGGGGGTGGGGAGCTCCATGGTCAGGAGGCCTGGGGGGCTGTGCTCACACCTGCTGCTCCAAGATGGAATTCTGAAGCCTGTTAGTGAGCTGGAGATTAAGCAGGCAGCCTGACTGAGCAGAGTCTGGGCCCAGGGAGGCCTGTTCCCAAGGTCTCAGGGAGGCAGGTCTTCTCTAGGCACGTCACTGTAACTGGAGTCAAGCTGGGTGGCCACTGGACAGACAGGCCCTGCTGGGTGAGCCTCACACACACCCAGCTTCCTGTAGACAGACATCCGAGGAGGGATGCACCTTCCCTTCCAGGGCCCCTTTTCCCTCTAACATCAACACAAACAATTTTAAATTGTACTTTTTTGAGTGTCTCAATATATGAATCTGCTTTCCAATGAATCCATTCCTAAAGGCCAGCTAAGTTAAAATATCCTAAAGTCTGGAGCCCCAACCCCAAGCAGGGTTCTGCAAGGGCCTTTGGCCCCTAGCTGTTTTCTGTGCACTTACATGTATATTCATGTGTAAAGAAAAATATGTGTGTGCATATATATGTGTGTGTGTACACATGTGCATGCATGCACATGAACCCAGAACCACAGCGTAACTATTTTACATCTTTCCCCTTAGCTGTGGAACTTCCCACCTCAGAAGGCAAAGCTCTAACTCGGACTTTTTTTTTTAATAACTTCATAGGAGTATGGGGCAGAGACCTACAGCCATCTCCCAAGACACCTTGACTTCATCCCAAATGGCTGCTAGAAGAGTCATAAAAGGCCTGTGGGCTGGAGAGACTGGGGACAGTCTCAGCCTTGTAGAAGGGCCATTCCCAACTATCCAGTCTAGCCAGGATGACCAGATCAGAAGAACCACCTGGGGGACTATCCTGGCTAGCCTTTGGTCAACTTGTCACACGTTAGAGTCATCTGGGAAAAATAACCTGCAATGGAACAATGCCTCCATCAGATGGTCTGTAGACAAGTCTATGAATATTTCCTTTTTTACTGAAAAATAATTTTTATACAATATATTTTGATCATGTTTTCCCCTTCCCTGTGGAGCACTTTCTTAACTAATCACTGATGAGAAAGGCTCCAGGTCACTGTGGGTGGGGCCATTCCTGGGTACGTGGCCCTGAATGGTATAAGGAAACAGGCTGAGCAAGCCATGGGAAGCAAGCCAGGAAGTAGCACCCCTCAACGCCTCTGCTTCAGTTCCTGCCTCCAGGTTCCAGCCTGACTGCCTTCAATCATGGACTGTGATATGGAAGCATAAGATGAAACAAACCTTTTCCTCTCAAGTTGCTTAGGCCATGGTGTTTTATTACACCAATACCAACTCTAAGATAGACATTGGTACCAGGTTTGTGGGGTACACTGCTACAGATCTGACCATATGTTTGGAAGGACTGAGGAGGCATTTGAACTTTGGGCTGGAAAAGTCATTAAGTGAAAAGCTTAATGAGCTCTTGTGGGGACTTGGAAACACAACACAGAGTGGACCAGGGCCTGAGCCTGGTTTGTGCATGTAGAAGTCAGGACTCTATCCATGAGTAAGAAGAGCGTGCAGTTCTGGTCATCTGGGGCTGAAGAACTGGATGTGATTAACAGGAGACCAGAGCCACTACAGTGAAGCCTTTGCTTTGCTGGTACAATTAATATTGGTCATGTGGAGCTGAAGAATAAGCTGTGATTAAGAAGAGAAAAGGATCACTGAGGCAAAACCTTCTGAGTGTGTGTGTGTGTGTGTGTGTTCCCTCATCACACAGCAGTTATGGCCCGGACGGGCCAAGCTGCAACTCATGCTGGCAGAGTTTGGTCATGTGTGTATCACTTCCAGGTGGTACTGGCTTCAAGAGCATGAAGAGGCCATTGACAGCAGCGGAGACTTGGCATCATGAGAGCCCAGGAGAGCCTATTGGTGAAGGCTAGGTCTCAGCTGCAATAGAAGCCTCAGGACTGGAGCAGTCATGAAGAGAAGTTGAAGGCTGGCACCATGTGGCAGGTGAGAGCCTAGGAGAGGCTATTGGTGAAGGCACAGCACAGTGAGGCAAAGCCTCAACATTTGGGGGATGCAGTACCATGAATGACCAGCAAGGACAACAGCAGCTGTGCAGTGGAGCCTGCCTGAGCCTGTGGGAGGAGTCATGAGTGTTATGAATGGCAGAGCCTGAGGGGAGTCCCATGGAATCCAGAGGCTCTTAAATGAATTCCACACATCACATACCAAGCTCTTGCGGTTATACTGTTGGCCTTTAGTTTTGCTTTGATATGATTATAACTGGGCTCTGGCTTTTCCTATTTGAAATATAATGTTACCCATCTCCCCAACACACACACACACTTCTTTTTTTGATGTTACAGGAGCCCACGGTTAGGAGACTTCAGATATGTGGAGAGACATTTAACTTTGAAAAAGACTGGTTATTTTAAATAGTCTGAATTTTTATTTATTTGTTTGTTTTATTTATTTTTAATTAAAAAATTTATTGGCTTATGTCCATTGTACATAGTAATAGGCTCCATAAAGACTTTTTTGTTTATGTTTTGGTTTTCAAGACAGGGTTTCTCTGCATAGCCCTGGCTGTCCTAGAACTGGCTTTGTAGACTATGCTGACTTCAAACTCAGAGATCCACCTCGCAAGCGCTGAGATTAAAGGTGTGCACCACTACAGACCTGTCAGAGACTGAATTTTTAAAGTGTTTGGATTTTTAATGACTGTGGGGTTTTTAAAAATTGAAATGTACTTTATTTTGTGATATTGGTATAGAGACATTGGGGATAAACATAAAAGGAAAGACTATGAGCCGGGCAGTGGTAGCGCGCACCTTTAATCCCAGCACTTGGGAGGCAGAGGCAGGCGGATTTCTGAGTTCGAGGCCAGCCTTGTCTA
>NW_022196897.1:21709183-21712622 GCF_008632895.1 Mastomys coucha
AAAAAAAAAAAAAAAAAAAAAAAAAAAAGGAAAAAAATTATGGATTAAAAGCAATATATTGGTGTGTCAAGTTGACAAGAGGGCAATTGTCCTGGCTAGGTTTTTTTTGTTTTGTTTTGTTTTGTCAACTTGACACAAGTTAGAGATATATGTAAAGAGGAAATTCAATTGAGACAGTACAGGCTGTCAATCAGGTTGCCCATACAAGTCTGTGGGGGCCTTTTCTTGACTAACGATAGATGTAGAAGGACCCAGACCACTGAGAGGCGGTGACCTGAGATCCAGGTTGGTACAAGGAAGCAAGTTGAGCAATTGATGTAGAGCAAGCCACTAAGCAACATTCATTTATCCATGGATTCTGCTTCAGCCCCTGCCTCCAGATTGCTACCCTGACTTCCTTTGATGATAGACTGTGATGTGGAAGTGTATGATGAAACAAGCTCTTTCCTTCTCAGGTTTGTTCATGGTGTTTTATTATATTAATGAAACCCTAGTTAATATAGGTGATGAGCTGGTGCAGGTGGTTGGGGCAAAAGGAATAGAAACAACATAAATGGAAGAGCTGAGGGAACTGAGCTAGAAGAACGGGAGGGATCCGGGGTGACAGAATGGGATACCAGGGATTGTTATGAGGATGGGAAGCCAGGAGGCAGCTGGGCTGAGCTGGGGCTTCCATCTGACATGTGACATGTGGGGGCACTTGTGATGCCCAACAGAAGAAAATGGGTTCATGTGAGTTGGATCACCATGGACAAGAAGGTTAGGACTAACTAGTAAGGACAAGAGAAATAAGTAGTACTTGGCCTGGTGCACTGAGGTTCTTTTTGTGTGTGTGTATGTGAAAGAGAGAGAGAAAGAAAGAGAGAGAGGGGAGAAGGGAGGGAGGGAAGGAGAGGGAAAGAGGGAGAGGGAGAGAGGGATGGGGGGAGAGAATGTTCAGAAAGAGAATTCAGCAGTTGCTAATATTGTGAAAAAAGAGCCAAGTGGCTCTTTCCCCGGAGGAAACCCGTGGAAGGCCCTAGAACAGAGCCGAGGGAGGCTACTGTAGGACCCAGTTCTTCCAACTGAGACATATTCCAGGAAATGTCAGGAAGCACACAAGTTCAGCACATACTGTGTCATATGGACCAGAATGGGAGTTTGTCAGGTTTCAATGTGTAGGAGGAGGAGCTGTGTACTCACGCACAGATATAAATATAGATCTGTGTGGATACATGTGCACATGCAGAAACACGTTCCTCAGCCAAGGACCTAGAACCGGGGCTCTTTACCTGTGGGTCAAGACCCTTTGAGAGGGTTGAACAACCGTTCCCTAGGAGTTACTTAAGACCATTGGAAAATACATAGCAAATTGTACAGTTATGAAATAGCAATGACAATAACTCTACAGTTGGGGTCACCACAATAAGAGGGACTGCACTAAAGGGCCGCAGCGTTGGAAAGGTAGAGAAGCACTGGCCTAGAGGCAAGGGCACTTGCACGTAGCACACACACTTGGAGCCCTTGCATCCTGCTCTATAAGGAGCAGGCTCCTGGAGACATGGCTGCCTTTAGACTGGATGGGAAAGACAGAAACATCTTGTACCAGAAGGGCCTGGAGTCTGGCTTGATGGAGCTCCCACTGGCTAAATATGGGACAGTATTCCCATAGATGACATGGGACATGATCATCTAAGAAGATGATGATGGAGCCAGATGCACACCTACCAAACCAACATTCAGGAGACTGAGGCAGGAGGACTGGGAGTTCAAAATATGCCTGAGCCACATAGCTAGACCGTCTCAGAGGGGAAAGAGGTTAATAAACGAGATCCTACTGGTTCATACTGATGCAAACTGATAAATATATACATAGGTTGGGGCTGGAGAGATAGCTCAGCAGGTAAGAGCACTGACTACTCTTCTGAAGGTCCTGAGTTTGGATCCCAGCAACCACATGGTGGCTCACAACCACCCTTAATGAGATCAGACGCCCTCTTCTGGTGCGTCTGAAGACAGCTACAGTGAATTATGCCGGAGCAAGCGGGCTGGAGCGAGCGGGGCTGGCAGAGGTCATGAGTTCAATTCCCAGCAGCCATACACATGATAGCTCACAGCCATCTGTACAGCTACAGTGTACTCATATACATAAAATAAATAAAGTAAATCTTAAATATATATATATACACACACACACACATAGGTTGAGAGGAAGGCCTTCTCCTCATCAAATGCCAACCCATAAACACTGAAGGAACGATAGTGACAAAGGTCAGCAGGTGCCAAACCCTCATGAGCAGAGGTCAGGGACCGAGGAGGGACAGGCCACTCTCACTGTCCAGACACAGCTCAGCTCCCACTGTAGGGCCACATGGAAGGGAAAACAGTGATTTCACACATTTACCCAAGGAATCTAAGCTAACTTCAATCCTGAGTTGTGACAGCCCACGGATCCCTGATGTCCGCTCTAAGGAAGAAGACAGAACCACATTGGTGCTCTTCCTGCTGGCTTGCACAACATCCACCTAAGCCAAAGGAAGCCGAGTCCAGGCTGAGGGACAGTGGCTCAGCACAAGGTACTAAGGAAGACAGGACCTTCACCATCTTCAGGCTGAGCAAGGTGATGGGGCTTCACTCAAACCTGATTTCCTGCCAAGTCTGTAATGTGCACATAAGGTTATTATGTCTACCCCAGGGCTGACATCCGACTTTTAATAGGAATTATCTCAAATACTAGATTTCTTAATTATAAAGTATATATCTCTGGGGCATCATAGAAAGTGCTCTACAGTAGATGTAAATAAATTCAACACTGGGATCTTTCCCTCTTCCCTAGCAACTGCCTTGTATCAGCCAGAGGAAGCCCTGTGGCCAGGACAGAGGAAGCCCTGTGGCTAGGACAGAAGCTTCTCTGAGAAAGGATAGGAGTTTGTAGGCTAAAGATGCCACATGTGGCTCCTAACTTTGTACACACATCCCTCTGCAAAGCCCTTTCATCAGAGATGCCACCCCCTCCTCCTTGGTGATGTGACTTGCTTGGGGTAATTGGATATTAGTCGATGTGACACCAGTTTGTGTACCTGGGAGTGTGGTTCCCTGCTGTGTCCCAGCTGGGCTGGCTGAATAAGAACTGCAAGGCCACCATGTGGAATGAAGGCCTACAGTCCTGGCTCTGTGCTCCCCACACCAACCAAGTTGTCACCTCTGACATATGTGTGGATGGCCCCATGCATGACCATCTAGTCCAGCCATGATGAACATACCAGAAGAACTAGTGTTGATCCACAGACCACTGAGTAGTGGTGACTGTAGGCTAGCTCAAGCCCTAAGTCTTAGGAGCTAATGATAAGGCAAAGCATCTAACAGGGAGCTGCATCTTTGAGGGAAATTTGCATAGATTTTTCTAGACACTTGTATCGCTCACAGATCCTTTGCGCATAGGCTGGCCATTCCCCCCCCC
>NW_022196897.1:21712646-21716797 GCF_008632895.1 Mastomys coucha
CCCCCCCCCCCAAGATACAAGGATTCAGGAGGATGTGTAACATGAACATTCAAAACGCCAGCTGTGACTCTCATCTCTGTACAAAGACAAAGCCCGGAAGCTTTCTGGACTGGCTGTTGGGGGCGTCTTAATGCCCTCCTCACCCCAGCTCCACCCGTATGGCTCCATGACAGCTGTGTCCCAAGCTTCTCCAACAGTACCTGGCACATGACAGCTAAGTAGGCAACAGTGAACAGAGGCTTGTCCACTGTGGGTGGTGCTTGTGAGTGGGGCTAGTTATCTGTGTCCTGTGTGAGTGGCTGGGTTGTCTGGACCACTGGCTGGCCAAGTGCTTATGTACAGACTTTTAACATGGCTGCTGCCTGAAGCCTTCCTGGATCCCCTTGCCTGGGACTGGATGATAGGGTATCTCTGGGCTTCAGCATTTTTCAAAGTCCCTGCGTAATTACAGTGCAGCCTGGTTTGAGAAGGCATGGCTAGGCAAGGCCTAAGATCCACCTGAAATGTCCCATCTCACGTGAGCAATACCATGAAGAGTAAGCACATACTGGTGTCAGCTCCTCAGTTTCCACACACGGAGGCATCTCAAAACTGGAGAGCAAACAGCAGGAATGGTAGCCTTGGCCTTGTGGTCTGCTCTTGTTTTCTGGAATAAAGAGGTAGGCAGGGAGGGAGTCTCAGATCATCTGTTAGGGCAGTGGGAGACATACTCATCTATATCCACACAGCCCTGGGTATCTACAGAAGCACCCTGCTTACAGATGTGGGATAGGGGCTTGTTATTTGGGAATGTATCCTGCCTATGGGGGGAGGTGAGGTACCAGTTAGGGCCACAGAGCTGCTCAGAGGCCTTAGTCCACTGGTGTCCTCTTGAATGGAAGGTGAGATGGAACAAGTCTCCAGGTGATATCAAATACGTCTTCACTGATAGCAGAGTGTAGCATGCTGTGGTGTCTCCAGGGGGACATCCTTCATGGCCACCAGAGTCTCCTTTAAAGTGCAGGTCTCCCTGTTCAACTCCTTTACCTGAAGACTTCTCCTCTTTCCCCAAAGCTCACAGGCCCTGGCATATGGATCCCAACTGCTTTATGTACTGTAGGCTCCCCACCCTCCAGCACCCAGATGCCCCAATCTGCTCAGCATATCTGACAGTTGTGTCGTGTGCCCCTCTTGCCTCCCTGTCTGTATACCCCTGCTGAAACCAACAGAACAGTGATGGTTGGGCCATCCCGCCTCTCCACTCACCATGCTTACTCAGTAGCCTCCACTGTGGTGAGCATCTACCCGACATCCTGATTACCAGTCCTTTGAGCTATGGGGCTGTCATCACAAGGGCATGAGGGGAGGTACAGAAATCAATTCTGCTTCATAATAGTTTTGTTTTGTTTTTTTTTTAAGAGATTCTGTGACAAAGGGACAACCCTCTCCCTTTATATGCACATCTGTGTGCATGTACACCCATATGTGTAGAAGCCAGAGCTCAATCTTAGGGGTCAGTCGATAGGTGCTCTCTGTCTTTTTGAAGCAGGATCTCTCATTGGCTAGGTACCCCCATGCAGCTTCCAACCTCCACCTCCCTAGCACTAGGGACACAAGCTTTCACTAGCACATTTGGTTTTTACCATTTATACGGGTTCTGGGGTTTGGACTCAGGTCCTCATGCTTGGAAGATGAGCACTTTACCCATCTCCCCAGCCCAAGCCAATGCCTTTTACTTTGATTCCATGACAAGCCTGTGAACAGCACACACTAGAAAGGTATAGTGTTCCAAATTTTACTTAAAGCAACAACAACAATAACAACAACAACAGACCCCAGAGGTGTCATCCTAACACCAAGATCTTCCTCTCCTCTAATAAGTGGAATCAAGTCCTACCCATGGTCACACTGGATACTGTTGACCACTCCCATGGCATGGCCATGGAAGGATGGAAAACCTGAACACTAACGGAGGCCAGGGCTATGTGCTAGAGAAGGGCACCTCATCCACATAGAGGTGTGTGTTCTGATGGAAACAGTATAGTAAGCCAGTCACCCTTCCCATGTGGTGCTTTAGCAGGCAAGCTCTCTGGGTTGCAGTGACAGGGGATGAAAGAGCAGCCTGAGACTGAACTAGTGACCAAGGTGAAACCCATTGTGATCTGCAAACATCGTGGTGTGTGCTGCTATTTATCAAGTTGCCCTGTCTGTGAAGTACAAGCCAAGAGCTACCCAGGTTTAATATTAACCTTTAAAGACCATAAAGGGAGTATGCACGCATGCGTGCATGTGGACACACACACATACACACACACCGTCTAGATACTGGCAGCTACTTCACTCTGTAGATCTTCCAGAAAAGATAGGTATGAGACTACCTCCCATTTCTGACTGTACCTGTCACACGTGTTCCCTGTCACCTGACAGCAATGTCAAGGGATTGTGGCCATCTCGACTGACACCCTCCACCCCCAGCAAACACTTCAGCCAACCACTTCAGCCAGCAGTCAAAGCTCAGCCTTGAGGTTTAATAACAGCGTCTGCAGAATTGCTCCCGTTTCTAGAGCTGATGAACTTTTCCAGGCAACACAGTTGAAATAATGAGCACAGAGATGACAAGGGATTCTCACGCAAGGTTCTTTGAACTCTCCAGGATAATAAGCACTTGCTCCCCTTTACAATGGGCATATAAAAGAGAAATCTAAATAATAATTGCTGTAATTATCTTGCAAAATATGCGGAGATTAATGGTGATTATGAAAATCTGTCTAATTGTTCTCTGAAGTCATCGCTGATCAAGTGGTATCCTGGAAGGGCCGCTGCCAAGGAACTTTTGACACTGAACCGCAGGTGGGCATGGGAGTGTGTCACTGTGCCTTTCTCCCCACAAAATCTTACCCTGTGTTTATGAAATCCATTTCCATCACTCCCTGGCCCACATTTTAACTCTTCACACTGGTGCCCTGAAGAGGCTTCCAAGACATCCTCAATGGGCTGCTTGGTGTCATTGTGGTTCAAAGCCCCAAGTTCAACTTGTTATTTATTCAAATAATTAATTACTCTTGTACCCATCGAGCAGTTTGTCATGACACATTAATGACTTGATAGACTTCCATGAACTGGTGAACACAGAACAGCAGAGCGTTTTTATCGTCATTTAATTTTAAAACGATCCTGTGTGAAATTATCTCGTCGTGAGTGATGGGCACATAAAGAACCGACTCAGCAAAGCCCCTTTTGGATCATTGCTTTATTAATGGGTAACGTCAGGGGAATGAAAAATGCTAACATTGTCATATTCTGCTGCTTGGTGGAGACGGATGGCAGGGGAGTGGGTGAGAGCTCTGCTCGCTCACTGCCATGAGTGGGCTACCCTTCCCTTCTTCATGGCACAGCCAGAACACCCACGCATCCACCTGGCTGGCCACTCACACTAGGCATGCCTTTATTTTATTTTATTTTATTTTTTTGAGTGTACAGTTCTTGGCATTTGTGTGTGTGGTCTCTTTTTTCTTAAACTTGGGTTTTCCATGAGTGATATAAAAGCAGTCTCACGAAAACATTCCGTTTTATTGCTTTGAACATTAAACGTTATTAATCCAATAGAAGAACGTTAAAGATATTGCTGTCACCTTTAAATGTGAAATAATATTAGTAGCTTAAAAACGCTGGGTTAGGAGAAAAGATGTTCTTAGTGGCTTTCAAGTCTTCAGATGCCCAGTGTGGGTTGATGATAAAATCCCATGTCTACACAGCTCACAGCACAGAGTCTACTTAAAAGAGATGCCCTGGTTAGCTCCTTTTGTCTCTCAGCCTGAAAACCCTCTTCCTTGTTTTAACTGCAAACTTGGGAGTCTTTACAGTGACTTCCCACAATGCCGCCCAAAGCCAGAGGATGCAGCTGGTGATCACCTCAGAGCCAGCACTAGTCTGTGGAATTGCCAGGCTGCTCTGACAGCTGCAGGGCCCTTGAGGGACCACTGCAAGTGAACCAGAGTCAGGTGCTATTGTGAGCCTGCTAGAAGAAAGGAAATGCCTGGTTTGTCTTACAAGCTTCCTGTTTCAGCTTTGGCGTAGCAGGGACTAGCCTCACCACCAGCTTGAATGTCCAATGCAGGAGATGGGAACAAAAGGATGTCCAATGCAGGAGATGAGAACGGAAGGATGTCCAA
>NW_022196897.1:21716976-21734287 GCF_008632895.1 Mastomys coucha
GATGAGAACGGAAGGATGTCCAATGCAGGAGATGGGAACAAAAGGATGTCCAATGCAGGAGATGAGAATGGAAGGATGTCCAATGCAGGAGATGAGAACGGAAGGATGTCCAATGCAGAAGATGGGAACAAAAGGATATGCAATGCAGGAGATGGGAACGGAAGGGCCTTCTCCCTTCCTGTCTGTCACACTAGTCGCCAGAGCTTAGACTCACCAAGAAGATGGTGGCAGAGGTGGCTGCTGACCTCCTAGCCGGCTGTATAGGGGCTTCCTGTGTACTTGCTGTTAATCATCAAGAAGGTCCCGTGAGGTATGCACAAAGGCCTAATACCTGGATGATGCTTACATCCCTCCTACGAACTGTACAAGTAAAGAGCACAGAAGCAACACACGAGGCTTAGACACCACTAGACAGCAAATGTAGACTAGCTAGGAGCAAAGTGCTTGCACATAGGGCACACACCAACACATGGATGCTGGCAGAAACTGGGCTGTCAAAACCTGAGGGCACAGGCGAAGGCAGGTGCATGAGGTGGAGCCAGAGCCTGGATGCATGGTTTGTCTTGTGGAACACCTTAATCCTGCAGATGGACACTGGGCCAAGTGCCTGTCACATGCCCAGAGATGTCTGTAAGGCAAAGCTGCCTCACGTGGTGGGTGGAGCCTCAGAGATAAGTGCAGCCTCATCTGTGGGAGAGTAGAGCGGAGTCCTGGCTTGTAGGACTGCTGGCTGGACTTGAATCAGAGTTACAGGCTGAGATGTAACAGTTACCTAGGGGCCTCCTTAGGGACCATTGAGAGAGACAGGCAGGCATTCCTAAGTCACTTGAGACCACAGATGCCACAGGTTGGGAAAAAAGGAGTCCTCCATTCAAAGCCCAAGGCAAGTATTGCAACTGCAGGAGGGCAACCTTTTGGTAACGCTAGTCCACGCAGCAGTGAGTCTGGAATAAACTGGGTCTGCAGCAGGCTCCTCTGGAGACCAGCCTCACTCTTCCATGGTGGTAGGGAGCTAGGGACTTCAGCTCTCAGAGCAAGTGGCACTACTCTGTCAGAGGCTGCAGTCCAGATGACAGTGTTTGGTCCTGGGTGCAAGTGAACTCAGTTGTCCTTACTGTTTCAAAGATGGAGTCTTTACAGTTGGCCCTGGATACCAGAAACATAGTTCCTTCTGAAGTATGTTAGAAGTCACAGCCCTTTGGATGCTCAGTAAACATGCAGCCCTCAGCTCTGGACCTCAGGTTTTACAGAAGCCTCCAGGTGTGCCTGCACCCGGCCTCCCAGCGGGTCCTTGAAGTGCCTCAGCACACACGGGCCCTCTGTTACCTGGCGAGGATGGGTCACTGCTGACAGCTGGTTAAACTGTGGCCTTTGTAACCAGGTACAGGGCTTAGTGAGGAGATAGGATCAGTCAGGCTCTGAACAACCCTGATATACAAGATAAGATGTTTAGAGATACAGCCAGTACTAACAGCTTACCCATCTTCTGTTGCATGAGCAGCCTCAGGGCTGCAGACCTCTCAGGGCCTGGGCTTCTGAAATTTTCAGTATGAAAGGTCCCCAGAAAGGACCCAGGTCTGCACTTGCTCACTATGGTTTTGATCCTAGGTCTGCACTTGCGCACTGTGGTTTTAATGCCAGGGGTTTCTATGGCTTATTATTTCCCCCAGTAGGGGGAAAAGATTAATAAATGCAGACACCTTGTGAATGACTCCTCTGGAATCCAGACAGGGCCTTATTTTTGTTTTTTCTCCCTTCTTTTCTGTATAATTCAAAGTGAGCTCTTCGTAGTCTGGGGCTGAGGAACGTGACACTTGCGCCTGGGCCTGGAGGCTTTGGCCTCCTCTCTCTCTGCTTCTGTGGGAAATCGCTCACAGCCACGGGAAACCTTCCCTGATGTTTTTAAAGAGGCTCTTTGGTCAGAACAAAGGGAAAGAACATATTTCTGTACAGACTCCTGGCTTAGAAGGCTCCACACAGGTGACATCTTATCAAGAGAGCCTTCAGAAACCAAGGGTGACTGACTGTTAAGCAGGAAACAAGCAAGACCCCATGGAAAAACATGGAAGCCCCATCGGGAAGTGGGGCTGTGCTCCAAAACACTTTCTTAAAAGCTCCAGGGAAGGCAGAATGTGGTGTCAATCAAGGAGGACGAGAAACCCCAGAAAGAGCCAAGATTGGAGCAGAATCAAAGGATTTCCCAGACACTGCACACCTGGCACCTCTGGATACTCGGAGGGATAAGATCCAGCAGGAGTCTGCTGGTTCCAGCCTCTCCCTGGGCTCCAGTGAGACCAACCCTCCCTGTCCCAGCTTCACCATAATGACATCTGCCATGGAGGGGTTTATGAAGTTGCTTTGTGCACCCAGTAGGTATTAAGAGAACCAGGTGCAGAATGTGGGTCTCCTGATGGCTACATAACCATTTATTGGGCCAGTGGAAAAACTGTCTCAGCTTAGGCTTGGCAGGGACTCTGGAGTGCAATATCAAGTCTCTGGCTTAGAGAGGGAGCCAGGCTTGGGGCTCAGGGATATGGGACAACAGCCATTTACCTTCTATTCCAGCTTTCTTTCTTTTCTTTTCTTTTTTTGTTTCTGTTTGTTTGTTTGTTTGAGACAGGGTTTCTCTGTGTTTTCTCAGGGTTTCTGGCTGTCCTGGAACTCACTTTGTAGACCAGGCTAGCCTCGAACTCAGAAATATGCCTGCCTCTGCCTCCCAAGTGCTGGGATTAAAGGCGTGCATCACCACTGCCTGGCTTTCATCTTTTTTATGAACTGTCCCCAAAACTGTCTCTTGACAGATACACATGGAAAGCAGCAGGTTTTGCTTGTCTTGATGGTGTAAGTCCTGGTGGAGTATGGGCTAGTTTGTGATGGCAGCTCTCAGTTCAATTCCAAGAAGGTTATTGGATAAGCACCAAGCTGTGGTTTCACTTGTGTCTAGAGCTGAGGAAAGCACAGGTGGCCAGGAGACAGGGCCACTCCACCCATGCACAGTTCCTCTGGGAAGAGAGATGTGGAATACGTGCTTCCATGGTTGCTTGGGGTCTCAATTGTATGAGCAGGACACAATGTAGGAAAGACAGAAGGACAGAACTCTGTGTCCTTACATTAAACATACAGCTCTGTTTGGATCGGAGATGCTAACAACCACGGTAGAGCATTCTGCTGATGGCAATCCAGAAGGTGGAAACATGAAGGAATTTGTCATTCTACAAAAGGGATTCTGCACGAAGGGTGCTCATATAGGCTGCTCACTGGCTAGTGAGTGAGCCTTTCTGACATTCTGCCCCAGAACCCATGTAAAAGCCTAGAGGGAGTTGGAGACAGGAGACACTTAAGAGGCTCAGTGGCCAGCTATCCTGGGGTACTCAGTGGGAAAGTATCAAAGAGACCCTGTTTCAAAATAAGGAAGGTGAGGGCCAATACTTGTGGTTGCCCTCTGACCTCCACACATGCCATAGCATATACATACCTGCATCCACAGAGGACTGTGTGCACACGTACATATGTGTATACACATATGCACACACATACACACAGAGGAGGGGAGAGGGGGACTGTCAAAGGGCCAATAGCTAATGCTGCTGCTGAGGTGAGGGAACTCCAGGGCCTAAGAACAGGAAAGACTTTGGTGGATGGGTGGTGAATGGAGTCTGAGGTGAAAGGAGACTGGACTGCTGTTTGGAGCACATGAGGCTCCCCCGTAAAGGATGGGTCTGTGACAGGCAAAGAAGAAAGGGGGCAAATGTGCTGTTCACAGGCTTTGGTTGGAAATTTCTGGTCCCTCAAGGACAGAAGCTTGTGGTATGAGGATGCCAGAGGACAGAGGACGGACACCACAGAGGACATTCTCAGACGTGGTGCAGGCCATGGCAGAGTCTGCCATTGGAGGAGCACTTCCCCTCCGTTCTTGGAGGTGACTGGCTGTGGCCCTATGGGCCTGTGCCTTTGCTTCCAAGCTCATGATAGCTACAGTATGACTATTTCTTTCCCACCTGGCTTGCAGCAGGCCTGTCCACCCAGCCTGCACTTTGAACACTCTAGACAGGAAGCAGGGTGGGGGCTAAGTTAGTAAAAGCCCCAGCCAAGTATACTGTCAGCTTGTTAAAAAAAGCCAATTCATTTTTATGTAAAGAAATCTCACCATTAAAATTATTAACAATGATGTCACCTCTCGAGGAATTCATTTCGGCGAAAATTTATTTAAATAACTTGATAAATGACGTCACTTTTTACTTACTGAGTCATTCATTCTCAAGTTCACCAATGTCTCTCTTGTTCCTGCATTGCTGAGTTTTGTGAGGGACATGTGGACTACAGAGGTTTTTCTTGCTTGTTTGTTTTTTTAATATAGTGATCTGGGGACATTTTAGAGACACATCCTACAAAATACTTGCTGTTTGAGATGACCTTTTTGCATTCTGTAGTCAACTACAAGCAGTATTTGGGATTCAGGATGCTGTGTATGGGTTGAATCGAGGCCCATACCCTGCCACAAACTCCCTTGCACCGGAGTGACAGATGGGTTCTGA
This sequence comes from Mastomys coucha, assembly GCF_008632895.1. NCBI lineage: Eukaryota > Metazoa > Chordata > Mammalia > Rodentia > Muridae > Mastomys > Mastomys coucha. The sequence goes on from NW_022196897.1 coordinate 21,721,512, forward strand.
ATCATTGGACAGGGTGTGAGGAACTGAAACCCAATCCTCTGAAAGGTCAGCAAACACTCGTAACTGCTGAGCCATCTCTCTAGCCCCTGCCCTTACTCTTAGCAGACATCTCCTTTGGTCAAGACTAGAAACCTCTGTTTTCTGGGCCACCGTGGCACCCACTCTTGAGACAGATTCACTGGGATGGCCGAAGAGCTGTGAACACTACCAAGACAGGAACAGTTCCTTCCAGGAAAAAAAAGGCCTGCTTGCCACATTCATTCTTAGCTGAATGAAAACTAGCCCCTGAAGGCAAGAGGTGATGAGGACCCGCCACTGGAGGGGGCACCTGGCACAGCCTGAGTGTGCGGCTGGCATTTGCTTCACAGGAGGCAGCCTCTAGGCAAACTTTGCCCTCATGTGTGTGTAAAACCTTTGGAATCTCACTGGAAAAAACTTCATTTCCAGAGTGATCTTTGAAGTCTGAAAGTGGAAGCAGGAAGGCTGTTTCTCTGGAAAGTTGGGCCAAAGCTCTGCAGGGGCACTGTGGGGTGTGGGGCCTCTCAGGCCTGGCCCTGCTAGTCCTCTTGATTGCTTTTTGTACCCCCTTTACCTTTTCCTCTCTGCTCTGTCCTATCAGGGCTTGAGAGCCTTTCCTGGGCTGGGAAGGAAAGCTAGACAGTGTGGGGACAATGCACACAGTAGGGATACAGGCATGCATGTGTACTTATGCATGTGTGTTGTGTGCACGTGAGGGAAGTGGTTCTGAGATGAGCCTAGCAGGTGGGCATAGGTCATGCATGTGGTCAACAGCTACTCCTCAGGGTAGAAGGCAGGGGCTTGGCCACATCGACTCCTCCAAGTCCAAGTGGGTAGGCAGGGTATCATCTGTGAAATTTCTAATTTCAGAAGTAAAAATGAAACTCCAAACTTTAGCTAGGCCTGGGAGGTAGAGGCAGGAGGATCTCTGTGAGTTCTAGGGCAGTTTGGTCTACATAGTGTGTTCCATGCCTGATAGGGCTACATAGAGAGATCCTGTCTCAAAAACAAACACCCTCTTCCCCCGCCCCAACCAAACCGAACCAAACCAAACCAAACCAAACCAAACCACACCATACCAACCCAAACTCCACACTTTGGAACAGGGGCAGGACAATGGTAACCAGCACTTCCAAGCTCCTGAGATCCCTTTCTGCCTGTGCCAGGCCCTGGCTCAATGCCACCCCCTAAGCCTCTCTGGCCAAAGCAATCCTTTCAGCAGGCTCAGGGCTGTGACGAGGGCATGGCAGTCCAGGTGCTCATGGGAGATGACTTTTTCTGAGGGCAATATGGTAGAGGTGGCAGGAACAATGTTCCACAAAGCATCCTCAACTCAACAAAGGGGAGCATCTGCCTCTTCCTTATGACTGTCATGGTCAACAGCACTTCAGTGTGCAGTAACTGGTCAGGATGAGGAGACAGATGGCTTGGGGGCCATTTCTCTTCTATATGATGGGGATGACGGAAGCTTCCTGGACAGTGGCTTGTGTGAGGTGGTACGCAGGCCCACTGCACTCTAAGGCTCTGAGCAGGCCACCAGTCCCTAAGAAGGGATTACAAAGCCTTACACGGGTCTTTTATTTCTCACAGCAGTTAACAATTATCCTTCAGCTTCCTTCCTGAGACTCCACATTCAGCCCCAAACCCTCCAAAGTCCTCAGGTTACTCCACCCCACCCTGTCAGTGAGACCAAAGATGGCTGTCTAGGCTGTGGGATACTTAGCTTAGCTGGGAGCAGAGGCTGAGCACCTGCCTTGTTCTTTCCACGTCTGGGATACTGAGACAGCTCGCTGATCTCTAGGCCCTATGACCCAGGCTTTGGCCACAGAACTTTGACTGGAAACATAGCTCTGTGCTCCTAGGTCAATCCTGATGTGCCTGGAGCCAAACACTGCCAGCCCCAGCTCAAGCTAAAGGAGGGACAGGGTCTCCAGGGCATGCAGAGTATATTTGTTTTTATGTCCCAGAATCCAGCAGTAGTACCCCATGCATAACCGAGCCTCTAGACTTAGTAAAGTGGCCATCATCTGCATCAAAACACAGCAACTACACCTTTCCTATTATTTAATGGGAAAAGTATGTGTGTGCCAATATACCCATGTGCCTGCCTGCGTGTGTCCATGTGTCTGCCCATGTGCACACCCGTAGCCTTAGGTGTGTGCACCTGTCTACATGTGTGCACTTTGTCACTCCTACATTTTCTCTTTTCCTATAAGTAGAAGAGAAGAAAGATGCACAGGCTTGCCATCGTCTCTTCAGACTTGTGAATAGGCTCTGGCACGCTGATCCTCACCTCCCCTGGGCCCTACCTTGTTTTCCATCCAAGATAGCCCAAGCACATGGAAGAGAGAAAGTGCTTCACCATAGGGCTTGTACCTCAACAGGGCATGCAGGGTAGAGACTGATTCTGTGTCTCCCTGTGGGCGGGGAGGACACGCCTGGAGCCCGGGTACCATTCGCTCCATCTTGCTCTTTGACTCCAGGCCTCAGTGAGGGGCAGGAGTTTGGTGAGTAACACTATACACCAGGCTGTAGAGTGTAGTTAGTAGACACTGGGCCAGCATGAAAAGCTGTGTGACCATGTGGGAGTTAACCAGACTCTGAGCCTTAGCTTGTACATCTCAGACTGGGATTAATGATGTCCCTGCCTCTTAGCACTGCTGTGTGATGGAGCAGGGATGAGTGTGGCACTGGGGACAGGCTAGCAGTCCAAACACCAGTAGCTGTGGCTGCTTCCCATGAGAGGCGGCAGAGTTAACCAACTCCTGCAGGGACAGAGCACACGTCACAGGTCCAGTCTGTTGTCCAGAAGGTTAAATGAACATGACAGCAGAGCTCTCTGAACACTCAGGTGCTGGGCACACAAAGGTTGCAGGAGCCAGGCATGTGCCTCATGGGGCACACTAGAAGCAGAAAGAAAGGCATTCTTGAGGAGGCACAATGAGTAGAGGGCATCATTTTGATTCTCTGTGTGTCGTTGGAGAAGTCACCAACCTCTCTGAATCTCATTCCCTCATTCATAAGATGGGGATGACAGGAGGGATAATGGAGTCCACCCACAAAGGTGGCTTAGTTCTGTAAACAAGCACAAGTTACTTGCTTCTCCACTGAAGGGCCAACCAGGAGGACAAAAGCCAGCTCATGACACACAGTTACCCATGAGCACAGAGACTCTAGGTACTTACTGGGCCCAGGAGAGCTCTGTCCAGATTGAGAAACACAGGGGCCGCTGGCAAGAGAGGGAGCAAGTGGCTACATTAGCCTAGACTGTCCCTCTGAGACGCGTGGAACAGCACCTCCCCGCTATGCTAACAACGGGAAGCCATGTGGCCAAGCCTGTGGGTGACTGAGAAGCACCAGGGAACAAGGGCCTGGTTGCTCTGCGGATATCTGGGTTGTGTTCCTGAGGCCAGTGAGACTCTCAGTGGGCTGGAGCAGTGCCGAGCCCACCCTAGCCCTAGAGCCATGGATTGACTGGGGTGGCCCATGTGGACTAGGCTGGGTCCAGGGGTGCCTCAGTCACTGGGATGTGAACAGAAGTCTGTGTGTCACCAGAAAGTGAAGGGCTACATGGAAGCATGGCCAAGGACTGATGTCCTGGGAGACATGAAGGAACTGTGTGTCTCAAGAACTTCAGGGACAGAGTTGTCTAGCAATGCAGCTGTCAAAAGGCAAAGAGACAGCACAGGGATGGAGCAGCACTGTTCTTCCTGCTGGGGCTGAGGAAGGAGGGGACAGCTGTGGCAGGCCTCAGCTCCTGCCCTGGTTATCAAGGGGAAGCACAGTCAGGAGTAGCCTTAGGAGAATGGTTTCCTGGGGACTGTGTCCTGTCCAGGAAGAATGGCAGCTTCCCTAGGTTAGAGGCCTCCAGGATGAGGGCAGGGACTGGAAGGGTTTGGAACAGAGGGAGAGAGCCCCTGAATCTCTAGGCCCTTGCGCAGTTTCCTTGGCCAAGACTGTCACAGATCCCAAGGCCACCAATGCCACCTGCAACCCAAGGGGCACTTCTATCTGTGCAGAGGGTCAAGTTTAGGCATAAACCTCACAGCCTAGGATCAATCTGCATGGTTCTGACCCATAAAGTAACATCTAGAGGTATGGCATAGGCCTGTTATTCTTGGTACTTGAGGATAGCCTGGGCTACTCAGTAAGACCCTGGTATCTCCATCTATTCCTCCGCAAATAACTCTACAAAATACACATGAGCAAAGTGACCTAAGAAAAACTAGCATAAAAAAAATCAATAATTGTGAAAGAAATTGAAATTGTGTCCCTCCCTCAAAATCCTCCAGCTGGGACTCACGTGTTTCCAAGACCAGTTAATGCTCACAGGGAAATGTTCTCCACTCTCAACCCCCAAGGAACAGATATTACAATATTTTAGAAATATTCTCATATTTGGGAGAAACACTTCTGACCATTCAGTCATTCAAAATGATATTTTGATAAGCATCAAGCCTGAATCATTTCCATAAATGCTAGATCATAACAGACAATAGCAGCTCAGAGCTAATGTACATTTGAAGAACATCACACCCACTAAAGCAAGATTTACTTCAAAATACAACAGAATCTAAATGCAGACTCATCAAAACAAAGTGATTCATCTCAATAAGCCAAATGAGAAAAAAACCTCAATATTGTTTTAATAGATTCTGACTTCTTAAAATATGAAATTTAAATTAGTGACTGAATTTTAAAAGGAATCACTGTGTGTGTGCATAGGTGCATGTGTGCGTGTAGTGTGTGTGCGCTGCATAGTGTGTGCCATGTATACTAAGTATTGTGTAGTATGTGGTATGTGTGTATAGTGTGCGTATGTGTATATGAGAAACCTAACAGGTAAAGCAATGTATACAAAGTCAAGTCCTAGAAAGAGACCTATGATACATACACTCCCTCTTCCAGGAGGAAGGATCATGCTTCTTTAAAGGTGACCATCCTTTCAGAATTTTAAATTCAATGGTTCTCAATCAAATCTAGATAGAATTTTCCTTAGAATGTCAAGTAACTTTACATTTTAACTGGATTTTAAAAAATGAATTAGAACTGCTAAGACCATTTTGAAAAACAGCAAGGCAGGAGATCAAAGACATGCTTCCTGGGCTAGAGAGCCACTCAGTGGTTAAGGGCACTTTCCTGCTTTTGCAGGTGACTCACATCAGGTGGCTGACATCAGCTCTAACTTCCGCTCCGAGGTGTCTGGCACCCTCTTCTGACTGCCAAGGATACTGCACTCATTTGCACACACCCACACAGACACATGCACATACATTTTAAAAAATGTTCAAAACAAATGTACATATTTGTAATAAATAAAAGTGTGATTGCCATTAGACTATGTATCCAAGGAAACAGGACAGGGAGGGAGCACCAGAACATACCACTAAGTTGTGACAGTCATTTAGGACTGCCTTTCAAATGCATTGGCTAAAACAGAAATGCCATGTCATAACAAGGCTGATGAGCAATGCATTTTCATCCTTACCATACAATGAAAATTATAGACGAATTTTAGATTTCAGTATTAAAAAAAATGTAATGACAGTGCCAAGATTTACCAGGAGACAGGGAAGGTTTTCCTACACATAGCAGCACGCCAGACGGAAAAGAAAACCCAAACCAAAGAACAGTGTGCAAACTGAAAAGGCAGTAATGACTGGTTCACAAGGAGCCCCTGCCCACCTCAGGAATCTCAGTCAGTCAGGGAATTGGGGGTGGGGAGGGGAGGGACCACACTAGTTACCCAGGAAACACACACTAACAAGAAGCCACAATGCTGTCTCTCAAGACAGATGTGGCTTTTAGACATTAACAACCAGTTGTGAGGCCTTGGGGGGAGGGACCCCAAACAGATCCCCTTTTGTGTATCTGTCAGCAATGTAAACTAATTTAGTCACTATTCTGGGTGGTTTATCATTATACACACAAGCAGTTAGAACCATTTTACCTACATATTTGCCTAAAAGAATAGCTAAAGTACAGGTGCTGACTCCCCATGGACATACAAACCCAGATATAAGTTGTAGCTGCCCACAAAGGTGACAATGACTTTAGAAAAATCCTCCCAGCAGCTCAGAAGCCACACCAGTTGGATCCCTTCATGCGGCTATGATTTACATGGTACCTTCATGTTTGTTTACATTTCTCCTGACTGCAAATGGTGTCACGCACCATCTGGGAATGCCTGGGTGCATGAGTTTTGAGAATGCATAACTTCTTATAATAGGTGTATATTTTTTATGGTACTCAACGATCAAGCAGATGATTGTCTGCGTATATTTTACGGATTCATGACACACTTGACTTTTTCTTAACTTTCTATAGTTTTAAGGGCTTGAGTGTTATTTGCAGAGGTTCCTCAAATCCTCATGAATCTCAAAGAAATAATTTGCATATAGGTGAGCTCATAAAAACAATGTTTTAGAGACTATCCTTTCTTGACTTTTTTTTTTTTTTTTTTTTTTTTTTGGTAAAGCTTGAAGCCCAAACCAGTGATGTTCACAGATCCCTTTCAGAGGTGAGGACCAGACTCTGTGGCAAGGAGTGAGATGCGTGATGTCATTGCAAGCAGACACTTAGCCACAGGAAGGATCAAACCATCCACACATGCAGTACAAGAGGTGTCACAAGGTCAGGCTGGGTGATACACACGATGGGCATGATATAAAGCAGATATGGGATCTCCAGGGACTGTCCACCGGGGAGGGTGGGGGCAGGAGTGAATGTGAGTGAGATTTGGGGGATGATGGATATATTCTGTATCTTGCTTCTGGAAGTGGGCTGTCATATATCTCTATATTCTTCAAGATCCACTGAGCTGTACGCATTAAAAGTAATGGATTGCATTGTATGTAAAACTGGACTCCAATAAATCAAATTAAAAAAAAATCCAGAATGGACCTTTACATACAAATGTCCAGGCTCTCTAAAAAAAAAAGAAAAAGAAAAAGAAAAAAAAGAAAAGAAAAAAAAGTCAAGAAAAGATAGTCTCTAAAACATTGTTTTTATGAGCAAAGAGATTATGAGTGACATTTATTTTCTTCCCACACTTTCATGTATTTTTTTTCAACATGGGACTTTTGTAATTCAGAAAGGAAATGGTTTGCATCTGGTTTTGATTTAACAGAGAGGAAAAAAAATGAACAAAAAATCTATCAATGAACCATGTGTATGGCAAAAGGCCTTTTATTTAGTTCTTTGTTTTCTTTTTTTTAAAAAAAGATCAAATTTTGTTATTTTTAAGTATGTGTATTTCTGTGTGTTGGTGTATGGATATGTGCACATGAGTACAGTTACCCAAGGAGGCCAGAGGCATTAGGTCCTGCTGAAGCCAAAGTTAGAGGTGCTGGGAACTGAACCTGGTCCTCTGTAAGAGCAGCGTGCACTCTTAACAGCTGAGCCTTCTCTCCAGGCCCCACTGCATTCGCACACTTCCTACAGGAGTGAAGGCCAAGCTCATGTCCAGCAAACACATGGGTTCCATCAGGGCTATGGGAGTCCATCAGCCATCTGAGTCCAGCACCCACGATGTGTCTGCTCTCAACAAGGGCTCTGAGCATGAGGACAGCTCAGGAGGGCTGCCTGGTCTAAAAGCTTCATCTGCAGCTAGGAAAACAAACCCTGGAGAAACAGGCTACCTTCTAAGGTTACCAAGGACTCAAATTAGGTTACCATTAGCCTCTAGCCTGTGAACAGTGCAGCACTGAGCAAGGTGCTCTGTCTCTGCCCACTTTACCCACCCTGGAGGTTTGGCCCAGTCTCAGGTACAGAAGGCGCTATTTGGAAGAAGTGGGTCACTCCCTGGAGGTGTGCCTTGGAATTCCATCCCAGTTCCCTTCCCATCTTCCTCTTTGCTTCCTGGCTACCTAGAGGTGGAAAGCTGCCACCGCCATAACGCTCTGTCTCACCCCCGGCCACAGCAATGGCACTCACTAACTACAGAACCCAGTAAATCCTTCTAGCTTTAAAACTCTTTCTCTCAGGCATTTGTCACAGTGACGGAGAAGCCAACATCAGAACCCAGCTTCTGATATGCTGAAGATAAAAGCGGATAGCAGAAAGCTCTATAGATGCTCAGTCAACACTTTTCAAACCAAGAACCACAGTCCCAGGCCCAGGACTCGTGGCTTTCCCAGTTCAATGACTGACTTTATATTTTTCTTACACACAAAACTCACTTTTTAAATTCAGAATGCCTAACACTAATGGGTGGCTCTACCACCCCAAGTGCAGTGTTCCCTCTTCCCTTTCGAGTAGGACTGTCCTCACCCATTGTCATGGCAGGATGGAGCCTCTGTCTCACAGACCCTGGCCTGTGCTGGGGGTCTTATCCTGCCTCACAAGAGGATGCAGGAGCCACTGGATGCAAAACCAGCCAAAGCTAGGAGCTGCTCTCTCAGCTTGGGTCCCAGAATAAGATGCTACATGAAGCAGGGTCCCAGCCAACTCACAGCCACCAAAGTGCCACCTGAGTGAGACATGGAGTGGAGTATGGCAAGCCACATGAGCTGGGGGACAGTTTGTTACTACAGCATACCACAGCAAAGCCCGATGGGTATACCCATCTTAATCTTCTGAACAATGGTGCCTAGTGTATGCTACATGGATGAAACAAAAGATTTAAAAGTCTACTGTAGCTACATTAAAATCACATCCTCTTAGCCCACACCTTTGAGAAACACTGCAGCAATCAGAGAGAGACGGGGGGAGAGAGAGAAGGAGGGAGAGAGAGAGAGAGAAAGAGACAGATAGACAGACAGACAGACAGACAGACAGAGACAGAGACAGACACAGAGAAGAATCAGCTCTGAGGGGAGGGGCCTCCAGAGCTATAAAGGCAAACTCTGGAAAGGTCGGAATCAGGCTCTCCACCCAGGAGTTCCATCTCCAGTCTTCTCGCTGGCTGTGCTCCTGTGTGCATCACCATTAGACTCTGACCACCAAGCCTGAGTTGGAGAAATGGTAGGAGAACTGGTTCCCACAAGTTTTTCTCTGATCTCCATAGGTCCTCCTGGTGTGAGCACACTCCTACAGCTCATGCGTGCATGCGTACTAAATGTGTAGGCAAAGTACTTCTAAGAATCAAGAGGAGACATGGAGAAATCAAAGTCAAGAGTCCAGTTGGCTGAGCAGGTGGCTTCATTGTGAAATCACCCAGCTATGAACTCCTGTTATAGCAAAATCCAGTGGACTGCCTAAATATAAAAGGTGCTTACTGACTCCAGCTCTAATTTAACACAATGGGTTCCATTCAGGGATCTAGAACTTTCCGTCTGGATGCATCAAGCTCTAATCATTAATGGTCCACTTGTTTGGCTCAGGTAAATGACATTTGCATATGCAAATTATGTCTAAATATTCTGTACTATTAATGCTATCACTAATTACATAATAATAGTTACCAATTTCCACACAGATCAAACTTACAGTTTTGTAGCTATTAGGGAAATTGTGCTTTGTAATTAAGATAATCCTCATTTCCAGATGCTAATTAACTATATAATAATTAGTCTCATTCAGTAATGCAAATGAAGGATTTTCATCTTTATTGATAAAGGAGTTACTTCTTATCGGTTAAGGAGCGGTCTCCCAAGAAATCTTGCAGAGAAATGCTTTTCCCTCTAAAGGTTAAAAGGTAAACCCTTTTTTATCAGCCTCATTTGCAAATGCAAATTAATCACATTGAAGATAAATGCGCTGGTCTTCTATCAAGACAGAACGTATAGCTTACTGGGTTTCCAGCTACATATACAGATAAACAGAAGTGCTGCCTGGCCACATGACTATGCCTCTGTCACCCTCCTTTTGTTCCCGTTCAGGCGATAGGAAGGACCTTAGACACAGCAGTGACTTATGTTCTGGCCACAGTGGGAATGGTGAGGAGGGGGGAGAGAGCAGAGAATTTTGTGAGTAAATACACAGGCAAAAAGACTCACGTTTGCTTGGATTATTAAGTTTTCTGTGCTGCAACAGAACACAAACTGGCACCTCCCATCGTGACTAATGAGAGCTGCCTGGGCGCGAACAGAAGGGCTGACAGCCAGCGAGGCCTCGTTGGCAGGCCCCAGCCAGGGCCTCGCCGCATTCATCATCCGCTAAACCAATCCACCAATTCCGCACCACCATTTGTCATTAATTATGCTAATCAGCACACCATTACTCTCTGATGACACTGTAGCTGTTATTAGCTAGTTATGGCTTTTCAGAAGTACAACCGATTGTGTATGCACGGGCTGTGCCTGAATTAGCCTACAGGGAAGAAATGTCCAATTACAAAAAGAAGAAATTTGCTATTATCTTTTTATAACAAACCAATTTAGTAATTAGAAAAGTCTCTGAACTCACACATTCTTTTCCTCCCCCTTTGCTTAAAAAAAAATTGAAACAAAAAAAATGTACTTTTCAATAATTCTCTGAAAGAGGGGGCAATACAGAGACATTTAAAAATGGGGCTTGGGAACCACTGTGTACATGCTTTGGTGATGCCCAGCCTCGCAAGGCAGAAATCTTTAGAAGTGGAGCTGGCATCACCATGCATGTGCATTGGTGACACCGGCTCACAGGGTGTCCTCGAATTACGCCTTTGAATTAGCAGGACTACTTTATTATGCATATTTCAGCCATGTTGAATTCCTGAAAGATGGAAATACAGCCATGTGACCTTTTCCAGCATGCCCACAGTGCACCAAGGCTGTTCCCTAAGGACACCAGGCTGTGCGGCCTCACCTGGCAGATGCTCCCACAACAAGGATGGTGACAATGTTCTTTAACCCTCATTCTCCCTGTGGTAGTCGGGTCCTTGCAAATGACCTTGGAGATGAAAGGTTTGGCCAACTTAGCCCCTGAATGCCCTGCACATGGTTTGGGGGGAACAAAGGGAGGGGAACAAAGGGACTGTCCCTGTGTATCACCATGGACAGCAGTCATGGCAAGAAAAGGGAAGGCCCTTTTCCAAACACCAGGCCTTGGCAAGAGGTTCGCCCTGACCCCAAGAGTCAGCGGGGCTAAGCTCTGGGCACTTGTCCAAAGCAGGTATCAATCCCAAGTCTCTAAACTCGGGCTAGAGCCTTTACACTAGTTTGAGAAGCTTCATCTGGATTAAGAGCTCATTAATATCATCAGAGTAAATGGGCCTATTAAAACATCTTTAAGCAGTATCTGAACATAAATCTCCCTAAACTATATTTAATGACTGTACTTAAGATACATTATATGCAAGTCTTAATGAGACATTAGATAGCATTTTGAAGATTAAAATTAGAGAATCCATATAAAGTCTGTCCACTTAATGTAGCCGTAAGCTATCCCGATGAACACATTACTACCAAATTATACTGCATTAGAACAAATATTTTTAATCATGTCTGATTTATTCATTCTCCTTTTTGCATAACTTTCGTTTAAAATATCCATTTGTAGTTTACGAAAAAGTGTATGTGAAAGATTCCAAGTTTTTGGAAGTACTGTGGAAGGAAGATGGAAATGGACTCTTGGTACTGTCAAATGCAACCGCTCAGGCTTTGAATTATTTCCACACGTGGTTTCATGGGTTGAAGTCACAGATATTTTACTTTAAATTTCCTTCAGATTAGAGTGAAAATAGAATTCAGACAAACATGCTCTGAAGACTGGAATCAGCAAAACAGACACGGTTCTGAGAGTGTGTGCTGCACAGGTGGCAGGTGTATCCAGGCAACCCGCACTCTTCCTCAGGGCTGCTCACTGGCTGTGTCTAGGGCTCCCCTGCAAATCCAGATGGGCACGCTCTGTCGCAGGGTCTGCGGCCTTCTGCTTGCCTTTGCTTCACCAGAGCCTATGGAGATGTGAGTGAAGCCTCTCTCCACACCAGGGCTCCCATGTGAAGAGCACTTGGTGTGGTTACTGCAAGAATATTAAAGAAAAGGATTTTGGCTTCCCCAGGGCTGTCGGGATTTAAGCTCCTCAAACAGACCAAATTGTCTCCAAGTCTGCTTGAACAAGAGAGTGGCTAGCAGGGCTATGGTGTGGCTGTGGTACTGGCTGCACCTGGAGAGGTGAGTCACTACAAACACCACCAGTCAAACTTCCTGTATTTAAAATGCTATGGAGTTGATGGAGGCTGGCCAGGCCTGGCTGCCATGAGTATCACTGGGGACAGGACAACTCAAGACTCAGACCTGATCCCAGCTCAGGTGCCTGGCAATAAGCTGATACTTGGAGGAGAACTAAATGCGTTTCTCTTCTTCCTGATGCCCTGTGACCACCTTTTATGCAAGCTATTCAATTACAGAAGGCTTCTGGGATTATGTAAATCAAGACAAGTCAACCCGTGGCACTTCTCTTAATAGAATGAGATTATGCAGGCTCCCCCCACCCTGGAAAGAAGAAAGTAGCACAATTCAAATACAGCAGTCATTAAAAGAGGACTCCTCCCCCTGCGTGGAAACCGGAAGCGACAACCTCTTTCCACTTACTCTCTCCAGATTGCCTCTCCCAAAAAGAAACTACTCCATAATACAATTTTGCGTTTTTAACGGCACAAACGAGGGCATTCTTCATAAATAACAGCCACGCTCCATGTACAGGAGCTCCTTTTTATTAGGGACACAGTGATGAACAATGAGCAATGTGTTCTATTATTCTTTGTCAAATCACAAAACGCTACATTAGAATAACTGTGCTGGTCAATGTAATATAGTAGATTAAATTCAACTTCTGTGGAAAAACCACTGTAAAACAGCATGATAAGAAGGCTATAAAAAATTTAATTTTACTCC
>NW_022196897.1:21734297-21768486 GCF_008632895.1 Mastomys coucha
GTAATTTTGCATAATCAGTACACGCCATCTGGAACAATTAACCGATTTCTATAGAAGTATGAGGATCAGTCATATCTGCTTATTAAAGATCAGAAATTATACAAGTAATAAATCCTTGAAAAAACTAAGCGTACTCCCGCCTGTCAACGCTATTTTAACTTCAAATACTGAAGAATGCCTGATAAGGCTGAAAAGAAGAGATTAATATATGCAAATTACATCCAGCATTTAAAATCCCCACAACTGTCTCTGGTTTTCCGTCCCTCATTGCTGACTTTATGTTTTATTCATACGCCAGCTCACCTGTCACTTGGTAAGCTATAATATTATGGGGTATTATTAAACAGCATAAAGCCCTGCTTTAATTGGAAAGCTTCATTGCATTTTCCAATTATTTGGAGTAAATTAAAAGCAGATGCACATAGTTTAATAAAGAGTCTAATATCAGTTCCGGGAAATCAAAATTCATTGTCATTACTATGCCGTGATAGTTTTGCAAACTGTACTCAATTTCAGAGGTTTTCAAAAGAAAATCTGTCTATGCAATCTGTTAATTGTCATTCGGTTAATAACTGTTTAAATATCCAAACTACACAGCAGCTTCCTATTAAAAAAAATTAACTATAGACTTCCTGCAAGCAAACAAACAGAGCGAGCGCTCCTGGGCTGGGCCGGACTCTGCCGCCTTAGAGTGCACCTTAAAACAAAGGGTGGGCTGGGCTCCATCACTAGCACACACAGCGGCTGGGAGCTGTGGGACAAAGAACCGCGATTTTGTCCTTTTACCAGCCGGGGATGGGGTTAGGGTTGGGGGGTGGGGGTTGCAGTCCTTGCAGGCGGCTCCCTGAGGAAAAGGGCAGAAGCTGTTATAAATTGTGCTTTCAGAGGTCTGCACTGCTCAGCAAAAAATTAGCCTCCAAAGTTTTAATTGGTACACCCAAAATAAATCCTTTTAATGAGTGAATTAACTGATTTGGGACACAAACATAGGAAAATCAAAGAAGGCAAATGTTGTGAGCAATTTGTTCTTTAAAAATGGACCCCAAAGGGCTGTTCCCCGACAGTTCATAGCCCTTGAGTGGAGTGATCTGCGGCCTCTCTGGCACCAGCCAGCCACAGTGCTTACAAGTGCACTGGATAGCCAGATGAAGAGCTGTGTGCAAAACTTCTTGGAGCAGCCCTGAAGACCAGTCTGAAAGGTTGCTCCTGGTGAGAAATACAGCTGGTGGACAGAGCTCCAAGCTACAAGCTGCAAACACACAAATACATGTAGCGAACACATTTACAAATGGAGACTCAGAGGTGGTGCCAACCAGTGCGAGTAACCTTTTCATTTCTGTACTAAGTGGCAGACTTTCTCAAATCCTAGGTGTGTAAAGTATAATAGGACAAGCAGTAATTGACTTTTAAACTCCACCCACCACCAGGGCTGCAATTAAGAACTGCTGCTCAGCAAAGTTCATAACTTGTAGGCTCTTTCCCCCATCCAATTAAAACCCAGGTCTTCTGAGAAGGTGAGATGCAGGATTTACATTGCAGCTCTCATCTCAAAGGGCAGAGTGGCCAGTATCCAATCTGGCAAGGCCAGTCCCCTCCAGGCCAGAGAGAACATGAGAGCTTTCTGCCCAATAGCCGAAAAATGTGTTCAGAGATGAAGATAAAAGCAATTCTTGTGCAGTGATCCAAAAAATAGCATCTCTTTCCCCCCCAAAATTACTTGTTTTAATAAAGTAGACACACTGTGCCAACTCAACCATTTAATTATCTGCAAAAATGATGAATCAAAACAATAGTTTGCAACAATAAATGACTAACCTCTGATTAAAATGTCTGTCCTCATTAAATCAAAATAAAAGGCACAGTATCTTTAAAAAAAAAATAGTAGCCTGAGAAAATTAGGGACCTCAGTCTCTGTGGTCTCACCTGTAACAGTGACCATGGCTCATGCATGGACACTGGAGCATGTCTTCTCTCTAAGGAAGACGACACAGGGTAGCATTTGGTATGGTGCCCTTAGAGGACTGTGACATGATAGCCTTTGCTCATATGAGGTCCCGTGGTAAGGACGGGGGGTGGGGGGAGCTTTTATAATTGTTGATCTTCTTTTGCTAAGGGGCCCAGGGTGGGGAAGCTGGGAAGGAAGGAACCAGAAGAAAACTGACCTTCATAGAAGATCCTATCTTGGATTAGAGCTGAGTGGGGAGAGAAGAACGGGATCTAAGGCTGTAAAACCCTGAAACCTTCAAACATCTTTTACCCAGTAAACTGGATCTCAAGCAAGCAAATGGCTTCTAATGCAGGAGGGGTGTGTGGGGGTGCCTATAGGATACAATAAGACTCTGAATCCAGTCAGGGCTGATTCACGGCTGCCTTAACAGCCTGTGGAGGTCATACGCAGGCCAAGAGAGAGTGGGACCTCTGGGCCAGGTTAAAGGTCCATATAATAGCTATCATTTCTGGGGTGCCCTTTGTGGATGCTGTTTCTAACTTGCTAAGGCCAGATGAGAAGATGTGATTCAAGCCTACAAAAGAGATAAGGGAAATGATATTACATACAACAGCTCTATTCACACACCTGAACAGGACAGCATCAAGGCAGAAATGGCCCTAAGACTAGTTCCTCACTGGAGCAAGACCATAAATATTGAGCACCTCCTGTACACCTGGTCCTGGCTGGGTTCTCCACACACTGAGAAATGAGATGTCTTTGTTTTACTCTCTAGATGAACCCTGAGCTTTGCTGTGAAGACAACTAGTGTCTCTGTGTGTCTGTGTGTGTGTGTGTGTGTGTATACATGTGTGTGGAGGTCAGAGGTCAGCCTCAGGGGTCATTACTCAGGGAGGCTATCCTCCTCAGTTTTTTAAGACAGTCTCTTCCTGGCCCGGAGCTCTCCACTAAGCTAGGCTGCTGGTCACCAAGCTCCAGGGAGTCCTCGTCTCTGTCTCCCTAGCACTGGGATTATAAATGAGAGCCACTGCTCTCAGGGTTTTTTTTTTTGTTTTGTTTTGTTTTTTTGTTTTTTTGGTTTTTTTTTGGTTGTTTCGAGGCAGGGTTTCTCTGTGTAGCCTTGGCTGTCCTGGAACTCACTCTGTAGACCAGGCTGGCCTTGAACTCAGAAATCTGCCTGCCTCTGTCTCCCAAGTGCTAGGACTAAAGGCGTGCACCACCACCACCCGGCTTGCTCCCAGTTTTTGTCTGTGGGTGCTGGGGACTGGTCTCAGGTCCTCACATAAACTCTACTGAACAATTTCTCAGTCCTGAATAACTCTGAACAAGATAGGTCAGCTAAAGGTAGGGCTCCTTCCTTAGACCAGGGCAATCCAGCACAATGCCCAAGCTGTACAAGAAATATATGCAACCAGGAAGCTACCTGCCCGGAGACTACAGAGGTGACAGCACCTTTGGCAGAAATATCCAGAGTTGGGGACCAGGCAATGCTCAAGACAAAGATCTTCTCTAAGGACAGAGTTCTGCTGGCACTGGATATATTTGAAGTAAACACATAAGGCAAAGCACGTAAAAGCCCAGTGTGTTCACTGACTCTAGGGAGTGAACAATTAAGGATGCCTATATGTGTCACCAGAGCAATGTGCAGGGCCAGCGAGGTAAGCTTCCCTCTCTCATTCAAGATTATGAATGTCGCCTTGCCAGTGGATCAAGAGATCGCTCATACTGTAAAGCACACCAGGCACGAGAAAGCACTCACCAACAAAGAATCTCACCTTGGAGGGAAGGTTGGCATCATTCACCATCCCAGAGATGATGCTAAGACAAATCTGAGTGTGAAGAGCCTTATTCTCTGTGACATATGACAAATAATTCCATCCAAACACAGGCTGGACCAAAGGCTCCCTCTCCTTCTCCCTTTCCTTCTCCCTCCCCATCTCCTCCCTCCCCCTCCCTCCCTCTCTCCCTCTCCTTCTCTCTCTCTCTCTCTCTCCCTCCCTCTCTCTCTCCCTCTCTCTCTTTCTCTCTCTCTCTCTCCCTCTCCCTTTCCTTCTCCCTCCCCCCCCTTTTCTTTACCTCTAATAAATAGCCCAAAGAGGCTTAGGATCATCATTGACTATAAGAAGGGAAGTGCAGTGGACATGCAGGGCAGCACTAAAGGAAAGATGAGGTGTGGTGGGGGCAGGGGTAGACTCAGGTGCCCTGTCTGTGGGAAAGGTAGCTCTGCTGTCCTTAAATAGGCTAGGCTCTCCTCTGTGCAGCTGTCAGGAGTTATATGCATGTGTCCCCAGAGAAGGGAGAACACTCTGATGTGATGCACTGGGCAGCTTCTGAGCTGATTACCCATCCCTGTGCAGCTGCACCATTGCCTGGTAAATCTCAAGATGCTAGCCTAAGCCCCATAACTTCCAGGCCCTAGGCAGGAGGAGAAAGAGGGGAGTGTGAAGCAGAGGGGACATGGGCTGGCAGATCATGGGTCTTAGGTTGTGGCCTCTCCAGAGAGGTGACTGGAACATGGGAGCTGCGGTTGTTCACCATCCCTGGCTCTTTGGAGGCCTGATCTAGAGAATGAAGTGTTGAGGAAGGACAGGCAGGTAACACTGGTTTAGATGGGACCTGATGCTGGTGGACAGACAGAGGAACTCATGGAGCTGTAAAGCTCACAGCAGGGAAAGGAACTGAGGGTGGCATAGTGGGCTTGGGCCACCTCCTATAATTTTAAGGTTCAGAGAAGACTGCGGCATGGGAAACTGGTGCCCAGAGATCTCTAGACAAAGATGTACACAGCACAACCCGTCTAGCCCCACACCTGATAAGGGGTTGTTAGAGTTGCCTCCTTCATCCCCTTAGCTGCCCCAAAAAGGACCTGTGAATGGGTCTGGTGTACTGTAGTAACAGCAGCACCCCTGTGGTGTCTCTGACTGCTCCTGATGCCCTTGGGACTTAGAGATCCTAGTTAGCCATATGTTCAAGGCCTCTCTCTAGTGAGATCCGAGAGGCTGGCACAAGGGATTTCCAGCGTACCGTGGCCACCCTGACACTTGGGTGCTTTCACGAATCATTGGGGCTTATACACTTTCAACTTTCAGGCTGACAAAGGGAGAGAAACACACTGCAGTCTGGACTGAGAGTCATGGCCTCAGGGCCTGATGTCCAAACTTGGATTTAAATCTCAGCCCTGGGTACAACTCTGGGCAGGACCATCTCTCTAAACTCTTTTTCCCACTTAGAATTGTCTTGGGTTTTAAATTAGTGACAAAATGCACAAACAGTGCACTCGGGTTCTGTACACGTGAGGCACCAGGGGAAGGATGGGTATAATTAAATACATTATTTCTATTAACTCCATCTATTTTAATAAGATAAATATGTTTCTCTATTTTAGCTCCCTAAATGTGTTTAAATAAAAGACGTTGCCTTACTACCCTCTCCTCCTTTCTCAGCTGATGGTTGATTACTTCTAGGGACACAGACATGGAGAACAGAACAAAAGGCAAATTTGATACACAAGCCTCTGCAGACAGCAGTGTCCAAAGTGGCCCCAGCAGAGGTGTCAGGAACAGACGAAGGGGTTAAGTACATTTCCTTGATTATTAGTATGTTTTGGGCCAGGCCTACGATGGGGTCCTCTGCCAGGAAGGAAATTTCAAGAAATTAAACACACGGGGAAGGAGGAGTGCCCAGGTAGCTGTTCTCTGTCAGGGTGCTGTCTAAACAGAGTGCCTGTGAGGTCTAGGGCTTGTAGATACATGGCATCAGGCAGGATCTTGGATCACCTTGAGCTGCATGTACCCATGGTATCTGTGGCCCTGATGGGAGTGCAACCACTCTTTGTCTCAGACAACTGCAGTTGTTTTTGCCAAACTGACCTGGGAGATGGGGCATTCATCCAGACCCAGTGCTGCTCAGACCCATGGTGGGAAACTTAGGCCTGAAGTTGATCTGCAAGTCTCTGCCAAGGTCCATCCAAGGCCCCTTGTCTGCCTCACCTATGGATTTAAGGCATTGCTGCCCTAGCCCTGCAAGGCTTTCAAACCAAACACAGACTGAGAACACAGTGGGAGTCAGCCACCTTCTTAAGAGCTCTGAAGTACTGTCACCTCATAATATTTTTATTTTCCACAGTGACGAAACTGGCATACATCTTGGTGCTCCCCCACCTGCAGAGAGCAGGCGTGCACACAAAGGTCTCTGCAGCCATCAGCTCCATCAAGGATTTTTCCTGCACACACCAAAGGCACATACAGGAAGATTTTATAGATGCTGCTGGCAGGCTCTGCCTGCCTGGCACTTCCCTCTTTCCTGCCCCCAAGCCGTCATCCTATCACCTCCCCAGAAGGGCCTGTGGGCTGTCTGCCACAGAAAACAGCCCACTTCTAAGTGATGATGCATGTCGGCATCCTGGCTTCCAGAGATGCTGGCTGAACTGTAGCAGAGAGCCTTTACTGCCCATTTCTCTGGACTGGGGTAGGGGAGAACATATTTTCCCTAATAATCAGAAGTGACTATATCCATCAGACTTCTGTGAGGGAGCACAAGACTGGAGTGAAGACCATGCTGGGCATGTGCCAGTGTGTTCTGAGTCACGACTCCCCACAAATCTTTGGGCTCCTCCACAGGTCACGTCCAGCAGAGAGAGTGAGTATGGAGACCACGCATATTCCCACAAGACTTCCTGCCTTGCAAACTGTTTTCACTAAGCCCTGAATCCTCCCAGCAATTGGGAGTGTGTGTTGGGAAGGGGGGGCTGGACACTTCTTGTATTTCCCAGGTGTGAGAGTAGCTATAGCATTGTATCACCCATTCGAATATAATTCAAGCCTCTAGGGGACACTATCCATGCAAGCTGTGCAGTGTGCAAGCAGGGTGGCTGCACCCAGCATTTCCCCCTCTAAAAGCTAGGTAGCATGTGTCAGAATTCTGAACCCAATGTGACAGCCTTTGTCAACAGGTCTCCTGTTGCTCACAGAGACTGCCTGCCATGGGCCCCCAGATCTGCTGAAGGAGTGGAGGCTTAGCATCCTCGCTCCTTCTGTATACTTTGTTTTACCTACATCTTTCTGACTTAGAAAGGGGAAAAGCTCACCCCCAGGCTTTCAAACAGTCCTCTGTCTACTGAAGATGCTTAGCACAGGCAAGTGTAGGGTGAGCCAGGAGGATGGCGGCAGATTGGAGTGGGGGGACTAAAGGCTTTGAAAAGAGCGCTTGACAATAGGTCTTTGAAGATAGCATGGGAAAGACACAAAAAGACGAGGTGGGCTGACAGAACTGCTGCTGTGCCGGGTCCAAAAGCAGAGCGGGAAGCAAGGACACAGAGAGTGACGAAGGCTGGCAGGATAGGGGTGCGATGTGTCCAAGGGTAGATTAATCCGGGCAGGTGAGGTTTGAAAGGATACAGTCACTGATGGCTAGGGACATGAGAGACATGCAGGTCTGACTGGCAGATGAAGGCTCAGGCTGTGCTTGGAGGAAGCATTTGCTACCGGGACAGCAGGGCATTAAGTTAGAAAGGGCTGGTCAAGCAGGCAAGTGGTGGATCACTTGTGTGTCTAGGCACCTGCTTGGGCTAGACCACAAGCCCAGCCAAGTGGGGTTGTAGAAAATGAGGAGGGGCCATACTAACATTGCAGCTGAGGACTCATAGGGCATGGGCCAGCCATGGGCCATGGGCAGGGTGTCAGGCTCAGTCCCTCTGTAGAGCCTTGCAGAGACACTGGCTTGAGCTCTGAGTGCCCTGTGAACGGGCCTATGCGTAGTGTTCATTAACTCCTGTGACACGGCGGCCACAGGGAATGTACAAAAGCATATCCAATTAGCCAGGCCTCTGTGAGGATTTGCACTCTTAAATCTTTCTGCATTTCGAAAGGGTTAAAGCTTATTATTAGCATATAATTTACAGTCCTTTCTCCCAGGGAAGGAATAATGCACAGTAAATGCCACATTCATTTTAATAATACATGTTACAGTCTGTGCCCACATCTGCACAAAGGTAAAGGAGACAGATTTTTTTGACATGTCCCACTCTGCCATCTAAACACAGGCTTTTTGTTTCTTAAGTGACGGAAGGTTTAATCAAGAAAGCAGGCAATTCATCAATCGAAACAAGGCAGTGTGCGTGCGCCTGACAGCACACACATGGTTGTGTACAGAGCGAACCTGGCCACCTGTCAGCCACCCTTTTACATCAGGATCTACAAATACGCTGGGTGATCAATTCCCATCCTTCTGTTCAGCTCTTCTCCTTATTCTATTTTTCTGTAGACTTGATCTCACTGCCAGTCATGGCTGGGCCCAACGGATACACAAGGTGAGTCACAGCTCCCACTGTGGTAACAAAAGTCCCTCCCACCCCGCCACCACTGCCACCACTCACTTCCCTCTAGACCTGAGCACTACTGTCCAATGCTTTCACTGCATTCGGGAACTTCCCCCACACTGCACTCTGTGGCTGGATCAAGTTGCCAGCCACTCCCTGCTGGGCACTCATCTAACACCTTTCTAAATTGTCCCAGAGCTCCCCAGCACTCCAATAGATAAAGGGAAGCAGAGGTGGGAAGTGCAACATCACTTCAGGCCAAAAGAGAATGTCCAAGGAAGGTAAAGGCCACAGGGATACTGGGAACACAGAGGCAGCATCCGGTGGCAATCATTAGTGACTCACTCAACTCATACATGAACGAAAAGGAGACCCACAGCACGCCACAAGCAGAACCAAGTGTTACCCAAGACCTTCGCACTCTGCACACCACAAATCTGGGCTGTCCTGCTGTCTGAGCCTCACACCTCTCCCTCCAAGCCTGAGATGCTTCAGTGAGGCATGAGGCAGGCATATTTTTAGTGTTTTGTTTGGGTCATGCTGTGTCACTCCAAGTCAGCCAGAGCTCACAGTGATATGATCTTTGCCTGGCCTCCTTAGTGCTGGGATTACAGGTATGAGCAATCACATCCACTTCCCTCCTCACAGAGACAAGCAGACAGAAAAACAGACAGGTAGACAGACATAGAAAGAGAGAGACAGAATAGACAGGAAGACAGATGGACAGACAGATTAGTCACTCCAAATGAAAGGGACCATGTTTGGGGTGGAGTGTTTGTGCAGCTGTAAGGTTTCAAACAAGCAGCACTCCCTACCCAGACACACAGTACACAGTCTCTTTGCCATAAAGTATGTCCCCCGCCATCCCAAGACATACAGACTCTTTGCCACAAGATGAAGAGCTGCTAGCAGAAATTTTATCCCATTGGATGAAATGTATAAATCACGAGTTTCATAATACTGATAATTAAATGTCCATCTTCCAATTTAAATGAGAACTAGATTAAAGCTGCACGGAGAAAGGCTGATCCTCAGAAATCATTAATTATTTCTAATTGCTTCGTGCCTTCACAGCCCATGCCAGTTCCTCAGCTCATCCATAGATCTCTGCTTCAGATAAAAGTGTCCTCCTGTCTGTCCTTGCAAAGAGGACAGACTTCAACCCAGGTACCTTCAGCCCTCCTTGGCATCAAGCATCTTGAAAGGATCTGGTTTTTAAGAGAGCAGCCATGGAAGCCAGGAAGATGTGTTTTTAATCAAAGAGAAAACTAGGTGTGTTTGTGGGAGAACCTAACACTGGGGAGCAGGGAGTTGACACCATGGAGCCGCCATTAACCCAGGGCCACCTGCCTGGGGGTTGACAAGGAAAGTCCCCACCTCTCTCAGCGCTGGACCTTGTGTTTCTGCACCGTGGTGCCTCCTGGGGCCAGAGGGGTGTGGCTTTCCTCACCCTTTCCTCACCTGTTTTCATTTGTATTTGCTTAATTTTTCTACCTTTAATGCCCCCCCTCAAAAAAAGGGAAAAAAGAAAAAAAAACTTTTCTGGTGTTTAAAAGGCAATTAGAGGGAGGAAAGGGAAGAGAGAAACTGTAATTATATTTTAATTTCAAAATTATTTTAAAAAGGCAATTTCGTGAAGCTTCTAACTGCAGCCAGCAAAGGCCTGGGCACCTGGCTCCTCTGCTCTGGAGGCTCAGTCATTAAGTCCATCTGCCATGCAGCGAAGCCACACTCTGGGCTAGGGGATGGCGTGCGTGGAGACCCTTCCCTCGGGAGTCCTCTGGTACAGCTGTGCCTCTCTGGCAGAGCATGCGGCAGCAGGAGCTGGGGAGGTGCATGCGGTGCCCTAGGTGCATCTTTCTCATGAAGGTCTCCAGTGATGAGAACGGACCCCCTTCCCCACGCCGCACCGACTGTTCTCACCAAATGCCATTACCTACACAGAAAGTTGGGCATGCTATGAATAGAACTGAATACCCACAACTGTAAATATTTATAGTTCTCTCACCCATACACAGAGTTGCCTGATGGACCTGGGATTTTCAATATGTATCTGTGGGATTATTATCTACCTGGAGCATCTCACACAGAGCAGAACTACAGAGATAGGGCTGGCTGCAGACGGGCACACACCCACAGCCTCTCTGTTCACTCCATTCTGCTTTCAGGACTGCGTGCGTGGAGTTGTCCTCCACTTGCAGTGTTCTGGGAGGAAAGATTATTCTCTGTGATCAAGAAAAAGGATACTTAGCACCTAGCACCTCCCCAACAATCCTACCCACCCAAGACTTAGAGCCAAACCCAGCACTCACTGCCAGCCACACCAATTGCCCTTACCCCATCACTTTCTCTCATCCAGGTTGATTTTGTTGTATGTATTTTGGGATCTACCTAAAATTATCCTTAGACCACAGAAACTACTGGATGGTCAGACATCTAAACATCTGAAGAAAGTTACAAGAAAAAGAAAGGGCCTCTGGGAAATATGATGGGCAGGCCAGGAGAGGAGCCCCTCACTCCAGGGTCTGGATGAAGCTCTCAACAGCCAAGCCCCCAAAATCCCAACACACTTCCACAAAACCTAGTTTTCTAAAAGTATAATCAGAAACCCCCGTACACACCTAAACCCTCTGTGAGACTTCAGTGGCCCTGAGTTTTACCCAAGAAACACTCAGAGTCTGAACCCAATTTTATCAGAAAAGGGGGGGTTCTTAACAACCACATGAGGTTAACTGAGGTTAACTCACGAGCCACTGAAACACTGCATACAGCTGATGCTGGAATACTGAGTTGAGTTGAGGCCTGCTTTGAGAACCCTCCCGCCCTCATACCCGACTCCTCATTCCCAAATCCCTGTGCTCTGGGTATGCCTTACTCTTTCCAGACATGCCTTTCTAGTTTAATGAACTATGACCCAGCTTCATCCTGGCTCGTCCTGAAATTTCTTTTTGTATCAAAGCCAAGTGTGTCTTGCTTTACGTGAGTTTAGGTTCCTAAAAGAACCTGGGCACTGTGGGCAAAATAGTACAGCTGTGCCTCTGTTTTTGCCCCTGCTGACAGGGCTAAAATGCCAGCATTGAAGATGGCAAGAGATGCTGGGTTGGAAAGATGGCTCAGCAGTTAAAAGCCCTGGTTGTTCTTCCAGAGGACCTGGGTTCAATTCCCAGTACCCATGTTGGGGCTCATAACCATCTGTAACTCTAGTTCCAGGGGATCTGGTGCCCTCTTCTAGCTTCTGTGAGTACTAGGCAGGCACACAGCACAAGCATATACATATAGACAAAACATTCAAACGCAAAAAAATCTTTTAAAAAGTTTCCTAAAAAAAAAAAAATGATATGCTAAAAAAAATTAGTTGGGGAACATTTTCAGGGTTGGTTGTGAAATATCTAGTCAGATCCACTTGAGGCCAAGAGGAACCCTCAAAGGGGCTCATATCTTAGAGGTACATACAGGTAGAAGTCATATGACTCTGGAGCTCACTCAGGTGAGGAAAGGATAGCATGAGAGGGACAGTCAGAGAGGCGTAAGCCACTGCTTGCTCACGCAAGGAGAAAATACCTTAAACACAATGGTGTGGACCTTCCTAGAACTTATATTTTAAAAAAGATCTCACTGAAGATTCAACTAGTTTTCTTCCCTACAAGGTGACATTCTATATACATTCCCTTCATTTATAGCTAGCTAAAAAGCCAGGCCATTGGACAGACAGTTTGCAGGACATCCTTGCCTTGGACAAGTGAGAGATGCCTCCACACACATTTTCTCTCCTTACTTCAGAGTATTAATTTAAAAAGCAACAGCACTCACTGTGGGTCCCCCATCTTCTTTTGGTAAGTAAGATTGCACATCTGTAAGAATTTTCTAGAAGTCAGTCCCAGGAGAGGAAGGATGAGGGCCAAATGACTGCTTCATGGCTTTTTGGGGGTGGGGGCAGGGGGAGT
Organism: Mastomys coucha; assembly: GCF_008632895.1. Taxonomy (NCBI): domain Eukaryota; kingdom Metazoa; phylum Chordata; class Mammalia; order Rodentia; family Muridae; genus Mastomys; species Mastomys coucha. Next base: position 21,746,506 of record NW_022196897.1, read on the forward strand.
CAAGATGGCAGCAAAAGGAATATGAACATTCCAGGACTCTCACACTGAGCCAGCGAGTTTCTCACCTACTTCCTCTAGCAAGAACTATTCTCTGGACTGGGTGAATCATGGCCAATGTGCCTGATGTCTGCTGAGCACCGAAAACCACTACATAGCTATGAAAGCACAGAGCCTGGCTCGATGAGGTAAGGCCGCAGAAGGGGACCGAGCTGGCAGAGGTGGTGGCCCTGGACCCTGGAAGCATGCAGGTAGCAAGTCACATAACAAGGGACTTGTCTGGTGTCCTTGGGCAGAACAGATGCTAGTTCAACACATCTGCCTGTGAGCCAGCATCCTGTACTGTCTCTTCTGCTGCCACAGGAGCTCTGAGCTATGGCTCTGTATGTAGGTTCTAGGGTGGAAGGAGACTGCCTTGGCTCAGGGAAGGGAACTGGAAAGTAAATGCCCCTGCACTTATTCAATGGGGCTGCTTTTTACACTCTTAGTCACACTGTTCCAACATCTTATCTCAGAAAGGGCCAACAATTATCAAATGGCTACTGCTATCTTTAGGAACCACAGAACATGCACAGTGTCGTGCTCTGCACTGGTCGCTGGGAGGAGAGGGTCTGACTTGTCATGTCATGGTTTTTAGAACTTCCGCTGTTTGGGAGTCAGTACTGGGTTTGGTGCCTTAATTGATTTTGGATTAAACCTCTAGAAAACTTTATCTTACATATATCTCAGTTTGATATCTTAACATATCAAACTGAGATGTGTGCCACTTGGTACCAGATAGAGTTCATGTGGGTGGAAGAGACAGAGTGGTCTCTGTGCCCTTGAGTTAGAACAAGACAGAAGTGGGCAGAAGATATTGGGGAATCGAAGGGGGAGGATGAACTTCCCGGTTCCCCCTCCATTTGTTGCCATGGTGAGCCTGCAGGCCTCCATGGAGCCCCAAGGGCCCACAGGCAGGGTATTTCTGGTGGCCCTGTGGGAGCTGGCTCCTAGCAGTGATTTGGTGCCTGCAGCTGCTGAGGGGACCTGAGCTGTCTGTGGCCTGGGCTAGAGCCTCAACTACCTCTGAAGATGAAAATCCCTCAGATTGTCATGGATATAAATGGGACAGGAAGTTTCTGACCCACTTCCCCCATGTCCCAAGGCTGTTACCTTGTTATTGCTAAACCACCAGCTGAAATGAGCTCAGTCAACACTTCATCAGTGTTGCACTGAGGAAGCAGCGGTCCAGAGCAGACGATCACATTCCTACCAGACCAAAGCATGTGCCCCGTGGGCTGTTTGCTGAGGTAGCATCGACAGCTGGGAAAGCCATCAGAGGACACAGGGGTGGTGGGTGCTGCCCAGTGCCAAAGCTGTAAGATGTGCAAGCTGCAGAGGGAAGAGGTGTGTGAGGGTGAGTCTAAGAGGAGGGCCTGGCTTCACAGTCTTGCTATGTACCCCTCTGACACTGAGCATCTGGGATGCAGTCAGCTTTTCTAAAAAACAGGCCATTCTTCCACACTTGTTAAGTTCCCCCAATGACTCTCCTGAAATAGTCATGGTACGTACGGAAGCAGTGCTCCCCAGAGACACTTTTCTTAGACACACATGACTTGTCCCTCCCCCTCTGCCCTGGCTTCTGGAACACAGCCAGAGCTGGGCCTCGGGGCTCCCCCTTCCCAGCAGGAGTGTCGCCCAGAAATGGAACAATCTTCCTTTGCTCTCACTTCCAAACCTATTAGGGAGCGATCATAACTAGAGGAACGAACACTGGCAGGAATTACACCACTGTGGGAGCTCACCTATTTAGTAACCCGAAGTTGCAGGTTTTAGAAAAGAGAGAGAGATTACCTTTTAAATAACCGATTCATTATGGGACATGAATGGATGTCATGTTCCCGTGTTTGAAATGTCACTCAGCATTAAGGATGTGTGCTGGTAAGTAGCGCCGATTTACCACGTTCCCCTGACAGACAAACACCCCTGTCTGGGCTCCCAGTGATGGGGGTATTTGTGGGCTTCCTGGGCTCTTAGTGAGTCACCTGTATGGCCTCACACCTCATGAATCTTTGTTCTGTAGTGAGGCCGCCCCATTTCTCCTCCCTGGTGAAGTTCCTGCCACAGGAACACTATCCATTTCCAGGTTGAGTTCAGAAACCACAGACAGAGACTCTGGGGGGCAGGCTGAGGGGGAGCAGGCTGTGTCCCTGCGGGATACATACTGCCTGTGAGAAATGGAGGTGAGGACAGGCAGGGATGGGGCAGGCAAGGCTAAGTGTCCAGTGGGGCCTGCCTGCTGGCAGGTGAAGGATGTGGTGAGTGTCCCCCCAAACCTGAGAAACCCATGCACTGCACCTCATTAGCTTCCAAGCACGCCACTGGCCTTTCTCGAAGTTCCAACACAAAGGAAAGAGGCCAGACTCTGCAGGGAGAGACAGCATGGCTGGGGACTGAGAGGCTGCAGCAGGCACAGTTTTGCACTGGCCTGTGACCGTGGCTGGCGTACCTGATATGGCATACAGATTGGAGAGCTGGTACTCATAGTCTGTGCTGGTGTTGTTTCTGCCTCGGAAGGTAGCCGGTAGTGTTAGGGAGATGTGCCTGAGAGAGACAGGAGAGAAAGGTGGTTACAGGGAGCGTACCGTGGCCCCTAGCCTCAGAAAGCACATGATGTCATCCATAACTGAACAGCATTCTGGAGTGGCAGAGCAGGTGCTTCAGTAGGCCCCCATCTTATCCCTCAGCCTTGGCCTTCCCAAGAAACCAGCAGCCATTTTCTTCCATCCTACAGGGCATTCCACAGAGATCAGCAGTCTAACCCACAGCTCAGTGTGGGATACATCAGTACAATCAAAGTGCCTGGGCTGGGCAAAGCACCCGGGCTGGGAAGAGTGGTTTCTACATCCACCACAGGTTGAAAAGGATTTCACTCTCAGGTAGCAGACTGGCGACCTCTGACAGTGAGAATGGCACCTTGCTTTGAGTTACTGTGTCTTGTACCCCCTGGCACAAAGCACACAGTATATCCTCATGGAAAGCACCTCCCATGGGCTTACAAAGCTAGCTATGAGCCTGTGACCAGAATGTGGAAGTGAGCTTGAGTCCAGAGCAAACAACCACCTCAGCATGATCATGGCTGCCTTTAGACAATGCTGCAAGGAGAACCATGGTGATGGAGAGAGTCGGGCCCAGCAGATCTGGGGAGTGGAGGAGCATTACCAGCTTCCTGGAGGCCTGCCCAGGACAGCCGTGGATGGCTCAGTTTCCTAAGTGTGGGCTACATCCAGCTATGTGTGAGAAGAACCTAGTGGGGCAATCACCATCGAACTCTGGCTCATCCACCCTTCAAAACCTCACCCAACCACCTGAATGTCCTCTCTCAGGGCTGAGGTGTGCTATCCTGGTGGGGCAATCACCATAGAACTCCACTCGCCCTTCAAGGCCTCACCCAGCCACCTGAGTGTTCTCTCTCAGGGCTGAGGTATGCTCAGCTTCGGGGCAGATGGCAACTAAACAGCAGGGGCACATGTCAACTTTGTTCCCCATTTGCTAGGACAGTTTCTGTCACAGACCAATTACTGGATACTTGTTGACCAGGTCAGGTGTTGGACATAATGCTCTTGGTCTTTCTGTGGCATCAAGTGCTGCTGGCTCAGGCACTGCGGTTTTCTGCAGAGCATTTCCCAAAGGGACTTGTGGGCCCCAGGCCTCTCTGCCATGGAGAGAGGCAAGTGGGTGAAGGAAGAAAGCGATGGCCACAGCATCCAGGAACTCACAGGGGGAGAGGGACAGTTTCTGTATACATGCATGAGGTGACATGAGGGGCATGGAAATGTGGCTATAAGAAGGCACAGACAGAAGCCTAAGTCTTTGAGGGAGGAGCCACTCAGCAGGCAAATGTTAAACCCAAATCAAGTTCCACATGTTTGGCACCTCTTTTTCACTCAGGAAGGAAGCAGTGACCTGGGGCTCAGGGCACAGATCCCTAGTGCTCGTGTGAGAGTACTGAGTCTGAAGCAAGTGTCAACTGCAGTTCCCATGTCAGACACAGTGTGAACAGCCTCACACCCAATTCCTAATCCTTCCCACAGAAGGGACTCAGAGAGGAGACAGGCCTCTTAACAGAAACACCAGTAAGAATGGAAATGAGAGAGCAGATCCCCAAATCTTCTGGCAATAATAACTTTATTTAAAGCTATGTTGCTTCAGAACTTGGACCCAGGCTAGGGAGAGGTCACTCATGCTTGGTGGCAATGTCCTGGCCATTTTTCTGAAGCCAGTGATCCCACGGACTCAAGATCCCTGCCACAACCTACCCCAGCAACCCCAGCAGGCGGCAGGGCACTGTACACAGATGGACAGCTAGAGGCCTGGCCCTCTGTGTGGAAGGGCACTGCCTTCCACAGTTCACTGGATATGGGACCCAGTCTCAAAGCTAGCACCTGGGAGCTGGATGGCCTCTGAAGAGGCATGTCATCTATCAGCAGACACAGGTCGAGATACAGACAAAACAAGTGTCACAGAACCAGGTGGAGAGCATCAGCAAACCCTTTAAGTTGGTGCGAGGGTTAATCTTGTCAACTTGATGGGATTTAGACTCTCTATGGAAATAAGTCTCTGGGTGTGTCAGGAAGGGACTTTCCACTTGGGCTGAGGTGGGAAGACCTACCCTAACTCTATGCACAGCAACATCCCATGGCAGTGGGTCCCTGCTTGAACAATCAGGAGAAAGCAAGCTGAGCACCAGAGCCATCTTTCTGTGCTTCCTGACTGTGGACACAATGTAACCAGCTGCCTCAGCCCCTGTCCCCTGCCTTCCCCACCATGATAGACTGTAGCCTCAAAGTGTGAGCACAAATAAACCCCCTCTTCCTTAACTTGTAGCCATCCATGAGCCCTGGCTCTTGAGGGTCTGAGAATGGAGCCAACGCAAACCCACTGGGAATTTTCCTCTGCCTTACACTGAACCCCATGGCTGTGAGGTCTCATCAGCTTAGCCCAGCTCCCACCCCACAGTCACCAATTCCAGCTTCAGGTTTTTGCACCCTGTCCCTGTGGCTTTCAGATCTGTTCCAGGCCTTTGCACTTGTTCTGTTTGCCAGAAATACCCTTCTGCAGAGGATGGCTTCTCCAGGCCAGGCTGCCTCACCTATAGGGCTTTGACCACCCTACAAGAGATACCCTGTCCCAAGAATTCTTTTATTTTCTTTTTTTAAAGATTTATTTATTTTATGTGAGTACACTGTCACTCCCTTCAGACACACCAGAAGAGGTTGTGGAATCCCATTACAGATGGTTGTGGTTGCTGGGAATTGAACTCAGGACCTCTGGAAGAGCAGTCAGTGCTCTTAACAGCTGAGCCATCTCTCCAGCCCCCAAGAATTCTTTTCTAACCATGCCACCCACCTTGCTCCCTGCACAGCCCTCCCTCTGTGGGGCAGAGTTTGATTTGCATCATTTTTTTTCTTCTCTCAACACCCCAGTGCTGAGAACAAAGCCCTGTAAAGTTGTCTAGGACTTGCTGAGTAAATAAATTTGACTTTGACTTGTAATTAGGGATAATTTTTGGAATCTCCCAGCAAGGCTTCCCACTTGTCTCTTCTCATCCCCAGGACTGGGCTGGTTAATGGTTTGGAAAATGCCGTTCCCTCTGACTCAAGGATAACTTTACAGACACAGTACACACTCTCCTCATGGCATGGCTGATAAAGGCACAGATATCAGACCCTGGGGGGACAGCGGCAGCTGCAGTCCAACTCCATGCTGAAATAGGAGACTGCTAGATAGACCATGCTGGTGCCGCAGCACCACAAGAAAGAGGACAAAAGTCTAGTTTCCACATTTGAAACTGAACCTGCCAGCCCAGGCCTTCGCCAAATCCCCATGAGATCATGGCAGGCACTGTGCTGGGGGAGGGACAGAACATTCCAGGGGCTGCTCTGATCACTTGGCTCTTCTAAAGCTGGGTCAAGAGCTGCACAGCTTCAACCACTACCAAGATATCCCAGGAGGTAACTATGTCTGGTGCCCACTGTGTAGCAGAAACAGGGGATCACAGGAGTGGGCTGCAAGGGACCACTTCATGGGCAGACACAGTGACTATGGAGACATCCCCTAACAACCAGGAAAGCTAGAGGGCAGGCTGCCCTCTCCTTGGGAGCCTTGGGGAATCATCAGTCATCAACAACCACTACTTGACGTAGATAACAATTTTTCAACATCTGGTTGATGGCGTCAGGGCAGCCTCTAAGCCCTACAGAGCCTTTCTCCAGCTTTGCCCCATCAGGACCTGTCAGGACTTGCCCTGGGGAAACAGGCCAGACCTGCAGGGCTGGGGCTGGACGCTGCTTCTGGAGCCATTACATCAGTGCAGAGGGGCTGGTGGTTCTGTAACAGATGAGCATCAGGCCGCTGCCAACAACAACTCCAGCTAAATAGATGCTAAGGGAAATTTCATTCTTGCCCCAAGTCAATATGAGGCACCTTATTCAATTAACATGGCCACTAAGCCTCAGACAGCCCTGTACAGAAGCCCTTCAGCCACACATGACATTTTATTACGGGACAGTAGTTGCCAGCACAATTTATTTCCTTTCATTCTGCCATTTCCTTGCTGATTTAAATCTGTATTTTCTAGTGTTGATTCCAGGTCTGTGTGAATGTTTTAAATACAACCATCAATCTTTCAGACCCCGTGGTAACATGGAAGGGAGATGGCTCTGCTGAGTGACAGCAGACCCAGCTGTCTCTTCAGACTGTGGGGGACAGCAAGGAGGGGGCTGTGGCTAACCTGCAGTTGGAGATGGCTGTTGTTCTGTGTTGTGTTCCCTGTACATACATGTAAGGTCTCTTCATTCTGTTCTCCCAGGGCTGAAAATTACCCTCTGAAGCATCAGATTCCAGTGTGTGCTTCAGAGACTTAGGGGTTCCTAAGACGTTGAGTGGGATGCCAGGTCACAACACTTCCACAATATTGAGCTATTTGACTTTCCTTAAATGGGATATTAAAAAGCATAACTTAAGCCCTGTGTGGTAGCTTATACCTATAATCCTAGCATACAGAAGGCTGAGGGAAGAGTATCACTATGAGCTCCAGGCTAGCCTGGGTTATATAATATATATATAAATATGTACACATATATATATGTACATATGTTTTATATATATAGGTATATATACATACACACATACATGTATGTGTGTGTATGTATATAATCTATATATAGAAATTGAGCCAGAAATGTATGTATATATACACATATATACATATTATCACAAACTACACACAGACCTGGGCGGCTGTCAGTGGTTAAGAGCACAGAAGGCCTGAGTGTTGTCCCCAGCAACTGTATCCAATGGCTTATAACCATCCATAACTCTGGCTCCAAGGGCCCACAACACCCTCTTCTGGGCCCTACATGGCATCTGCACTCACATGCACAGACCACACACAGAAGTATTTACACATATCATTACAATAATAATAAAAATAAATATTTTTTCAAAAAAAAAATAAATAAATAAATAAATAAATAAATAAATATTTTTTCAACGACAATAAATGCTAGACTCAGAGAAAATAGGCATCAACATGCACTGCACTCTGACAGGGGCATATTCAGAACACTTACAACTTAGAAGATAACTCAGCACAGAAGTGGGTACAACACTGGAACTGACACATCCCTAAGGGAAATACGAGGAGCAAATTCACCATGAAAAGACTTCATCATGAGTTGGGAGGGGCATGTGAGTTTCCAGCGTAGTAAATGCGTCTCCCTCTACCTTCCAGAGTGAAATGAGATGTCAGAGATGGACACTGCCAACCCTTGGCAAGGACGAGGGGAGCCAGAAATGTCAGGCAGCCCCGGAATCAGCACAGCAGCAAACCCACATCAGAGAGCAACTTCAAGTCACACAACCCAGCCATTCACAGACGTCTAACCAAGAGAAGGAAATGGAAGTGTGTTTCTACACCAAGAATCATTCACAAAAGTACTATATTGGCTTTATTCAACAGTACTAAGAACAGAACAGATGTACAATGCCAGGTGATCAGAGGATGACTTGTCATACTGTGTCAAACTGAGCAATCAAAAATGGACAGACTACAGGCATGCAAGACAGGTCAATCTAGGGTAACTAGACTGAGTAAATACAGGGCAGAAAATAATACACACACTATGATGCCATTTCTAGAATGCTCTAGAAAATGCAAACTAATCCATAGGGCTAGACCAGGGGCTGCCCAAGGAAGGAGGAAGGATGCTTTACAGACACACGGGGGCGGGGGGGACACACTCAAGACCTTGGTTTTGTTGAGAGTCCCATGTGTGCACACACATTCACCCACAAAGCATATGAAGTATGCACAGCTTATAATATGCACATCCCACGTCGACAAAGCCTGACTGCTCTCCCTGCTAAGTAAGAGTAAGGATCTGATTAGCAACGACAAGGGAGCTCATGGAATTCCAGAGCAGGCAGTGGCAGCCATCTCGGGTGGTGGGTGAGGCCTGGAAATACCGATGTGATTTTCTGACTCTTTCTATTATACTCAGTGCCTAGAGATGACAGAGAGCCTGAATTTGAAAGATAAAAAGTTGTGCCATAGGAACCTTTTTACTTCTTCCAGTTGAAGACAACAAAAAAGGCATGGCTGCCTCTTTCTCTGGAATAAGTGCATTAAAACTGTAGCTGCCAACCGGCTACTAAGGAGGCTGAGGCAGAAAGGATTACTGGAGAAGTTCAGGGCTACCTGGGCAACAGAGTGAGATACTGGGGAAAATGGGCTAACCTGGGCAACAGAGTGAGATACTGGGGAAAATGCTCTAGTGTGTTCCAAGCTTAGGAATGGGAAGCAGACAGGGTAAATAGACTAGGGCTTATTCACTCTCTTTGGATGTGGGAAATGGTGTGCTTTAGATGGAAAACATGCTAGCAGACATTCTCACAGACTCTACCTGGAAAGTCAGTACAAAATCCCCAAGCCAGCTACCTCCTGGTGGCCAGGTGCTGAGGTTGCCCAGCCTGCAGAAGTACCTGGAGAGTTCCCCAGCTAAGCAGGTGGGCACATGGCTTGCTGCAGATTGGACTTGGGTGCTAACTCTGCACTGCCTATGAAGGTTCATGAAAAGCTGAAGACAGCACTGTAAGATCACCATAGAAAGTTATACATGCATAGAGCAGTGGCCATGGTGGGGGGTCAGAGCTGGGAGAGGGCTGAGGAACTAACTGGTGGAAGCACTGTGTGTGGAGCGGAACCTCAGCTGGCAGGAACTGGGACTTTGGGCAGAAAAAATGGGGCAGCTTTGATGACCTCCTAACATTGCCAGGGGCAGAACAAGTAGAAGGGACAGATGAGCTGGATACTGTTCTGCAACACAGCTGTTAGGCAGCTCCAAAACAGCATGTCACAGCCAGCCCAGAGGGACAGTCCCCTCCTGTGCACAGGGCCAGTGCCAACAAGCCTGAAGGATGTCCGGCTCTGGGACATGACTGTGGTGACATCAGCAGTAGCTCCGGGGGTAGGGGTGGGGTGGATGCACCCACCTCACGCACTTCATGCTTTTCATTGCTAATGTTCTGATGAAATGTTGCTTCCCTTCTAATCAGAAAGCAAAGCCAGGGGGAGACTCTTAGAGATGGCACAGGGGACAGCCCCCAGCACAGCACTGGTGTGAAAGAGCTATCTCATCATCTACACCAAGTGTGTGGGATGTGATCTCGAGCAGTCCAAGAAGGAGGGTTGGGGACAGCAAAAGGACCATTCCAAAGCAATGGCAGCTGAGCTGAAGTGATGGGGGTGGGTGGCAAATGGCTAAATGAAATTCCCTTTTATTCCTGCAAAACACCACTGGGAAGAAGTCGGCTGCGATGCACAGCCTCAGCACCAGGTGTGAGGACGTGCTTAATGAACACCACTTAATGAAGAAAAAGGCTCTGAGAAAACACCTGGTGCAGCAGGGTGCAGGAGTCGAGTCACGGGACGGGCCTTCCCTGCACCTGCTGGCATTTTAATCAGCACCTTTTGGAGAATCCCCACAACAAGCTGGTCAATGGTGTCAAAAAAGGTCCCTGGCCAGTGACTACACTCGCTGACAGTCTAGGGACCCTTGCTTCTTAAGGACCATATGCTCAGGGGCTGGCTCAACCTGAAGGTAATTAAAATGCATCATTTTCAGCTGCAAGGACCTGGCCTGCATGCAGACCCCTCTCAGACCTCTCAGGATGGCTCCTGTCCTCCAAGTACCTAACACTGGGACTGAGCTCTAAAGAGTCCCAAGGAAGCCAGAGGCTCCTCATTCTTGGACCCGGGTCCTGGGAAACAGAAAGGCTGTATTTCAGCAGCCACAGGCCCCAACTTGTTTTCTGTTGTGCTTTTTCTTCTCTTGCTGCTCTTGAAGGCCTTCCCCAGACGCTACCACTGTTGTTTTTCAACCGTCTGATGTGACATTTTTCCATACCAGCAGAAGGTGAGTGCTGTATGCTTACCACAAAGCTTTCTAGTTGCTGGTGAGCAGGGTTCTCCACGGAGAGATGAGTGTTGTTACAGATGAGCACACAGGAGCCACAGACTGTCCACATGGTTATTCTTTAGGTTTATTTTGGTGTGTGTGTGTTGGTGTGCATGTGGAGGTCAGAGGACAAAATGTGAGAGTCAGTTCTCCTAACATGGGTCCAGGGATAGAACTTAGGTTGTCAAGCTTGGTGGCAAGTAACCTTACCCACTGAGCCAACTGACCAGCCCTGCCCATCTGTCTTTAACAGGTCTCCTGCTATAAGCTAAGCACCGTGCTACATGCTGAGATGGTTTAAGAAGTCAGAGTGAAACGCCTTCTCCCAGCGGGAGTCTACTGGCCACAAACCGAAACACACATAAATCTATCACAAGGCAAAAATCTCTAAAACCCAAAGACTAGAGGAGTATAAGGTTTCAGGCTTCGGTTTTAAAAATAATAGGGGGTCGGGGACAACAGCCAACACCTGTTGACAGTCTCCTCCTGCATGGCCTCACCTGGGAAGGGGAGAAATGGCTCAAGCAACAAAACAGCTATTCCTGGGCCAAAGTACAACCCAAGCAATGCCACAGACACAAGCAATGGGTGGTGGAGAGAGCTGGAAGATGGCGTGAACTCAGTGCAGAGGGCTTTCTGGGGAAGGGATGCCAGAGGCTTCGTCCCGGCAGGCTCCTGGGAACACGATGGATGGTTTCCCCTACTCAAATGCCCCACAACCATCTCTACACAACCCGGTAGGGCACACAATGTTCTACAGATGGGGACACAGTGGCTCAGAGGGTGAAGGAAGTTGCCCGAGGTCACAGAGCTATAGAAAATGGCTGGGCTGTCATTGAAACCATGTTCTCTCTACCACACCACACTACCTTACTGAGGAACTGCAAAGCACAAACACAAAATTGTTTGCTTCTGTCCAAGCCACTCATCTTGGTTACTACAACTCCAGCCTACCAACCTATACGATGAACTTCCCTCATGGGCAGTCCCCCAGCCCTCACAGAGCATAAAGAACTAAACAAGCCAAAAAAAAAAAAAAAAAAAAAAAAAAAAAAAAAAAAAAAAAAAAAAAAAAAAAAGACCATAGCAAAATCTGTCCTAGGAATTCTAAGAAAATCTCAACTCCCCGAGTTCCTGCAGTACAGCTTTAAAGTGTGTGCAGCTCGACAGCATATGGCAAATCAATTACTAGTTTAAATCTTAAAACAAAAACATGGCAAATGCAGCACAGAAATAATCAGGTACAATGGTTCAGCTCAGATTACAGCGGCCACTGGAGTTTTGAATACAATTAATCATCGTTCCAGGCAATGGGAAGCCATATTGACACTTATTCCTAATTTGAATATTTAATTAGGGTGAAGTTCTTCATCAAATTATCGCAGAACTGGGAGAAAGCCTGGAAGACTTACACAATTACCACCTTAACCCCTTCCCAGCTGCTCCCTGCCCAAGAACACTCTAGCTCTGCAGGGAGGAGGACGCCTGCTCTGTTCTGCCCTGATTCTGTATGTGTATGTGTGTGGGGTGGGGTGGGGGTGGGGGGCTGGAAGAGTTAAGACTGAGAGAAGGAAGCCAAAGAAAGAGCCCAGCATGTGAACCAGGCCTGCAGTGACTTGAGATCGAGATACAGATGACCCCTGAAGAGCTGCATGCTGGATATGATGGAGCACTTGCTACAACAGGTCTACTCCCACCCCCCACTCAACTCTCACCAGGAGATGCATTGAGCCAGCATGGAGGTGCCTGTATCCCCATCTTAGAGAAGGAGAAACAGAGGCTTAGAGGAGTGCTGAGACCTGCCCCAGTGGTCAAGTCAGTCCAGTTACTCATCACCCAGCAGTTCCGACAGCAGTTCCCTTCAGCCATTAGTCTGGTTCATCAGCTAATCAACATGGTCTCTCAGCCCACTTCTAAGACTTTGTGACCCCTGCTGCAGCCTCTTTGGCATATATTCACTCTGGAAATCACGTCCACGTAAAAGATACATAGACGTGCTTCCTGTGTGCTGTGTGATATGAGAGTTAACATTAGTAATTAAGATAGGAATGAGAGAGCTTGCATCCGCCTTGGCCAAGCTACCATGGAAGGCGGGTTTATGACAAATTGCTGTCATCAGAACCACTCAGCCTTGTGAGTTTATTGTTATTCAGTAAATTCTGATATTGTGAGAAGTTACAGGCTGCTCCTCTGTGTTTCTGGCATAGTATGCTCACGGCACCCACCACATCTGGCTTTCATGTTGAACTCAGGTCTGTAAAGCACTTTATGGGCTGAGCTCTGCAGTCAGCCCTCTTGAAAACACTTTGGTTGGCTTTCATTACATTTCACCCCAGAGATTACATAACCGGAAGTAAGGCTCCAACCCCCAAGTCACGCCTTCTCACCACCCTCACTCAGCTATGTCCTCTTCTGAGCTCCACGGACATGGTCAGGCACAGTGACAGACTGACAGGGCCACAGTGGCAAATGTCTCCTAACAGATTCAAATGGTTCATCACCCTCTTCTGGAGAGCCTCCTACCTCCTTCTACAATGGCCACTTCAACAGGACAGACAGAAACACCACATTGTCCCTCTCACTGCTGCCTCCCCACCAACCTCTTGCCTACATCCGGTCACAGCAAGACACCCCTGGATCTATCAGGCCCGTTCTGAGCAAGCTCATGATGGGAGCAAATGGCATCAGAAACTCTGAAACTTTCCTTTGTATATTACATTAATCCATATAAGAAAATCTCTTTTAATGAGGAGTGATGTAGTCACAAACTCTCCAGAGCCATAATTAGAGCAAACTAATTGAAGTTGTGTTTTGACACACTTTCCAAATTCACGGGTGCTGGATGACATATTCACAACACTGGTGCCGCACAACCATGGCGACGGCAGAATCATTAGGCTAATAATGCTTATTTGCATTCTTCTCATGCCACCAGCTCTCCCTTAAATACTGTTTCTACCACTGCTCCTTTACTCTAACTTTCCACTAGACGGTATTAACAGTAATTATTAGTGCTTTAGTGGAATTTTAATGTTAAGAATAACAGCGCGATTAGCATGCACTGAATGGCAATGTTGTCTCTTAACTGCCACCCATCTGCAGGTTTGGAGGTGCTCCCTCGGTCCCCAGCCCCAGGGTGACCAGATACCATCTTTGCAGCATTCATGACAACTGCTCAGGGTCCATACCCAGGGAGATCTGAAGTTTGGGTTCTTTATTTACTGTTTCAAATGCTTGGTGAGAAAATCTTTCTTCTCTCCCCTTCTCTCTCTTGTAAGAACAATAAAATGCAATAGTTAAATAGAAATAGAAATTCCTCCAAGCAGTTAAAAAAAAATCTCAATTTATAATCCTGTCTTTGGCAATAATACTAATGAGTTCCAGGAGGCCAGGCTGAGGCCAGGCTTTGGGCAGGCTCTGTCGCCACCCACCCTCATGGTGATTAAAGGCAGACAGAGGACAACTTACTTGTGGATGGGGTTGGGGGTGGGGAGGGCTGGATCTATCAATGTGGAGGCACTATTTGCCATCAGCAAGGCAAAATTTTTGAGTGCTTAACTCAGACAGACACACAGACATACACACACACACACACACACACACACAAAACACTTGGTGGTTCTAAATAATGGTTATTAATGACACATTCTTTGAAAGTGACAAATTATGAAATTTAGAATCTAAGAGGTGTATGAAGAGTGAGCATGTCCCATGGAACATGACAAGAGGTGACAGCCAACACACAGGGCTCCCACTGACTCGGGGTGGGAGGGGGCAGGGTCCCCCTGCTTGGGGCACTGGGCTGACTGCCCCAACCCCCTCTCTTTATATGGTGATTGAGGGAACATCCTGGGAGAGAGGGGAGCATATCCTGGTGGCATGTTCATCTTTCGTGGAAAACATGAGGTACTTGCTGTGTTGTGGGGAGACCAGGAGCACTGGAAGCCTAGATTCCTTAAGTATCCTGGGATTAGAAAAAACTATGGCCTCACTCACCACCCATGAACTAATTCCCACCTATTCAAAGGACTGCAGAATGCTGTAAATCCTCCACTGAGAAGAGTCAAGCAGGCAGAGGACACACTTCCTTATAGAATGGCCAGACTATCTATTCCCTGAAAGCCTGGGAGGTTTCTCTTTCCCAGCTTACAAGAATTGTACCAATCTGCTATATTTCAACTCACAATTCCTTCCAAAAAATAAAAATAGTAAGCTCTCAGAGTTGCTGCAACACTCCAAATCACTGTATTTATTCACTACCCTTAGGTTTTTATTACACTTGAACCCTGCAATGCCAAAACACCTACCTCCCCTATGAAAGAAATGAAGAAAAAAGCCAAGCCTGGGCCTGGGGCGCCACCCTTCCACCCCAGATGATCAAGTCTAATCTTATAAGCTGAAATATTTAAAGAGTCTCTAAACCTCACTGACCTGACTCTTAAAACCAAGAACACATGGGCACTGCTGGCTTCTCATCTCCTTCCAGCTGACATGGCCGCCTTTCCAGGGCAGGGGGGCCAAGCTGCCTCATAATGAGCTGCATGCATGAGAGCCCAGAGCAGGCGAGCAGCCAGGCAGTGCTTGAAGGCCCAGACCCCTGACCAAGAACTCCAGCAACATGTTCCTTCTCCAGCTCACTCTCTCTTAAGAGCTATAGAAAACATTGTGGTTAGCAGAATAAAGCTCTGGCAAAGGAGGAGGTGGGATGTAGGCCATGGGCTGGGTAGCTGTGTTTGGTCGAGTGCCAATTCATACCTGCTGGCTATAGGAAACACAGAGGCAAAGAGCTGAAGCCCAGGAGGCTCCTTGCAGGCAGGTAGGGTGTGCTTGAGGCCCCTGGACTCTCCAGCTGCTTTCTCCTAAGCCTCACTCCACAGTGTAAGTCAGGAACTCTCCAAGGCCAGTCTTCTCTCAAAAAGGGACTGGATTATCCATCCTGTACCTTGGTTGCAAAGATGGAAGCTATGTGCGCAAAACATGCACATACGTGTATGCATTCAAGTGTTTACATGATGCCCAATACAAGATGCTCAAAAACTTGTAGCTGAAATGATAACCATGGTATTTATTCTAATAATCACTATTAATATCATTCAACTAGAAAGAAAACATATGCTGTTCAAGGAGGATATTTGAATTGAATTTTACCCAATCCCTGGGCAAAAACCCAACCCAAATAAACTCAAAAGGTTTTCTGAAAGTTACTGAAGGCAAAGGATTTTATTAAATATCCAAATTAATAATTGAAACCCCATCTTGAAACAGAGCAGTCCATGGTGAAGTGAGACCCCGGGAAAGAGTGCTGGTGCAGCGCCCATTTTTACTTTGGCGGCCAGATTTCCACTGGAGACCAAGTGAAATATTCCATGGAGTTATTTGCAAACAGACTGTCAGCACCCACTGATAAAAGGTAAATCTCCTCCTCTAAATGGCCAGGCTCGCAAAACCAACCCCAAAGTCAGCTGATAAATCTGCTCTGACATACAAACAACTATTTTCATAATCCTGAAACAGCCTTTCTTCAAAGCCAGGAGCTGACACACCGAGCAGAGATGCACCAGAGAGTGGGTCTCAGAAAGAACCTGGCATCCACAACCCAGCTTTCCAGGACATGCTCCATGCAGAAGCCACACAACTGTCACCGTGAGAAATAAGACACTCGCTATGTCACACAATCTACAGAGCTCTAGCAAATTTGCAAGCAGCAGACACCTTGTTAAAACCTGGTGTGAGAGACTGACGGCCGCCGTGGCTCAGAGGTGGGAGCCATATTGACTAATAGTCAATTCTTCATTAAATAGAAGCCCTGACTTCCCAAGAAGCAGTATTAAAAATTAATATCTAAAAGTGTATTGCTCAGCCTAAAGTCATCATTCATATCTAACAATACCAAACTGCATTCTAATGAAATTTCTCCTTCAAAATTATCTTGACACCAAGACTAAGCTGGGTTTGGCTTCAGAGGTAGCCACAGGCTCTGTCCACAAGCACCTAACTGGGCAGGTGGCTCCTATAGTACTCTCATGACTCCAGAGTCAATCCTGCCTGGACACTTGCCAAAGCAGGGTCTGGGAGCTGTGCTAAAGGAATATGACACAGAGACCTTTGGGTATGGACTGGACTGTCTTTGGTCAGCAGCTACAGCTTAATGGCACCACCACCCCCCCCCCGGAGTGTGAATTCAGACTGCTGACGTCATGTCCAGCCAGGTGCCCTATGGAGGTTAAGTCTAACCCCTACAATCCTTGGGAAGTCCCTGCCACCCGCTTCCCCTCTAGCAGTTGTTTTAGAGCTTGGAGAAGCAGCCTGTTTAAGATAGCTGGGTACCAGAGGGCTGTCTCTCAATCAGGCAGAGGTCTAGCTCTTAATAAAAGCTCAATAAACTCAACAACCAGGGGCCACATAACCACAGGCAGTGGGCATGGGGGAACTTGCAAGCTGAAGGGAACTAGCCTATGGGCTGAGACCTGGGCTCTGAGACACCAGCTGAAGTTAGGAAGGCCTAACTTCCTAATATCCATTTTCTCCATTGAGATAGGGCTGGCAGTAGCACCTGCCAATGGAGCTGTTGCTAAGGACATTTGTTTATTGCTCATAGGGTCCTGGAGACGGGGCTGGGCAGCCTGGCACTACAGTGTGGGTTCTGTCCTATCTGGACAGATAGAACCACAGGTGAAAGGAGGGTAGGTAAAGGACATGCCGACTGCTAGCTGCACACTAACTCCTATTATACAATCAATATCTACTTTCTGAAAATATCTCCCAAATGCTGAGCACCTGAGACTCAGAAGTCCTGACCAATCTGTGGCCATATTTCTTCCCAACCACTCTCTGGTGTAGTTGAAAGGTTTCAGCTTGCAGTGTCGCTGTGCCATCACCGGCACTGTTTCTGGGTGGGCAGCTTGGGGTGACCATGGCCAGGAGAGTGGCCAGCACAGCAGAAGCAGAGCTATCCAGCTTAACTCTTATGGAGAGAAGAGGCTAGCCCTCACAGGGGAGCATTCACTCTCACAGTGGCTGCACAATGAGTCATTGCAGAACCCCTGCAGCCTCACCCTGCCCCAGCTCTGCAGCCCAGGCCTGGCTTCCCCTCTAACAGCTGGCTGCTAGTCCTCTCCTGGGAGTGGTGTAAGGCACAGTGGTTTTGAACCTCACAGCAAAGGTCTCTGCCTTGAGTAAAAAAGCTCTACACCTGAAAAAGCATCTTGTTAAGCAAAATTCAGGTGGGTCTCATGTGAAGGAAAGAAAATCAAACTGTTGGGGTGTTGAGCTCCAACCTCTCTTGACAGGATCAGGTCAGAGTGCCCACCTACCTTTGAATGACCTGTGACTCACTAGGGAAGAACAACTTAGACCATGCTACAGCCCACTCACTATCAGCAGGGAGGAACAATTCTCCTTGGAATCAGCTCTCAGCCTTGTCTCCTAATCTCACCAGGAGGCAGGACTCATGTGACCCTTCAGGAAATGATGAACCTTACACCAAACCACAGCATCTCACCCCAAGCCTGAGCAGAGCCATCCTCTGCTGGAGTAGAATCTGCCAGGCATTCTTATAGGCAAAGGCCTGCAGTACTAATCCACCATGAAGAACCACAGGAAGTGGAAGACAGCTGGCCTCAGCAATGGAGGCCTCCTGCTCCAGTCCTGCCTCACTCAGCAGGTATAGTGGAGACTACATCTGTGGTACAAAGATACGTTGTAATTGAAGACTGGCAGGAGGCAGAGGAGGGGCTGAGGCTGTCCTGTGGACCGGAGGGCTCAGCTGATGAGGGCCTACTTTGTTAGTCAACTAGAATATTTCATGAGTCAGCAGAACTGGGCCCTGGGTCCAGCAGGGAGGCAAGATCGGGCAGGCAGGATGGCATATAGCTCTTGGGCTGTGACAAGGGATATGACAGCAATGAGAGTAGGTGGTGTGATTTCCTGTCTCCTGCAGGAAAGGCCATTAACCTTTTAGATGACAGCCCTGGGACCCAAATGATGAACCATTTTTGAGGTCAGCAGGATCGATGTTCTCAAAACCTGACACTGACATGCAAAAGTTGTGACTGAATCCTGGTGTCCCCGAGAGGAAAACTAAGTAAGTGCGTGTGACAGATCTTCTGCCACCAAAATGCCCTATTTCCCAGAGTATCTGTCACAGACTGATAATATCCATGTAAAAAGTTAAGTACAATTATGTCTGTCACTGAGAAACATACTTTGGAAACTGTGACTGACAACTTTCTGGTATCTCACAAATCACTGGGACAGCCCCAAACCCCTCAAAGCACCAAGCACCAGGCCATAGAGAGGCCTGGCACCTGGGAATGGTTCCCAGAAGGCTGCACATGGAGAGGGTGCTGTGACCAAAACGTGGGATGCACTCTATAAGGCAGAGCACAGCCACTGTGTGCATGTGTTCCAGTTTCTAGGCTCCCTCATTCACCAGAATGAACTGTATTAGTATGCCCAGCATTCTGGGGTTCATTCTGGGGTCACACAGTAACTGCTGCTTACACATGCCAACACTGGTCTGAGACATGGTGTCAGCACCACTGAGGCCCAGGCATTGGGCACGGCCTGTCTGTACCCATCTCAGAGATATGCCATGGTGGCAGCTTTCCTCCAACTGGAACTACTACCAGCCTCATTGGCCAACACTCACTCTGAGCCCTCCTGACACATTGCTAATCAAGGTCACCCCCGCAAGGTGTCTGCTGAACCTGAACTTCTAAGAAAGGGTGTTTGAAGCTTGGTTTTTATTTGTCAACTTGGGGGCTGGAGAGATGGCTCAGCAGTTAAGAGCACTGACTGCTCTTCCAAAGGTCCTGAGTTCAAATCCAAGCAACCACATGGTGGCTCACAACCATCTGTAATGGGATCTGATGCCCACTTCTGGTTTGTCTGAAGACAGCTACAGTGTACTCATATACATAAAATAAATAAAATCTTTAAAAAAAAATTTGTCAACTTGACACAGTCTAGAAGGGAGGAGAGTCTCAGTGAAGAGCTTCCTAAATCAGATTGGCCTGTAGGCATATTTATGGGGAATTACCTGGAGTATGCTAATTGTTAATTGATGTTATAAGACCCAGCCCAAAAGTGGGTGGGAGCATTCCCCAGGCAGGAGATCTGAAGTGTATATACAAGGGGATAAAGCAAGCTGAGCGCAAGCATGCACCATCCACAGTTCTCTGTTCCTGGTGACGTGACCAGCTCTCCTGAGCTCTGACTGCTATAACTTCCTGCTATGATGGGCTGTAACCTGGAAAATTAGCTAAAATAAACCCTTTCTCTCCCCCTTCCCCAGGCTGTACTTGTTGGGGTATTTTATCACAGCAACTGGAAACTACACTAGGTCTGGGTAGGAGGTGGATGAACTTTTCTTGATTAAGGCCTGAGAAGGGGCCTGAGGACCTGGCTCTTTTCCCTACTGGAATAACATACCCCAGATAAACAGTGCTAGAGACAGAAGGTTTGGCTCACATGGGCCAGCTCTGCTGCTCTGGGGACCAGTGAGGGGTGGAAGGAAGCACGCAGCATGCGACTGAATAAAAGTGGAGGGGGGAGTAGGTGGACTCCAGTAACTCCCTCCCTCCATCGAGCCCCACCTTTCCAGTGTCTAACATTTCCCAATCATCTGTCTGACTGAATCCATCAGTAAATTAGTTACTGATTAACTCAGCAGCATCATGATCTAGTTACACACATTCTGACAGTCTCACCAACACTCACTGGAGGCCACGCCTTCAACATATGAGCATCTGAGGGGCACTTCCCAGCTAGCCCTCAGCAGTAGCTCATGACCCCTCAACAGCTCCTTCAAGCCACTGGATCTACTTTTGTGAAGTTTTGTTCTTTTGTCTTTAAAAAGAGAAGTTGCACCTGGGGAGGTGCATACCTCCAATCCTAGCACTCCGGAGGCAGGTGGATCTCTGGTCTACATAACAAGTTAGTAGGTTCCAGAGCTAGAGAGAGACCCAGTCTCAAAAAGAAAAGAAACCTTGGCTCCCAAATTTGCAGCCTTGTAATTTCAATCTATCTTAGCTTTCCCCCTTCACAAATGCTGTGCTTTCTCTCTGCTGGCTAGCCATTTAGATATCTGGAGCCAGCTGCCTCTCTGTACACTTGCAATTCGGTAGTTTTTACATGACTCCACTGAACCTGAAGGTGTGACAGGGACACAGCAGGGTGCATGGTAACAAGCTCATGATCAGTTTATCACCACACACACACACACACACACACACACACACACACACACACACGCACACACACATACACAGAGACACATACAGATACACAGACATATACACACAGACACAAACACACAGACACAGACACACACATACACACACACAGACACATACACACACACAGAGACACACACATACAGAGACACACAAACATACAGACACACACATACAGACACACGCACCCACCCTCTGGGCCAGGTCTCCTGGATTTGGCCCTATACTGTAGACTGTGTGACCTTTGAGAGGTCCTATTTGTATCCACTGCCTCCTACCTCTTGGTTCCCATGGTGCTGCGGCTATGGGGTTCTATCTACAGGATCAATTCTATCCTTTGGCACATCCACTCTCCCTAGTGACTGTGTCATCTGTGCGTTTGGTAAGCACACCTCTGACTCTTATCAAGCTACTGACTCCACTGCTCAGCAAGCTGGGGTCAGCAGTCCACTAAGATCTACCAAGAACACAGGGCCATTCATTCATCCACTCTGGGGCTCCTGGCATTCTCAACCATGGATTCCTGGAGATTTTCAAATCTGAGTTCAGGCAGCTACAGAAGCTCTCTATTCTACTGCAGTCACACATGGAGTCCCAAGGTGTGAGAAGGCACAGGGTACTCTGTTGTCACATGTGTCTCCATGTGTGAAGGGCATGGGGTGCTCTGTTGTCACATGTGTCTCCATGTGTGAAGGGCATGGGGTGCTCTGTTGTCACATGTGAGTCCCCATGTGTGAAGGGCATGGGGTGCTCTGTTGGAAGACGATTCCGTTATTGGGACACGTGCTCCTGGTGGTAGCCCTGAGCAAAACAGACCCCTGTCCCTTTCAAGGCTGGCCCACTTAGCTGAGGCCAGCCCAGAAGAGGGGTAGGGAGATAAATATGCCCTCATCCCTCATCCCTCATGCCATTATCCCTACTGGATAATGTGTGCAACACTGGTGGACAGGGGATGCATGTTCACTGCCTGGAGGGGGATACAGGCTCCAGGTCTGGGACAAGACTAAAGACCTAAGCAGAAGTGTGTGGGTGAAACCGTGGCTCACTGGACAAAGGTGAGTTCTGCCAGACCATCTTATGTGGCTTCTGACACAAACTCCATTGAACTCAATATCCAATTTGCTGGACATCACCAATGAGCATCTTGCCTACCCAGAGATCTCCATGCAGGAAGGCAAGGAGGAGGGCTCTAGATCAACTTTTACCATGAATGCCTCTGCAGCAGTGGGGAGGCCTGGGAGGGGCGGGGG
>NW_022196897.1:21768647-21809383 GCF_008632895.1 Mastomys coucha
GTAATGGCCTGTCACCTGTGAAAAGGTCAGAAAATGCCCCTTTTGTCTGAAGTAAAGTTGGAAATGACAGCTCTCCAGAAAACTGCTGGGAATGCTCAAATCCAAGCACTGGCAGAGCACGTGTCCTTTGCTTTTGAGACTGACTTCCAAGGCTCCTGCCTGCCACCCACCAACCTCATCTCCCTCTTGCCTGTGGCTCCCACCCAGCAAGCCTCCTGCCTCCTCCTAGTTGGCCAGTAGAGGGCACCCCATCACCATGCTCCTGGCAGCTGTGCTTTGGTGCTTGGATCAGGTGTCCCCACACAAAGACCAGGAAAGTGTTCTGATATTTGCGGTTTAACGCTCCATGGGAAAATTATGAACTTGCTATATATGCGATGATGTCACCTACATAAAAGCACACAAGGGAAAGAGCTCGAAGGAAATGTAACAAAAGGTTATGAGAATTTCCTCACTCGACACGGGCTTTGTTTGCCCATTATTTTCTATATTCTGCCAATTTCCCACAAGCACTCACTGCTCTTGTGACTGAAAAACTCTGCAGTGCTCAGTGATGGGGAGTCATCTGGAGGGGTAGAACATGGGGTCCTCACTGCTGGAGAAGCATGTGCGTTATACTTCACATGTGCTGGGACAGTGACAACGGGGGTGGGGTAGGGGGAGGGGGAACTGCTCAGCCAGTGTGAGAGGGGCTCCCCAAGTGACCTGAGCAAGGCAGCCCAGTGGGGGACAAGACTCAAGGGAAGCTCAGAATAAAACCTGAACGGATGAGTGTGGGGTGCCAGGTACCCATCTGACTTAACTCTGGGGCCTGGAGCTGGGAGACAGAATATAAAAGGCCACTGAGTGTGGGGGGCTGGGGGTGCAGCCTATGGGGGGAGCCGAGTTACCTTAAAGTCAGCCTTACAGAGTTTCTTACAGAGACCTAGCATCTCAAAGAAGAAAAAAGTAAAAAAAATTACATTCAATCCTTCCTGACTTTAATGGAAAATTCAAGTAAGTAACTACTGATTCTTCTCTTAAAAAAAAAAATCAAAGATGCTGAACAGGAAAAGAATAAAATCCAAGTCAACCTGCAAAAGATAAAAACACCAAACCCAGATGACTTAAGAGGCTCTCACAGCATGCACCCTGCCTGTAAATCAACACCCAGCCACAGAAGAGATCTGGAGACACACAGCACCATTTGCATACAGGAGGAGATCCTCCTGAAAGCCCAGCTGACTTAACTCAACCAAATTAGAATACATTTTATATTGACTATTTTGACATTTGTTTTATTTGGCAAGTAAAATAGAACTGATCCAATTTCCTTGCAGCCATTGTAAACCATAAACTGCACCCAGGTCATAAAATACATAAGCCTTATAAGCACTCTGCTGGGTTTTGCCACCTTCCAACCCGACCAGCTCCCAGAGCCTGGGACTCTTGGGCCACCTGCTGTGATAGGTGACCTGGCTCTCCCATGACAGCAAGCTCAGGACAAACACTCTCACTGTCTCCTCTGGGACAGCAGGAGCCCTGTACTTTAAGATTTTGTCAACTCAACATAAGCTAGGGTCATAAGGAAAGAAAAGAGCCTCAATGGAGAAAATGGCTCTACCAGATTGGTGTGTGTGGGATGGCCCAGCTCCCTGGGATGGTGCTACCTCTGGCAGGTGGTCCTGGGTGCTCTAGGAAAGCAGGCTGAGCAAGCCATGGGAAAAGAACACTCCTCCATGGCCTCTGCTTCAGTTTCTGCTGTCTTCCTTCAATGATGGATTCTGACTGGGATGTATAAGCCAAGTGAACTGTCTTCCCTGGGTTACTTTTGGTCCAGGTTTTTCCACAGCAATTGGAAACAAATTAGAATGGCCTTCATTCCACATGATGGGAATTAGCACCTGCCTGAGGTGACGCCCATTTCTGGGTTCTTCCAGACCACATGTCTTGGGGGACTGGCTCTATTTATTCAAGGCAATGGAGCTCCAAAGGTTCAGCCGCCCCTGCAGTTAATCCAAACTCAGAGCTAATCATGAGTACCTGATCTGACCCCACTCAGCACAGGTGAGAACCTGAAATGATGCTGACAGAAGTTATGGTGACCCCAGAGCAATGGCCTAGGACAGAGCCATGATAGCATTACCAGTCAGTGAGGAAGGCAAATGTGCCTGCCCAAGTCATGCCAGCCCCACACTCCTGAACAGAGACAGACTCAACTGGTCACCTTTAAACACTGCTCCTGGTGTGGGAGGCTGCCACCCCAAGAACTGGGTGGCCTGCACAGAGTCCAAAAGACAGAGTCCTTGGCCTGGGGTCACTATAGTAACCTCTACCTAGAGAGTGGATGCTCACCCTGGAGGAACAACTTGCAGGGGGCAGAGCAGCCTCTTGAGGGCAGCTGCTCCATGGGGGGTGGGGGTAGGGTGGCTTGGTACCCATTCTGTCCTGCTAAAGAACGACACTCACCTCTTCCTATGGAGCTTGTCAATGTGGTCTCATGTCGCCTCAACCCCCAGCAAACCATCTGCTATCCCTCCTTCTATTTGTCCATCCCTCCTCCCATTCATTTCTGCAGTCTCTCAGACTTAACTCATTATTGCTCTGTCTCTATCAGTTTCCTCAGGGATGCCATGTTTCTTATTGGTAGGAGCCTTTCCTCAGCTGCTACTCTGCAGAGTCCAGACATGTTACCCCACCAGCACCAGTGCAGTTAGCTGCAGAGTGGCTGTGCTGGTCATCATGGACTTCCTGGAATTAATTATTATTATAATGAATGTAATGCTCTGTAAACTTACTTCTTTCTAAGGACTGACTCTAGGGATGGCTGACCCATCCCTAGATGGGTGTCAGATGAGATGCTGGCAGAGCTGAAAGGGAATTCTGCCCTTGGGCCCTGACCACCTGGCTGCCACACATATCCCTGTGTGTCTATAATAAGCTCATTTGAATGGCAAACCAATTGTTTGCATGTTTGTTTTGTTTTATTTGGTTTGGTTTTTGAGACAGGGTCTCACTATGTATCCTTGGCTGGCCTGGAACTCGCTATGTTGACCAGGCTGGCAAGTAACTCATAGAGATCTGCCTGCTTCTACCTCCTGAGTGCTGGGATTAAGGATGAGAACCATCACGCCTGGGTCAGCCAGCCAAGATTGAGCCACACCTTCTGCTGTGTTAGAAATCTATAGCATGGGCTAGAGAGATGGCTCAGCTGTTAAGAGTACTGACTGCTCTTCCAGAGGTCCTGAGTTCAATTCCCAGCAACCACATGGTGGCTCACAACCATCTGTAATGAGATCCGATGCCCTCTTCTGGCGTGTCTGAAGACAGCTACAGTGTACTCACATACATTAAATAAATAAATAAAGCTTTAAAAAATAAAATCTTAAAAAAAAAGAAAAGAAAGAAACGTGAAGCATACACACATTTATAGAATGCAGAGTGCCCTTTACATACGTGGAACTCGTGGATTTCTGACCATGACTTTTTAAGGCCCAAGTTTAAACTTCTGCAAATTTTCAGCTATATTTTGCACTACTTTAGCAGATGTTTAAGTGGGTGTTTTCTAAGTTGTTGCATGGCTCAGCAGGACCTAAGACCATGTGAGTGCATGGTGAGATCCCAACCATACCTCACCTGGGAAGGTTTGGGGCTGGGGTAGAAGCGGCTGAAGACTGGGAGGGTGTGGTGGGCTGAGACGAGTCATGGTTTCTTGGCACTCTGCCCATTCGATACCAAATGCCCATGCTGTTCAGTTCCCTGCAGAAGAAAAGAAAAACCTCAATGCACTGCTGATCTTGGAGCACTGACCTGAGCAGCTGAGCCAACTGTTACCACATTTATAAGCTGCCGCAAACCCCAGGGAGGTCCCATCACCTCTCTTCATGCCCTGGGTGCTGCACCAGAGCAGAGCAGGAGTGCAGCTGTGCCTCAGAGACAAGCTGTTGTGAGGTGACCATCCTTACCCATTGAGCATGCTGGCCTGCCCACTCTGGGTACCCTGCCTTGCTTGCTGGCATATAAGCACCCTTTGCTTTGTCAAGACTTGGCCCCTCATAGCTAGGAATCACTAAAGTTGGTCTCACGCCAAGGTTAGTTGGGAAAATGGCCACAAACCATCAAACTGGAGGCTCATGGCTTACAAACCAGCACAACAAAGAGTACATACATGCCGCATATGGTGTGACAGCCACTGTGGCTGTGCCCTGCACTGCACACCTGATGTGAATGAAGCAAGCTCACCCTTGGCAATAAACAGGATCATTTCTGCTGCATATAGATCCACCCTGCTGCCCCAGAACTGTATCTATGGGACTGGAAGCGGTTGGATAGCATCTCTTCCAAAAATTAAAAACAATGATTCTATGGGTCCTGGGTGTAGGCTGGAAGGTGTTTTAAACCTGATCTAGCCTTATCAAGAGTGAGACTAACTATAGCAGTAGCAAGCCCACCCACCTTTACCGGTCTTCAGGCTGCCCGCTTCAGTGCAGCCTGTGTCCTTTCTAGTCTGAGCTATGTGCTTCCCACAGGTCAAGCACAGGCCTTCGTCATGTGGCACCTGGACTAAGTGACTTTGGTTCTAAATCCTCAACTCATTTCTCTTACTTAAAAATCATGCTTCCTCTAGGAGAGGATGCTAG
This sequence comes from Mastomys coucha, assembly GCF_008632895.1. NCBI lineage: Eukaryota > Metazoa > Chordata > Mammalia > Rodentia > Muridae > Mastomys > Mastomys coucha. Next base: position 21,773,267 of record NW_022196897.1, read on the forward strand.
GCCCAAGATGAAATAAAAATCGTACTTTCGTAATTAAAAATTATTATCAAGGAAGAAAATTCTAGTCATATATATGTATATATACATGTGTATAATTTATTCTTTAATATTTTTTTACAGTTGGGAGTTGGAAAGATGGCTCAGTAATTAAGAGCACTGACTGCTCTTCCAGAGGTCCTAAGTTCAATTCCCAGCAACCACATGGTGGCTCACAACCATCTGTAATGGTTGTGAAGGCCTGATGCCCTCTTCTGGTGTGCATGAAGACAGCAAGAATACTGACATAATAAAATAAATATTTAGAATAAAAAGTGTGGTGGTTGGCTGTCCTGCATATGTAAATGGAAGCCTTTGGAGTGATGTGTGGCTGCTCTGATAACTGCTTCCTAACCCTGTAGCTGACTCACACAGCTAGTTTAAATCAGGTCACAAAGCAAAGCAGGGTTTGTGGGTGTGGGATGGGAAGTACAGAGGATGGAGCTGAGGTTGGTGTATCCTAAGCGAGAGCTCTACCATCGAAGTGCTAATGCCCAAGTCCATCTCGATGAGAGCGCATGAATCCACAGTGAAAAGGGCTGAACAGGCTTGAGCCGAGAGACCCCAGTCTCAACCCACTAAGTGCAGTATGCATCCAGCCCCACCCCAGCCCCTCCGTTCTGACCTGGTACCTCCCTGCTAATTCTGGCACAACCACCCCCACCCCTTCACTATTCTCCCTTGAGCTCTCCTGAACTGTTCTTACTCCTAGCTCAGGCTGATCAACGAGGGAATGACCCTTCTGGGGCAGCAGTAACCAGGAAGGGGTGCTCCCAGGATCCTGAATTCTAGAATTGTGCTGGGAAGCTCAGGAACGCAGACATCTTGCCTCTGGACCCGCTTCTGAAGGGTAGCTGCAGAGAGACAGCAGTGTCATGCCTCCCTGGAGGAACAGGTGTCAGGTAGGGTCCCACCAGAGGACTGCGGGGACAGGAAATGAGGTGTTCTCATCCTTTGAATGCCAAGTCTGGCTGCTGTGTCAGCCAACAAATGCTTCCTCTGGTTTGAGCCACACTGGGTGGGGCTTCCTGTCGCTCAGGCTCTTGGGGCCCAGAATGAAGTTCTGGGATTTGCCTGCACTCAGAGCTTATGGAACAGCTGTGGGCCAGGCCCTGATCACTGCCAAGGCTGCAGGTGACTAGGACCTGATGGCCCAGTGCTTGCCCTGGTGTGTCCACAGGTAGCCTCTCTTCCCAGGATGTGCCATACTCACTCCCCTCTACCTACCCAGGTCAGCCTTCTCCTCAGAGCTGGTTCTCTTCATTTGGAAATCTTTGCTCAGTAACCCTGCCTGTTACCTTAACCGGAGTAGCTAACAGGTCATCGAGAAGTTACCCTCTAGTCACTGCCAGAGACAACATTGTTTATCTTCTTGCTCACTGCTCATCTCTCCCTTCAGAACAGCTTCTCTGTTGGGGCAGGGCCTCTCTCTCTCCTTTTCTCCTCCATCTCCTCCCATACCATCTGTCCAGTGGCACAAACAGGTTGGCTATAAAATGGCCAAGGTTGATAAGCAGCATGAGGAGCTAAGGCCCACAGTGGCCTCAGGGCAGGATGCAGAGGAGCCTGAAAGGTGACCTCACATGGAAGAGCAGACCCTAGTGTGAGCAGCTACAGTGTAAGCTGACATAGGTTGAGGTCAGAGTCAGTGATGAACACCAACACAGAGCACAGCTGAGGCTTGTGAGCCACGCTGACTTCTCAGTCTTGGTCCCATGAGTGGCTCAACCACTCTCAGGGGAGGAAGACAGCAGGTGTGGAAACATTGTTGAGACTTACCCAATAAATGTGTACTGGGGAGGTGCCTGCTTGGTCCGGCCCATGATGCGAATGTCACAAATGGCAGCTTCAGTTGAATCCCGGGGAATAAACTTAATGCATAGCCGCTTCTTCCTAAAGACCACGTCCTCTAAAGAAAGAATGACAGAAAGGTATGAGACTGGTAGAGATGCCTCTCCTCTCTCTTCAGGGCTGCAAAAGGAGAGGGCCACCTTGTCACCTGGCAGAGGAGCTAAGCTCTGCCCCCTGCCCTTGCTGAAGCCTCCTAGGGCAGGTGATGACAGCCAAGTAACAGTCACCCTGCCCTGCGCCCAGGGCCTGGCCACGACTCCTAGGCTGCCGCCATGTCCCTGCATGGCTTTCTCAGGCCACAGCCACACCCACTGGAAGGCCCCTTTTCTTTTTCATTTTTTAAATATAGAAATCCTGAGGCACACCCTATGAAGTGAGACGGCAGGGCAGGATCACCTGCCCTGGTCAGCACTGGGGCTCCAGTCTCCACACTCCTGGACATAGGGAACAAATCCCCAACACTATGTCATGTTGCCCTACCAGGAGGCATGGCTACCATGTGTCGGCCACTTCTATCAACACTTACAAGGGAACTCCTGAACTCATCCATGGTCTGAAATTCAAGTTTCTCCATCAATGCGCAATGCCCTGCCCCACCCTTTGTCTGGATTTACATCCAGAGGCTGTGCGTTCTGGAGTGGGCTGTCAGATCTCTTTTGTTTCTTTTACTCTGTAAAAGTACTCTCTCTGCTCCCCCTTCCTTTGTGGCAGAAAAAGACAGGAAAAAAGGCAAAACAACAACAACAACAACAACAACAAAAAAACAAAAAGCAAAATAAAAAAAGCCCCGTTGTTCTGCCCTTGTCCAGGAGCACATCAGAGCTGGCTAGCTTTGGCCCAGTGCAGACCTGGGTTTCCACCCTCCTGTGCACTGCTCTGCCTGTGGCTTTTTAGGATGCTCATAGCTATGAGCCACACATCGGTTCTAGTTTTCAAAACATCGATCTCCTGTTGTGTCACTCCTTCTGCATTGATGAGTTCACATTCTTCTGTCTAAAACATGATTTTTCTTCACCAACTCTTTGAGCCTATGAAGCGGGCTGTGGACAGGAAGGAGAGCCGGTGTGTGGCTCTTCACAGTCACTTGTTCAGTCTGGGCACAATGGCTGGTACTCCAACAACTGGTGACAGTGCCCATTAGCTCATCTGTGGTTCTGAACTTTTCCCAACAGTCCAAAAATCTTTCAGTTGGACTTATGGTTTTTTAAATTTTTTACCATTTTTGAAATTAAAATATAATTATATAATTTCCCCATTCTTTCCTCCCTATACCCTTCCCATAACAACCTCCCCCTTTGCTCTCTCTTAAATTCATGGCCCCTGACCTATTTTTCTTTAATTGTTGTTACATATATATTCCTAAATACATAGATGCAACCTGTTCAGTCTGTATGATGTTTCTTGTGTTCACACAGTTCCAGCGCCTACCACTGAGCACTGGATAACCAATCAGCGGGGCTTTTCCCTGGGAGACTATTTCTCCCACTCTCAGCATTTCCATTATCTTAGTGGGTTTTGTTTGAGGAAGGGTCTCATTATGTAACCTAGATCAGCCTCAAACTTGTCATCCTCCTGTCTCAGCATCACAAATACTGGAATTACAGGTGTGTGTGTGCCATGTGATCTATCTCCATCTGTGTTAGATGCCCTAGCTCTGCCACTGCTGGCACTGGCACCTCAGAAGTCACTTAAACCCTCTGGGTCTCGGCTTTGCCATCTGTACAAGGGACTGTCCAGTGGAAGCCCACTCCAGAGCAATTCTGGTAAATGTCATGTGGTAATGTGGCTTCTTGGCCAGTTCTGGGCACACAGTAAGTGCTCAATAAAGAAAAGCTAGAGACCCTGTCTTGTTGCAGGCAGGCAGGCAGGCAGGCAGGCAGGCAGGAGGGTGGTCCTGTGGGCCTATAGAATCAGAGTGCTATTGGGTCCTTGCTAGGTTTTAGGAAAAGGCAATGCTGAAATGCCCAAATCTTATGAGTTCTTTCCAAGAAGTGAAAGCAGAGGGCCACATGGCCTCTTCAAACTGTAGAAATGTCTCTAGTCCACATGGCAAACATCATCCTTGAGGCAGAGATGGTGTCCTGGAGGACGGGGTGCAGAGGCAACCTGCCACCATCAGCTCCCAAGTTCAGGCCCTAAAGGATATGCACTAGAGACCTCCTGTGAGGTAAAACTCAGGACAGGTATTATGCCTGCCTTTGCCACAGCTATGGCTCCATGCCTCCATCTGCAGCCAGCCTGGTAAAGACCAGATCCACTCATTCATTACACATGCTTAAGCAGGCCTCATTTTAAGTAAACATATTATACATAGTCAATAGAAATGTGTTCAGTCATGCTAATGAACACAGGGAGAGTACACAACACTTTACTAAAACAAACAGTCTTCCAGTGTTTAAGTGCTGTATGGACTGCAGCAGGCTATATTTTAAATTAATTACAGGAGTCTCATCTTTTTTGGCTGACTTCATGAAATCAAAGCTTTAAGTACTCTCAGGAGATACTGAGCTGACCATGAGGCTCTTGATCCCCTGGGAAGTCTTTGAGAAATGGTCCTTGACTGGAGGTGCTTACACCCGTGATGCAGAGCACAGGACCCACTGGGCAGCAACTGGTGCAACCGTGGGGACTGGTTTCCCTGTCAGAGCACAGGCCCACAACAGGGCCTCCTGACTGAGCTCAACAGACAGAAATTCAAAGTAGGAAATCCCTTGTGGCTATGCCACATATCCATACAAAAGACATTACACATCAGTTAGCTGTCAAAAATGAACATCAAAGAAATATTTAAAACTTTGAAATCCTCAGGGAGAAAACAGACCAGGGTTGGATACAAATCAACAAGGCGATTTTAATTTGTAAGCAGAGACCTCACCTGAGAAGAGGCAAAGCTAGTAAGCAGACATTTACAAAAGCCTGAAGGCTTGCTAATAAGTAGCAAGCTATACATTAAATACAGTTTAAATAGTAAAACAAAATAAGAGGCAGCGCACCACTATAACAGGTCTGAGCAAACAAAGCGACCTTAAGGCAGTGAGATATCAGCTTGGCAGTAAAGCTTATCCTGATAGAACTCATTCCACTGGCAAGTCCCTGTGTGTGATGGAGCCTGGGATGAGCTGGAGATGGACCAGTCCTGCCATCTTGTCCTCAAGGAACAAGAGAAGTAGCAGAGGCATGGGAAAACTTGAAAGGGACCAGGGTGCTCCGGCAACATTACCAGGCAGGGAGCTGCTTGGAGTTCTACAAGCACAAGCAGCAGAGCTGGACTACTAGGGCACAGGAACTAAAGTCCAGGTTGGTCCCACAGAGGATTCGAAGGCAGACAGGGCCCTTCTCTCAGTTTCCCACTTGGGGTCCAGACTCAGGTCCTCTTGTTTGGGCAGCGAAGCACTTTATCTACTGGGTCTTTTTGCCAGCCAGCCCAACATGACTATGTGTCTGTGGGTATGTATGTGCATGTGTGTGTTCATGCATGTGTATATATGTGTGTATGGGTGTGTTCTTGCTTTTGGCTAAGATGTAGTCACTGTGTCTTTTATTTCTCATATTAAAACAGGTCTAACACCCATCTCTACAGAGATCTCCTAAAGGTAAAGTGACATCATGAGGCTATAGCATTTAACATGGGGCCTTACATGAAACATAGCAGATATCAGTGCCTAGTATTCGTTGCTAGGATAAAACACCATGACTAAAGGTAACCTGAGGAAGAATGGGTTTATTGGCTTACAATTCCAGGTTAGAGTCCACCACTGAGGGAAAACCAAGGCAGAAACTCAAGCAGCCAGTCATGTCCACTATCAGGAGCAGAGAGAAACAAATGTGTCCTTGCTTCCTCCCTCTGCCTCAGGCAGCCCAGAACTTCCTGCCCAGGAAAGGTGCCATCCACAGTTGGCTCAGTCAGTTAACAATCATGACAATCCCCCGCCACCCAAACACAGAGGCCAGGTAATCCTTTACTTGAGACTCCCTTCTAAGATGACTCTAGGTGATGTCAAAGTGACAGTTAAAGCCAACCAGCACCATGTCATTTTGCTAGGATACAGCCTGGCGAGCAACTGAATCAGCTAGTGAGGGCCACTGCTTTGCTAAAATAAGTGCCATTGGGGGTGGCTGAGGAGACATGGAAGCTGCTCAGTGTGAAAATGGCAAGCAAGTACTGCTCCAGAAATGTTCACATCATGGAAATTTGAAAAAAAAATCACACATATATAATATAAATAATGACAAAGAACAGGGTACAGAATTCCATAAAGGAATCTCACCGATGAGGATCTCCGTTTTCTTATTCCCTGTTTCGATGCTGTGGAGTGGACTCATGAGTAATTGTAGTGACAACTCTGGGGTTTTGGTTTCTTAGAAAAAACAGAAATATTCTAAGAATGTGTTTTAGTTTTAATCCCAGGTGTAGGGATCTGACTTATGATTTGCCTTGTGCTGTAGGAGAGGTGTGGCTTAGCCAGCTGAAGATAGTTTCTTTAATTGTGTGACGTGTGGAATTCTGGGAAATTTTCAGAGGGTACATAAATGCTAGGGCCCCTAGAGGCAGGGTTGGTGGCTGTTGGCCACCTTCATGGAGATTGGTTGTGGTTTGTTAGTAGCCATGGTCAAAGAAACAAAAGGAAAGAAATTAGATGCAGGGATCTTGATCTTTCTCTCTCTGTCTCTATCTCTCTGTCTCTTCCTCTCTCTCTGTCTCTATCTCTCTCTGTCTGTGTCTCTTTCTCTCTGTCTCTGTCTCTCTCTCTCTCTCTCTCTCTCTGCCTCTCTGTCTCTCTGTCTCTTTCTTTCTCTCTGTCTCTGTCTCTGTCTCTGTCTCTTTCTCTCTCTTTCTCTCTCTCTCTCTCTCTGTGTGTGTGTGTGTGTGTGTGTGTGTGTGTTTGTGTGTGTGTATGTGTGTCTTTGTGTGACTATGTCTCTCTCCTCTCTTCTTCTTTCCCTCCAATCTAGTGATAGGGTGAACTGGGATAAAGGTCAGGAAAAGAACCCACAAAGTAGCAAAGATTGACTACAAGTACACAAAGCTTCCTGGCACTATCTCACCAGCCCTGCTATTATAACCAGCACTCAGGATCAGAGCCCACAGCACCCACATGGTCCTGAAGCAGGTTCTCCATTTTCCACAGTGCCCTGCAGCTTAGCTTGGTGCAATGTAACTCAGTGGTTGAAGCATCTAGTCAGATTTAAATCTTGGATTTGTTTTGTTCTGGGTTTGGTTTAGTTGTTGCTGTTCTTGTTTTGTTTTTTAACTATACAGGGTCTCATGTAGCCCAGGCTCAGAACTTCTATGTAGTGAAGAATGACCTTAAATCCTGATTTTCCTGCCCCTATCTCCCAAGTGTTGTGATTACAGGTATGAGCCACCACATCTGGCTCCAATTTAGGTCTTGCATGCTCTAACTTGAAGTCTTTCTGGGTCCTGCCTCTTGTTCACTCTGTGAGCCCTAGACCAGGCACAGAGCTATCACGGGGCATCTTTTGATCTCTACCTTCCCTCCCTTTTGCTTCAGAGTCTTGTGCTAAGCTTGGCTTCAGCACCAGCTGAGGACAAACCAACTGTCCCTAGACTCAACTGCTCTGTTCTTGAGTGAGGAGGCATCAATCTAAGACTCTGCTCACTTGCAGGCAAGGACTCACACACTGTTCAGACACACAGAGAACCAAGGTGGATGTCACAAGTGGCAGGCTTCCTTCACCATCTACAGGAAGCTTCCTCACATATTTCCAGAGAGAAACACACACAGAGTATTTGAAAGCCCACCGGATGGAGGAGGCTGCCCCCAAGGCAAGTGCACTAAGTGCAGACTCACGTGTATCCACCGTCTCTTGGATGGGAATGAAGCCCACAGGCAACGTGTCCTTGACATCGATGAGCTTCATGTCCACCAGCACATTCCCCAAATGACTCTTGGGAAGAAAAGACAAGATGCAGACTGTGAATTGGAACTTGCCTTAGTCTGCTTGCAGTCCTGGCTTCAGGAAGTGTATTTTAACACAGTGGCTGCTGCAGCTTTACCACAGCAAGTTAACTGGGGAAGTTGATACAAGCATCTAACAGGGACTCTAGTGCACCTCAGAAAGGAGACTTCATCCGTAGAGTCTCAAAGCCACTCAGCAGAGGGTAGGTGTGCATACATCCCTGGACCCCACCACTTCTCAGGCTCAGAGTGGTTTAAATACGGGAGGTTCTGGGATGCTTGCAAGAGAGGAGCTGCATCTAAACTGAATAAGGTCTGATCACACACCTAAGGGGCTGCTAGTCACAGACGGACAGTTTTCAGTTACAAGATACATTTTACAAAATCCCAAGAATCATAAACTAACTGAATGGCAGCCTGGCCACCTCCGTATCCCACTCCTTCTGAGATACCTCACTAGGGGAGCTCTTAGGAGCTCCTATTTAGTGCTGGCAGAGGGGTCCGCAGTGCACAGTTTCCATAAAGACATCTTTTGAAGATGGTCGGTGGCGCACCATTCTATAATTACAAGAGAGAATTCTTCACAAACATGCTGGCCTTTGCAGCCTTCACTTCATGCTAGAAAAAGCTCTTAAGAAATCTGCCGTACATCTTAAACATGAGGGCTGCTGTGGAGATTAGATTCATGTCTTCAGAGCCATCTCAGCCTCATCAGAGCCAGTTAAGGCAAGAATAATGGGCTCCCAGCCCAAATCTCTCCTGTTAGAATTCCAGCAATGTGCTGTGTGTGCCCACTTTGCAGAAGCACTGTGTCCCTTGCACATGCTTATTTCCTTTGTCTGCAGTCCTGGACTAACATCTAAGGGGTCAGTCCAGGCTCTGTGCCCCTCCCCCAGGAACCTCTCAGGCCAGTGTTCCCCTGTTGTTTAGAGATGGACCCAACTTCATTTCTGGGCTTGGGGAACTCTGTCTCCACCTCCATCTTTATAGCCCAGGCATCTCTGAAATCCACACAGGGAGTATTGGCTTTCTGAATGAAGCCAGACACTTTCTTTAAGACCCTTTTAACTTCCTACTAATTTATAATTGGACACTGTGGTGATGTGAGTCAGAATGGCCTCCACTGGCTCATATATTTGAATGTTTAATAATCAGAGTGGCATTATTTGAAAAGGATTAGGGGTCTGGCCTTGTTGGAAAAAGTGTGTCACTGGGGGCGGCCTAACATCTCTCTCTGAGTTGGGGATGAGGATGTAGCTAAGGACACAGCACCATGTGTGCTGCCATGCTCCCTGCCAAGATGACAGTGACTGTAAGGAAGCCTGCAGATAAATGCTTTCCTGTCTAAGAGTTGCCCTGACTAGGTGTCTCTTCACAGCAGTAGAACAGTGACTAAAACAGATCTTATGAAGCATCCACCCACCTACCACCTTGAAAGACATCTTTAAGAAACTGTACACGATGGGTCCTGGCTGCCACCACTGAATAGGAACCAAAATGGTGTTTGCTCCTTTTGCTCACCCAAGTTGGCATAGTCCTTGGCACAAAGTAGGGACTCAATAATTATTGGCTAAATACATTAATGTTTGTGGCAAACTTTTCAGCAGTGTGGGGTGGTAGCAGTCAGAAACTGAATCAGACTTTCTCAAATGGCAAATCGAAACCACATCGCCAAAATTCCCAAAGTTTATTATTAGTTATTAGAGCCCATAAATAATAAAACATGCCTCAAGTTGAAATTCGGAAGTCAGAGTGGCAGGTGCAGCCTGTGACCAGCACATCCGTGACTGTACGATCAGACATCTGTCCTTCTCTCTCAGTGTCCCTGTGCTTGCCAACAGTGCTCAGGTGGCCAGGGCTCAGGAAGATAGTATGCACTGAGGTGCGGCATGTGGGGAGTGGGCCCTCTCTAATGTGGAATAGACTCCTAACTACACATAAAGGCTGGGCCCAGCTGGGAACCGTGGGAGCACCAGCTGCCTCCGGAGCAGCTCGGTCTAATCGACTGTCCTCTGTTCCCTTCCCCTCCCCACTCCCCTGCCCCAGTCAGCTGTTCTTCTATGTCATCACTGCTTCCTGCACTGAGAAATTAACAACTGGGCATGCTCTGCTGCCCCATAGATGGATGGGCTTTCATCAGTATCATGTTGACTGTCTTTGGCTTGACACGCGGGATTCCATGGAAGTCAACTGCAACCACTTAGACACCTCACCCTCCCCACTCTTGAAACAATGCCTTGATCCTAAAGCCAGAGCATGGGTGGTGTGGGCCACTTTACAAGTGTTGGGAAACCCTTCCATGCATACACATGGGAGGCTGCCCTGTTGACTTCCTGCAGCCTGAGGGTGTGTCCCTCTTCTATGAGGCTGCCAGTCTGCCGGATTCCCCTACTCCCTGCCTTTTTTTATATATCATAGGCCTACAACACCATTAATTTTCCTGGTTCCCCTCCCCCACCTGTGTTCTCTTTCATTTCCTCCTCATAAATATGAAGAACGTATTCCCAATCCTTGCTGAGCAGATGATTCATACCAGGAGCCCGACATACACTGACTCAGGGTATTTATATTGTCTCTGGTAGCCAGTATTTGCTAGTATACTGTAATTATTTTTGACAACTTTGCATTTAAGGTAGCCACAGATAACCAACTTAATATTCAAATGTTCATAAATCCTTCTGTTTAACATCCTCCCTACCTAATCTATGCACATTATTATTACAGGTAACACAGAAAGTGCGGGGCATGAAAAGTGCAATTAATCTCACTCCTTCCCAGGAAGCGATGTCACTCTCCAGCCAGGTTTCCATATTAATGGCCTGATTGGGGGAAAGGAATTTAGGATTCAAAGGAAGCTCCCCAAACTCCTATGTTGGGAGTCTCAAGTCACCTAATTAAGACTTGGCCTGCTCTGGAGATCCCACACCCTCCCAGATGGTTGTAAAATGGTGCTCTGCCAAGCCTGTGCGCTGACTATAGACCAGGACAGACAGGCAGCAGCCACCAATAAGGATGTGCCTAGCTCCCGCCTCACTTAAGGGCAGGCAAGTGGGCTCTGTCATTCCCCAAAATTTGATCCCAAAGCAATTCTATCCCCTGGTTTGTCATTTGGATGCCGTACAGGCCATCCGTTCCTCTTCTGGTGCTAAGGATGGGATTGCTAACATCTTTCCCAAGCACTAGACACACTCACACACCTAGGCTTCAGCTGAGGGCAGGGGCTTCTCTTGCTGCCCTCCTGGCAGCCTCATCACCCCCAGAACCCAGCTACTGTTGGTGAGCAACATGTTTTCTGGCAGTTCCCGGGGCTGAATCCAGGGCCCCATGCACACTAAGCAAGTGCTCTACCACTGCCCTCAAGCTCAGGACTGGGTTTTCTATAATCCACCCCAAACCAATGAGTCCAGTGCCTTCCCTGAACCACAACAGACTTGCTGCCCCAGCTCCCAGGGCTTCATGAACTCCTGCCTAGAAGAACAAAAGCTCACAGATTCAGCAGTAAATGTAGCAGGTCCCTATGTAAATGACCCAAGGGACCACAGTTATCCTCTAAGGCCAGCCACACTGCCCAGGCTGTGGTGCTTTTGAGATGAGTACACTTAGCCTCCAGCTTGTGGGGCTGTCAGGGGGCATTGCTAGAGGAGGTTAACACTGGGCAGACTTTGAGAGTCAAATGCTAATAGCACTTCTAGCTCTCACTCTGCTCCCTGGATGGAAGCTCTCAGAGTCCCGCTCTTATCACACACTGCCATGCCTCCCTGCCATGATAGATTTTTATCCCTCTCCAAACATATGCCAAAACATCTTTCGCCTTTGATAAAGTTGCCCTGGTCATGGAGTTCTATCATTAGCAACAAAAAAGTAATGTAGACAAGGCATTTGACCAAGTCTTCAGGACTTGGTCCTGAGAGCCCAGCAGCAGTGCACCCACTGGTACTCCACGGGAAGCAGTGGTCAGCAGACAGAGCAGAGACAAACAACAGGAGGGAAAAGCAGAAATGGCTTTCTAAAGGCATTTGGGTAGACTCCTGGGACAGAGGGCCTGGGGGTGCGGGTGCACAAGGGTGCAAGTGGGAAGGATGTGAGATAGGTCTACTGATAACCTCAGGGCTCAGCATCTGAAAGGATGACACCACACCTGCTCTGTGGAGTCCCCTCAGGCTCCAGTGAAGCCAAAGCACCTGTGCAGACACACCACAAGCCCTGTGCAGGTACCTACTCTGGCTCAGCTGCCACCATCCTCTTACTGACAATGCATTCAAAGGCCGGTGTTAAAATATTCCCCTATTCAGTCATAAACTCTATATGTTAAAGCAGCAAAGGTATTGTTCTTATAATTAGAGGGAACTTAATAGGATGACTTCACCCCTCATCCTGAGCATGCTAGGAACAATATTCAGAACAAAAGGTTACCAATGAGCAACAAGTGCTGTGTGACCATATTACAGTCCACATTCAGAACTGCTGAAAGGAAAGATCTGGACCTGGCAGAGGGGTCCCAGGCTGGGGAGTTATGAAGAGACAGACTGTGAGAGAAAAAGAGGCTGTGAGGGAGAAAGAGGCTGTGAGGGAGAAAGAGGCTGTGAGGGACAGAGTCTGGGACTGACCAAGAGGCTGTGAGGGACAGAGTCTGGGACTGACCAAGAGGCTGTGAGGGACAGAGTCTGGGACTGACCAGGAGGGTGTGAGGGACAGAGTCTGGGACTGACCAGGAGGCTGTGAGGGACAGAGTCTGGGACTGACCGGGAGGCTGTGAGGGACAGAGTCTGGGACTGACCGGGAGGCTGTGAGGGACAGAGTCTGGGACTGACCAGGAGGCTGTGAGGGACAGAGTCTGGGACTGACCGGGAGGCTGTGAGGGACAGAGTCTGGGACTGGCCAGGAGGCTGTGAGGGACAGAGTCTGGGACTGACCGGGAGGCTGTGAGGGACGGGGAAGTTGTGAGAGAGAAAGAGGCTGTGATAAAGAAGGCTTCTTTCATTTTTCTATTGGGCATGTCTTATATTGTTGTGCTTTTAATTTTCAACTACAACCTATATTACCATTATAATTACACTTAGAAATTGGTAAAAATGTTTCCAAAAATAAGTATCTGAATGAGAAGAGATAACTTATCACCTCCTCCAGACGGTCATCTCAGGAAGAAATGAGGTCCAGTCCCATGTTGGCTCACTGGGAACACTTTTGAAGATAGCTTTAAGGTTCCCTGGTTCATGTGTTCAAGTACTAAAAACCAGTATAAAAGAATTGTGCACAAGGAACTACTTCTCCGTAATGACGAGCTGCCCCGTGTCACACAGAGGCTCTTTAGAAATAAGGCCACGTCATGTCTGGGAACTGTCATGGGTCAGCGGGTGTCACGGCCCCTCCACTGAGCTGGTCTGCCCTTTGCCAGGTGCTATGCCCAGTGTCCCTAGCATACTCTCCCATCCTGTGTGTCCTGGGAGCTGTCACTGAAAGCACATCGAGGGAAACTTCCTGGTGTCCTTCGGAGAACACATCTTAATGGAATTCACTGTGCACTTGGGGATGTGGTTAATAATGTTATTAATAAATGAAACACAGTGCTGGCTGCTGATTCTACCCTGTTCATTGAAACCATAGATAAATTAATACAACAATGAACATAAACCACACACGAAAGAGAAGAAGCCCCAACCAGAAATGTAAATGAGTCCTGCCCACTCAGCAAACAGGAACCACCACCAGACTCACATTTTCTTTTGAAAATGATCTTGTGAAACACAGGTATCTGGTAACCTTGGACTTGAATAAGCCGTCCTTCCAGAGATCAGCATCCACACCATCTGCTGTCTGCGCAACCTGCAGCAGAGAGATGGAGAAGAGGGTCACAGGTAAGATGAGATGGAACCGGAGCATGAGCCTGAAGCTCCTCTACCTGTTCCAATTAGCACAGCCCCAACTCTCCTGGCATCTCATTAGTGAGCCACACTCTGCACCGGGAAGAACACTTCCAAAAGGGAAAAGGGGAGACTGTGAAAAATACAACTTCTAAAAATACTGTCCCCGGGGAAGGCATTGATTAAAGACACCCTGACAGAAGTGGTTCTAATGAGCACAGAATAGCTTTTGTTGTAATGGACTGGGAAGGGACTGGTGGCCCGTCAGCACATTAGGCTGTTTGTTGCTATTTACATGGGGGCGGACATAGGGCACAGAAGAAAGCCCCATGGGGTGGAAATGCACCTGCAAGGGGCACCCCCTGCAGTGTGGATGATGTGACCTCCTGCCCACAGGAGTGAGCCAGAGGGAGCTTCAGTCAGGGGTGCTGTGGGGGCTGGGGCGGTAGGTCACGAAACTGGCTCCACACTACATCTTCTTGATACAAGCTCCCAAAGTGGAATTCAAGGTCAGAAACTACATCATGATAGGAAAATAAACTAGACTCAGTTGATTCCATTTCTGGTCTCACTAGGAAGCTTCTTCTCAATTCTCCTTCAGGACACAATCCTGAGTAAAGTGAGCCTTTATTTGCCTCACTGGGCAGGCAGTACTAGCATGACATCCAGGGTTGAGGGCCGGGTACATGGAATTGACATGGGGACCTGAGAGAGGACCCAACAACTCCCTTCCTACCTCACCCAACTGCCCAACATCACAACAGACAGGCAGGCGACCCAGGGAGCAGATTCACCCGTGGGCACAGACATGGAACGGGCTTCAGGCAGCCCATCCTTTGATGGAGCCACGGCTGTGCTTCTCAAGTATACATGGGGAAACAGCCTTGAGCCTAATGAGCTCCTGGCCTTCATGGTGGACAGCTGAAGGTAGCTCTATTCCCATGAAGGACCTGTAAATGGTCAACCACCTCTTAGACACGCGCAGTTCTCACTACGCCCCCAGGCCCACCACAGCTGCCATCATGGAAGCTGCCTCAGAAAAGTCGAAGGCCAGCCAACAAGAGAAAAACGTTTATTTCTCAGACTGACTGTCAGTTAGCAAATCTGAGGGTAAAGAAAAGAAAGGTCACTATGGCAAGAGGAACCCAAAAGTCGCATGAGAGAGGCTCCAGAGAAGCAATGGCAGTGGCCTTAGCCACAGTCACTGCTGCACTAGGCAGGCACTTTTCAACCTACTCACACAGAGTTTCAGGTTAACCTGAATATCTCCCCCAAGTCAGATGAGCTAATAGTCTGTGGGACAGGGAAGAGGACAAGGACCCCGACCAGGGAGCAGGCAGCATGGAACGCAGAGGCAGATCTGAACTTAAAGCCAGCAGCTTCAGAGAAGCCATGGCCTATGTAAAGTGGGCATGCTGCCTTCCCCAGGGGCCACGGGGGATGCTGCAGATGCAAGGCACTCGCTGGCGAGCACCTGCAAAGATGACTCTGCCCTAGACTAAATGTGAGGATGCTCAGGTTGGTGTGGAGCCAGGCACTCAACACAGTGTCACACCACCACTCGCGAGTCCTAACTTGTCCCACAGCAGTTATTTGTGATCTCTGGTCCCAAGATTCCTGCATCATCCCTGGGACTCAATCTGTCCTTTCAAACATGGATCTTCTCCTACCATCTACCAGGACCAGAAGGTGCCACTCTGTGCCAAGCATTGTGCCTGACAGAGGCTCAGTGGATGCTCACTAAAGGAATGGGTGAGCAAGGCGACCACTCAGCCAGAGCTGTAAGAAGCCACGCCTTGTGCAGCCTCCTTAAGCAACACTGCTCCCAGGACTGAAGCCAGCAAGCAGGAGGCTCACCCACCCTCCACTTCCCAGCTCAGCACTCTCCAAGGCACATGCTGCTTAATACTGGGGCAACTTCCCTGGACATTGACCTCAACAGGGCTGCTGCGGAGTGCCTCTAGCTCTGAAGGAGGCTGACTTGTCCTGGGAGCAAGCCCAGGCTTGGAGTCGACAGGTGCCCAGAGGACACCAGTTCCTTTAGTTGTACCCAGTGTCTGCCCTGTCACAAGATGTGACTGACTGCCAAGTGGAGACTCATCAGACATCTGTGACACTGCCTTACAAGGGAGACAAGAACATGAAACATAAAGCAGGCAACTCAAGAAAGAAACCATATCATCAAACTACTGAGATACAGTAGCAGAGAAAACCAAACCAAACCGAACAAGCTCAGCCTGGCAGAGCAACCGCTGCAGGGAAGTCCAGAAAGACATCTTTCCTCATAAGCCTTTGTCAGGGTTTCATGATTTGCTCTGCTTTGTATTTTTAGGTTTTTGTTTTGTTTTGAGACAAGGCTTCACTTTGTGGCCCAGACTGACTTTAAACTCTTATTTATTTATTTACTTATTTATTTACATCTCAAATGGTGCCCCCCATCCTGTTCTCTCCTCTCAGAGTTCTTCCTCCCAAACTGACTTTAAACTCTTGACAATCCTCCTGCCTCAGCTTCCTGAGTGCTAGGTGTGAGCCAGAAGCTTTTACTCTTTAAGATGGGGTCTCTTTGTAACCCTAGCTGGCCTGAAACTCACTATGTAGGCCTCAGTGGTCTCAAATTCACAGAGATCTGCCTGCTTCTGCCTCCTGAGTGCTGGGATTTAAAGGCATGTGCCACCACCGAACTGTGCATGCATATGTTGTTTTGTTAAAGGCACATTCTAATTTGAAGAAGTCAGAGAGCTTGAAAAATGACCGCAGCTGTGGTCTGAGAGTCACTGGCCCTTCTAGTGGCACTTGATCTCATGCCTTGCTAGATGGTATCAACACATTTCCCAACTAGTGATTATGTCTGGTGGCACATGCTAATGATTCCAGCCTTCACCATTGCCAGCATCCACCTTTGAGTGCCCAGTGTTGGAGCTGCAGAACCCAGGGAATCCTGGGAGGGCTTTTTTTTTTGACATTTGATAGGCCTCAGGCAGGCTTATCTGGAATACAGAAGGACCCAAGCAGACAAAGAGAGCAGCTTTAAAGACAGCCCAGCTATCATTGTGCTGAGGGAAGCTGGGAGCAGCAGCTAAGTGTTTGTATTAGTCAGGGTTTCTATTCCTGCACAAACATCATGACCGAGAAGCAAGTTGGGGAGGAAAGGGTTTATTCAGCTTACTTCCACATGGCTGTTGATCACCAGAGGAAGTCAGGACTAGAACTCAGGCAGGTCAGGAAGCAGGAGCTGATGCACAGGCCATGGAGCGATGTTTCTTACTGGCTTGCTTAGCCTGCTCTCTTATAGAGCCCAAGACCTCCAGCCCAGGGATGGCACCACCCACAAGGGGCCCTACCCCCTTGATCACTCATTGAGAAAATGCCCCACAGCTGGACCTCATGGAGGCACTTCCCCAACTGAAGCTTCCTTCTGTGATAACTCCAGCCTGTGTCAAGTTGACACACAAAACTAGCCAGTACAGTGTTGAAGGCTAAGATGCAGGTACACTTGAGGCACATTTGGAGGCATGGCAGTGCTGACGGTTTTGCTTTGATGGCAGAGGTGTGAAACTGTACTATGGTTCAGTGTCTCCTCCAAAGTCCAGACTGGAGTGTGGCCTCCATTGTGTTGTGAGGCTGAAGAGATGGGGGCTAACAGGGTGCCTAGGCCAAATGGGCACTGTCCTTGGAGAGGAACTCATGATGTCATTATGGATAGGTTGCTGTGGCAGGGGGTGTTCACCTCATACATTCCCTCTGCACTTCCGTCATCTATGACATGTGCAACATTAATCTACCACAAGAAAGCCCTTATAGGACATGGCTCCTCCATCTTGGGCTTCCCAGACTCAAGACCCCAGAGCCAAATAACTTCCATTGTTCAAAAACATCCAGTCTGTGGATGCTACAGCAGAATATTATAGCAGCTGAAAACAGCCTGAGACATAGCAACAGAAATTTTCATGCCAAACTATTTCCTTATTTCGTAAGACCTGAATTAAAGGGGGTGGTGCTGAATGGTTTAAAAGATCTCTATATCCAGGTGCCACCCAGGGTGTCCTCAGGCTCTTCAGAAGCCCAGAGAGAGGTGAATGCCATAGGTTACCAGGCCAAGGAGACAATGGAAAGGTCAAGCTCACTGAACTACACCCTAGGGAGAGAAAGCACATTGGTCCATCTGAGGCCTGGATGTCCTTTTCCCTCAGTTTCTTCTCACCATACATTATTTATTCTCCTTAAATCGTCAGTGTAAGTAATTTATGGACCACCACAGTGCACACAACAAAGCTCTGAGGAGATAAAATTACTTAGTTATAGATAAGGAAACCAAGGCACAGAGGGTGTTGGCTGCACAAATACAGTATGTTCACAGCATGGCATATGCCTATGGGGCTATGCCCAGGATATGTTAAATAGAGGGAAAATCACTTATCAAAAAGCACACGAGAGAATATGTGCTGAGAGCATTCATAAGGCAACAGAAGAAGGCAAACATTCTAGTCCACAGGCAGGTTACCAACATCAGCCAACAACTGTGCAGAGCCACGCAAAGGGTGAGCAACCCCTAGCCTTGGCTAGTTATTGATCTCAAAGGGGCTCTGTCAAACTGATACTAACATTTAAAGCATAGGCTGGTACAATCAATGCAAAGAGGCCCTAAGAACAGACATAACCATCACTGCTGTGTGACAAGACGGAAGGCCAGCGCCCAGTGTGACGCCTCTGTGGGTAGAGGCACTTACTGTCAAACCTGAGACCCTCTTGGTATATGGAGGAGCTGACTCCCACAAGTTGTCCTCTGACTTACACACACACACACACACACACACACACACACAAGGGAGAGAGAGAGAGAGAGAGAGAGAGAGAGAGAGAGAGAGAGAACACTCCAGAGTGAGATGATATTTTGGCACCAAAGCTTGAGAACACACACATGTCCCATGAGCTAGGAATTCTGCTTCCAGGCAGACTCTGGGAACATGGTGAGTTGTTCATTGTCCCTTCACTAAGGATGCCTGGCTTCTTGGCTTCTAAGGCTGTGCTGCCGAGGGCTGATGAGGAGAAGGGTCTCACAGACCATATGAGGCACATTCATCACAGGGAAAGACATGTGATAAACACATATATGAACGCAAGTTAATACAATGCCTTACATTAAGTTTTTTAAAAAGATAACTGGCAGCAACATAAGGGAACAGAGATGTGTGCTCTGCAGCAGCTCAGCCTGGCTTCTGGATGGGAAGAAAGTGACCTGGAGATCAGCAGGGAGGGAGGGGGGAAGGGAAGGGAAGGAGGGAGCCCCTCCTGCAGAGATGGAGGAGCCAGGTGAGGGGCCAGTCTGTGCTTTCACTGGGGCTCTGTCCATAAAAACAAACAAGAGGAAGAAGTTTCTTACAGGCAGTCTAGGAATGATGGCTCATGAGATCCAGTTTTGCATTTTTAACAGCTGTGGACAGAAAAGGACCTAAAAACTAAACCACAAAGCATGGTTTGGCTCTAACAGCTGAGCCTGGGGATGTACAGAGATACACAGGCTGGGTGGTGGCGACCTGGAATGGCTCAGAAGCCTCAGCAGGGAAAGTATGGGGACTGGAGTTTAGATCATCAGAACCCACGTAAAAGCCACATGGATGTGCAACCCAGCCTGTCACTCCAGCTCAGTGAATGGGAGGTGGGGTGGGGGAATCCCACAGCAAGCTGACTAGGCACAGGCTAAAACTGCAAGCCCCAGATTCAGTGAAAAACCCTGCCTCAATACATAAGAGGGAGCGATCAAGGAGAGCAGCAGAGCACACATGCACTCACACACAGAAACATGCAAACACACACACACACACACACACACACCACAAATTCATGCAAATAAATACATAACCATTTTAAACCATTCCTTTGCTTTGCTAGTGTATGTCACATTTGTTTGGTCATGAATACTTACAGCTTTTATGGTAAGACAACAATTGTAAGCTTTACTTGATGGGGTGAGAAATTGAAAATCTGCTGGACTAAAACTTGAGAAAATCCTGTGAATGAATTGGTGCCCAGCTAAGGCCGGCTGAGGAGGAGCAGACCCTGGGGACCCAGTTCACACTTGTGGTTTCAGGAAGGCCCACCCGCAACTCAAAGGTGAGTTTGGCAGACAGGGCAATGGGACGTGGGGGGGGGCAGGAAATTCTGCAGACATTCCAGGGGCAACTTCTGGCTGATGCTGTGAAGTTCAAAGGCTACCACTGTGAACAGTGGTAGCTTGGTTGGTCTGCAGAAGCCTCACATCCTCCTCACATCAGACAAGGCTGAGCCCGCCAGAAGGCAGGGAGCGCGACCCCGGTAAAATCAAGGGCAGGCTGTGCCCCTGGCTCCATCATGGACTCCAGCTGCTTTTGTGTCCATTCATAACTTTGGTTTCTGCGTGGAGAACTTAGGTCAGCCATACACCTTCTGCTGAAATGATCTCTCAGAAATGAATGCCTGGCTCTGTCCCGGAGACTGGAGTTTCTGCCAGCCTCAGAGTGGGTTTCTCTTCCACAAGGCACAGGGCACCTCAGCCCTTGCATCCTTCATGCCCTGGCCACCTGCTCCTCTTTGTTCTTTTCTCAGACATGTCTTTTCTACCTTTGCTCCTGCCAGCCCCTAACACAGCTCCATGGTAGAATGATCTTGTTGTCTAGGCTGTGGCTGAGAGACCCCGATCACACAGCCTCTGTGAACTCAGCAGGCAGAACCAGGATTTCTGAAGTGAGTGGAGCTGAGTTCAAGTCCTGACTCTGCGGCTCACAGACATTTCCCAAAGCCAGATCTGTTACAAAACCATAACAGACCGACAATAGCAACCATTGCATGGACAGATGGGACCCCGCTGGCACTGTAACCTGGCACGGTCACTGTGGAAATGGTAGGGTAGTTCCTCAGGGTATCACCACAGGACTTGGCAGTTCCTCCTCTGAGTATATACTCAAGAGAACTGAATACATGTGTACACAACATGCTCATGAGGTAAGTCACTGAACTGTGGAAACAACATAAATGTCCACTGACAAATGGACATCGTGATGTTATCCACAGTGGAATATTACTGGACCACAAAAAGGGAATGAAGTCCCAATATAACCATATTATATGAAGTCCCAATATAACCACACCATAGAAGCACTATGCTAAGTAATACAAGAAGTCACAAATCACACATTGTGGCTCTGCTCTCCTATAATGTCCCAGAGGTGACAATCCTTAGGGATAGAAAGGAATGAGGGGGTCGTTGTCAGAGGGAGAGGAGGTAGGGAACCTAGGGGAGCTAGGAACAAAGATCTACAGTTAGATATTGGTAATTGCTGGGAAGCTCTGTGTATATTCTAAACTGGACTGAACAGTAAACCCCAGAAGGATAAATCATAGCATATGAACTGTCAATAAAGCACTTAGCAGGAGACCTGGCACAGGGTACATACTCATCATCTTTGGCCCTCAAATCAAGGGTCCTATTTTATCCAGTGGATGCTTTCCCAAGCACTTAGACTTAAAGCCCAAAGACTTAGTAATATGTACTCAGATATTTGCCAAATGGCAGAATTGAAAAAATGGAACATGGGCAATGGCAAGATTGGTGCTTGGCATGGCAGAGGACACACAAGGCAGCTTTCCTCACTCAGAGCTTAAGTGTCAGCTAAGTAGCCTCTTGTGCTGGGCAGGATAGAAAGTAGCAAGCAGACCCATAATCCCAGGAGAAACCCTGGAGGTCAGCAGTGCTCGAGGCTCCGAGGAAGCCCTTCCTGGCAGAAGCAATTACACAGAAGTCAGCAACTAGGACTCAGGAGAGGAGAGGCTGCCAAAGGGAAAGGGCCTGGCCCAGAAGTGCCTGCTTTTTACCACACCCAGGTGGCCAGGGCAGGGCCAGGCTCCAGGCTCCACAGAGCTGTGGGAAACGGTCTGATGGTCTAGAGAGTTCCTCACAGCTAGTGAGCATGCCAAGGAGACCATTCCTCTTGGCTCTGGAGCATCCAAGGACCCAGAGGGTGGAGCCTGCACAATCAACAGCACAAGGATACTACTGCAGCCTCCACAGAGCAGGAAGCTACATCAGGCAAAGTGCGAAAACTTTCGGCAGAAAATAGATCTTTGCTTTAATAGAAGGAACTATTAAAGAAATAGACATGTGTACAAGGGTTCTGATTTATTTATTTTTATTTTTTAACAGACTTAATTCGTTTATTTTTCTTGTATAAAAACCCTTATGTGGTAGCCACAGCTGGAGCCTGAGTCCTCTGAACAGAGACTCTGGTGTGAGTTTTCATAAGAGGATCAGTGAATTCCTGATAAGGAATCTTGGTGAACACAGTCTCTCTCCAGGGGTCAGGTAGCTGTAGGTCTTGGAGATGGCATCAAAGGTGGCCTTGGCAAAGTTGCCCAGGGTGGCAGTGCAGCCTCTGACTGAAATGTAGCAGTCATCAGGAGCTTCTTCGGCACAGGAGCAGAGACAATGCCAGTGCCTCTGGGTGCAGGGATGAGACGAACCAGCACAGAGCCACAGAGGCCTGTCACCTTGCATGGAACAGTGTGGGGCTTGCCAATCAATCTTGTTCCCCCAGTAGCCTCTCCACACAGGGACGATGGAAAGCTTGGCCAAGATGATGGCCCCTCAGATGGCAGTGGCAACCTCCTTGGAGCACTTAACACCAAGACCAGCATGACCATTGTAGTCCCAATAGCGACAAATGCCTTGAACCTGGTCCGCTGGCCAGCCCGAGTCTGCTTCTGCACTGGCATGATTTTCAGAACCTCATCCTTTAGGGATGCACCCAGGAAAAAGTCAATGTTCGTAGACTCCTTAATAGGCAGGGAGAGCAGGTAGATCTCCTCCAGAGACTTGATCTTCATGTCCTTAACCAGGCGGTCCAGCTTGGTGACAGGGATCCATTCCTTCTCTTCAGCTTTACCTCCATGAGCCCCGTGGCCTCGACCATGACTTCGGTCCCTAAGACCACTGCCAAATCTTCTGCTGAATGCTGTGGCCTCCCAATCCTGTGGTTCCCCAGGCCCTCACACTGCACCAGCGTCCCAGAGAAGAGGCGGCCTGATTTATTTTATTCCTCGAAAATAAATTGGTGTTCTCATGTGTGAGTGTGTGACAGGCCAGATGACAACCTCAGGTGTCATCCTCAGGCACTCCCCCAGTTTCCTTTTTGAAATAGGGTCTCTCATTGTCCTGCAACTATCCAAGTAGGCCAGCCTGGATGAACAATGAGCCTTAGGATAATCCCTGTCTCTGCTTCCCTAACACTAGGCTTACATGGACATAACTACCACACCCAGCTTTTAAAAACATTATTATTATTTTTAAAGATTTATTTATTTTAATGTATATGAGTGATCTGTCTTCACAGACACAGGAAGAGGGAATCAGATCCCATTACAGATGGTTGTGAGCTACCGTGTGATTGCTGGGAATTGAACTCAGGACCTCTGGAAGAGCAGTCAGTACTCTTAACCACTGAGCCATCTCTCTGGCCCCTTTGAAAAAATTTTAATAAGTATTCTGGAGATCAAATTCAAGTCCTTACACTATCTATCCAGTTGTAAAACCAAAAACCTCAAACTACAAAGGACACATGTGCTGGCTAGTTTTATATTTGACACAAGCTGGAGTTACAGGAAAGGGGGGACTCTCAATTGAGAAAACGCCTCCATAAGATCGGGCTGTGGACAAGCCTGTAGGCCATTTCCTTAATTAGTGATAGGGGCTGGGGCAGCCCATTGTGGGTGATGCAATCCCTGGCTGGTGGTCCTGGGTTCTATAAGAAAGCCCGCTGAGTAGAACATGGGAAACAAGCCAGTAAGGAGCACCCCTCCATGGCCTCTGCATGGCCTCTGCATCAGCTCCTGCTCCAGGCTCTCACCCTGTGTGAGCTCCTGCCCTGACTTCCTTCAGTGATGAACTACAGTATGGAAGTGTAAGCCAAGTAATCCCTTTCCTCCCTAGCTTGCTGTTGGTCATGGCGTTTCATCACAGCCATAGAAATCTAACCAAGACATATCTGTATCCAGCAGTACATAACCCATATGGGTTAACAGCCAAAATAAGGATACAGAGAATTCCTCAACTCAGTAAGATTAAGAAACAAGGCTGGAGCTGGAGAGGTGGCTCAAGAGTCAAGAGCACTGTTTTTCCAGAGGACCCAAGTTTAATTAGTTCCAGGGGAGCTGACATCCTTGAGCAGACATGAACTCAGGCAAAACATCAGTGCACATAAAATAAATAAATCTTAAAAAGAGAGAAAGAAGCCAGGCGGTGGTGGCGCACACCTTTAATCCCAGCACTTGGGAGGCAGAAGCAGGCAGATTTCTGAGTTCGAGGCCAGCCTGGTCTACAGAGTGAGTTCCAGGACAGCCAGGGCTACACAGAGAAACCCTGTCTCGAAAAACAACAACAAAAAAAATGTAAATTCAAAATGACAATGACTTCTATTCACAGGAAATGTCCACTGAAAGTCAGCTGAGCGGACCTTTGTGTCAGAGTGGAGCCTGACGAATCACATTACTTCACAGAACACCTCTACACACAGGCAGGTGCAAAGGACCTAGCATGACTACCCCAAAATTATTTCCAGAAGAAACTCTGGAGTCAAGCCTGAGGCTATGATTTCAATGCTCTTCACATCACTGGGTAACTACTGGAAAGAACCCAGATCCCAAAGAAGCAACAGACTTACGTTCAAGTCCATTCACAAAACAGAAGTCCACGCAGTCTTATAAGGCCGTGCACTAAGGCTACACACGTGAACAACGGCAACCCTTGGGAACAGACAAGGGTTGGGGGGAGAGGGGAAGTGAGATGAAGAATACTCCCAGCATGTTATCCATGGCTATACTAGAACCCAGGTAAACTGGAACCATGAGAAACATGAGGGCATCCAACATCAACCTGGAGCAGTGCGAATTCTTGGAGGAAAGGGGCGTAGTGCAGCCTAGCCTGCCAAGGCTCTAGTTTATTAAAAAGCTGCTGAGCCTAGTGAACCTTTCAGACCTGAGAAGGCTACCGATGGTCCTTTAGGCATTGGTTATGTTATTTTTGATGCTTTCTCATATATTTGAAATGTTTGTAACATAATTTTTATTTTAAAAAACTCAGACATGGTGGCGCATGCCTTTAGTCCCAGCAGAAGCAGGTTTAAGACCAGCTCCAAGTTTGAGACCAGCCTGGTCCACATAGTGAGCCCCAGAACTGTCAGAAGGTCAGAAGTAGAGAGAACCTGTCTCAAAAAAACAAATAAAGCCAAACAAAACTCAGACAATGGACCCAGAAAACATTCAAATACTAACCAATTGTGCATAAGGAACACAAAGAATGTAATTTGTTGACTGAAAGTCATCTTGTGTAAGATACAGAAGTGGTGTGAGAGCCAGGGCCAGCTTTGGGTGGAGCACGGTGCTGGTGAGGAGCCCCACAGGGATCCCAGGCTCTGTGAGGAGCACTAGTGGGCTGCTCTGCTTTGAAGGCTAGAACTAAGAGAGAGCTGAGGTTAGGCCACCGTCGTCTATCATTCACCATCCTCCGTGGGCTAGTCTCTCAGGCAGGTGGAAACATAAGCCAGCCACTAGGGAGAGGGCAGGCTGGCTGTCTAACACAGCTTTGAGTCTGTGTGGCCGGACTGAGGAAGGAGACAGTGCTGTAGGAGCCGAGTCAGAGCCTGCAGGGCCCACACTGCAAAGGGGAGAGGCTGCAGAGCGGCAAATCGGAGGATATGAATAATCCAGGACAAATTGCAGAATAGGTGGAGACCTAAGATGGTACTGTAGACACAGAAATGAGATAGGATGTGAGTTACAAACTGATGGACACAGAACACAGGGAAGGAGGAGGTAGGGGATGATCTCAGACCTAGAGACCTGTGAGAGAGACTAGCTGCGGGGAGCTGGAGATAACGGAGAGAGGGACAGACAGTGGGACAACCCAGGAAAGGAACAGGGAAGGCACTGGTCATGTCTGCTTGCCCAGGGGACAGAAGAAAGATTTTATGTCCAGGTGAGGGTAAAGGAGGAAGAGACTGGAAGCTGGAGAGATAGCTCAACAGTCAGGAGCATGAGCTGCCCTTCCAGAGGGCTTGGGTTTGATTCTCACCCCCACACGGTGGTTCACAACCATCTGTAACTGTAGCCCTAGGGACTCCAATGCCCTCTTCTGGCCTCTGTAGGCACCAGGTACACATGAGGTACACAAACATACATGTAGACAAAACACTCATAACATACATATATGCATACACATACATACATATTTTTTTATAATGTAATCAAGGACTTGGCTCAGTTAAGAGCCTGTTTAATTCCCGGTACCCATATAATTAGCTAAAGACTGTCCTTCACTCTAGTTCCTCTCTATCCCAGTGCTTTTTAAAAAAAAAAAAAAATTATTTATTTTAGGTATATGAGTACATTGTCACTAACCTCAGGCACACCAGAAGAGGGCATCAGATCCCTTTACAGATGGTTGTGAGCCACCATGTGGTTGCTGGGAATTGAACTCAGGATCTCTGAAAGAGCAGTCAGTGCTCTTAACCACTGAGCCATCTCTCCAACCCCTCTAGTGCTCTGTTTTGACCCACAAGTGCACCAGGAACACACATGGTACACATAAATCTATGCAGGCAAACACTCAATTACAATAAATAAATATAAAAAAGTTTTAAAAAAGAGACTGGCAGAGAGACTTTCCAGTGAGACTCCAGGCAGGAGAAGGCACACCTGGGAGAATGACCTGGGGCAGAAGAGTGGGGCGGGGCCAGGCTTTACCAGTTCTCCACTCCTGTATCCTTCAGCCTGGGAATGCAAGTTCCACCCAGGCAGGAACTATCCCAACTCACTCACTCATTGTGCAGAACCCCACCTGGGGCCTGCACAAGGTGGCTCTGAATACATCATTGCTAATTACACATGCAGCTGGTCCCTTCCAGAGCTTTGTGGAAGCCCCCTTTGAGCCCAAGAGGGTGGCTGCTGAGAAGGAACTTAAGGTTGGTCTGTAGAGTCTACATTCATAAGACACATGTGCCACTTATTGATCCTAAAAATCCTTAGACATTGAGGTGCCCTCTACTGGACAAGGAGGCAGCTCTGTCATCAATAAAGTCAAACCAAGCTATTCTAGGGAGGTCCAGCCACTGGACACAGTTGTGAAAACAACCAAACAGGCTGAAAACCATGTGCCTAAGATGAGCCGGAGCCACACCCCTGACAAAGAGCCTGATGTCTAGTGATGCTAGGGTCAGTTTGCACACCCCTCCCCAGGCTTGGAAAGGAGTCTGGTCTGTGTGCTGGCATAGCTCGTCCCCTACACCCCTGTGTGTGCTCCGCTCTGCCCAGATCTCTGCTGGGGCCATCAGGAGTGGCCCTGAGCATCTTGTGGGTTTGAATAAGGAGGCTCTGAAAAGACCCAACAAGAGAAAGCAGCAAGAGGTAAGGGAAAGGAGTTAAGAGAAGCTGAACTCATGAGTCACCCCCAATGACAGCAAGCAAGACCGCCAAGAGATGAACTGGTGGCTGACTGAGTCACTCTTCTTATTTACTCTATTACTCGCCTCTCAAACCACATTGCCAGCTGTAATTGCATTTCAATTCATGTTTAACACACACATAACTTAGCTGGATGCTGGCATCCAATATCCCAGACACAGAAAGGCAGAATGGAAAAGAGCCAGCTAATTCAGTAAGCATTCTTCACGGGTCTGGTACAGCCAGTGTGTACCCAGGTTGCGCTGGTGCTGGGATGCAGTGACATGGACTACAGCTCCTCTGACTTCAGGGTCTGCTGCACAGACACGATGTAACTGCACAGGGAAAGGGGTGAGGTACAAGTGCAAGGTCACAGAGTCAGGAATGGCAGTGCACTGTGGAGTTGCTGCACAGAGTTCAAGGGGGCAGAGCAAAGGCACTCTTACAGCACAGGGAATCCCATGCATTTGCTAAACATCCACCCAGTACAGGGTGCTGGAGTTGTTCTAGAAAGATAGCCAATAAATTTGCTCTTGAAGCTAAAACCATACAGCCAGGTCCCGTTCTGGATGGGATGGGGCAGGGTGTGGGGCTGCAGATGGGGGAGAGTTGCCAGTCAGTGGCTTGGGAGCAATGGGGGAGGTGAGAGCAGAGCCATAGGACTAAGAGTAAGACAGTCCTTATCAACAAGGAACAGTGCAGAGTGGCTGCCCACTTGTCAGCAGGCTGGCCCCTCTAAGTCTGTGTCCTGGCCTGTCCTTCCCAAGTCTGAAAGCTTCATAGACATTGCAGACATGTCATCCTAAATGATGACTCAGGGAAACAAGGTGGGAAATGGGGATCAGAAGGGAAAGTCAATGAAGTCTGTGGGTATACAAGAACATCAACTGAAACACACACACACACACACACACACACACACACACAAAAAAAAACCACCCAGTTCCCTCCTAAACAAAAGACACACACTACAATTAACAACCAGTTGAATATACAGAAGAACCCGGTATTCAGGAATGATGTCATTACCAAACATCAAACCCTCTCTCTGGGGCTACACCTTTAGTCCCAGCACTTGGAGGCAGAGGCAGGTGAAGCAGATTGTATTAGTCGGGGTGGGGGTGTCTGTGGAGCCAAAACTGATAGAATGAATGTATGTGTTTATGTGTGCGTATAAATATATATGAAAAAACACTTATGTGGGGATTTATTACAGTGGCTTACAGGCTGTGGTCCAGCTAGTCCAACAATGGCTATCCACCAATGGAAAATCCAAGAATCCAATAGTGTTCAGTCCACAAGGCTGGATGTCTCAGCTGGTCTTCAGTACACAGCAGAATTCCATAAAAGTAGACTCTAATGCCAGTGAAGGAATGGACTTGCTAGTGAGAGTAAGCTGGCAAAGAGCAAAAGCTTCCTTCTCCCAAGGCCTTTCTATAGGCTTTGGTAGAAGGTGTGGCTCATGTTAAAGGTGGATCCCATCTTAAAAGATCTGGATTAAAGATGTGTCTTCACACTTTAAATGATGTAATTAGGGGAAAGTCTCTCACAGGTGTAGCCAGCTGCTTGGGTTTTAACCTAATTCCAGATGTAGTCAAGTTGACAACTAAGAATTGCCATCACAGGAATGTAAACAAATTCAGATAAATTGAAATTATGTATCTTTTCTCATCATAGTGCAATAAAACTTAAATCAAAAAAGAAAAGAAAAGAAAAAATATTTAAAAAATACAGCAAAAACCAGGAGAGTCACTAAGGTTTTCCATTCTTGGCATACTGTCACACATGGAAACTGTCCATGCCAGTCTCACACTATTTAAAATCTGCTTTTCCAGTTTTCCTCTTCTTGGTCTATATTTTGCTTAGTTTCTTTTTACTATCAGAGTTTCTGGGTTACTGCGCTTTTTACAAAGACTTGATTCTTAATTAACAATAGTCTCTTTTAAAATTCTGATTTTGTCCTTCGGTCTTTCTATATCTTCTGGCTATTTAAGCTGTGAGACTATATGCAGTGGTTAGAGACACAGGCAGCCAGAGCCCCTAGAAAAAGAGCACTGGAAAAGAACTGTACACACAACAGTCAGAAACACTGCAAACTTAGCCATGACTATAAACCCGTAGATTCCAGATAAATAACAGGCAGACAGAATAACCGTTAGGAAATTCATCAAAATGCTGATATCCAGCGAGTTGGGGGTGGGGTTGGGGGTAAAAAGCAAACAAGCCTCAGAAGACAGAGGAGTTGAGGTAAGAGTGACAGCTGACTTCCATAAGAAACAAAGCAAGCTGAAAGATAATGGGGCCTAAGAATCCTATACCAAAGGAGAACGAGTAATAATAGAGAGGAAACAATAAATTATTCAGGCACGAAAACGATGAGCCATTACATTGCCAGCAGAGAGCACAGGAAGTCTCCTCCACAGCTTGTTCTTCAGGTTGAAGGGAAGCCACATCAGATGAAAACTGGGAACACTGAGCAATGAGTACAAGACATGGCAATATAAGGACAACTGTAGGAATTAACTATTCCCTATATCTTTTTCTAAGATAATGAAAATTTAAACAAAAGCTGCTAAGCATGCTTTGTGGGGTTTCTGGTGTGCAGAGAGGGAAAACGTATAGCAGTCACAGCACAAAAGCCAGGAAGGAAGGAAGCACTGAGCTGTCCGTGAAAGACAGACTGTGTGGCGTGCTAAAGAGGTGAAGCCAGAGTAACTACTGAGAAACGATGGACAAGCACTGCCGAGAGCTGGCTCAGCAGTTAAGTTCTCTTACAGAGGACAAGGTTCAATTCCAGCACCCACACTGTGGCTCACAATCATCTCCAATTCCAGTTTATGGGGATCAGATGCCCAATTCTGGCCTCCATGGGTACCAGGGACATACATACATGTATATAGGCAAGCACTCATACATATAAAGTAAAAAGAAATCTTTTTTAAAAATCCATATAGTAAGATAACAAAGAAAATAAAATGGGATAAAAATAATTTAAAAGATTTAGGGAGCGCTGGGGATACAGCTCAGTGGTACAAAATTTGCCTAGAACAATCTAAATTCTGGGCTTTATTTCCAGTACTAAAAGAAAAAAGAAAAAAGGAAAGACACTGAAGAAAGGGGGAAAGGAGCTGTCTTGGTTTCTTCTCTGTTACTGTGATAAAACACCATGACCAAAGTGAGCTATGAACAAACTGGCTCGGCAGTTGCAGGGTGAGTCTGTCATGGTGGGGGGCTTGACGACAGAGCCTGCATCTTCAGACAAAAGCACAAGGCAGATAAAGAACTGATGACTGGGTGAGGCTCTATACTTTCATGGCCTGCTCCAGTGACGCACTTCCTCCAGGAAGGCTGTGTACCCTAAACCTCCCCAGATTATCACCACCAATTGGGGACCAAGGGTTCAAATGTCTAAGCCTGTTGGAGACACTTCTCATTCAAACCAGCACAGAAACCAGAAACAGATGGGGATGGGGAACAACAGATAACAGCAAACTAGGGGGAGTTAAACCCAAACACATCAATAACTGCTTTAAAGGTAAGTGATCTAAAGAAATAGACTGAATAATAGACTGTTTATACAAATCCCAGTTTAAATATAAAGACACAGATCGATTCAAAGGGACAGCGTGGAAAAGGATGTTTCATGTCAACACTAATCCTAAGAAAACTAGCACTGTATCCTATTCCACCCCAAAGTGCCTTCAGAGCAGAGCCACTCAAAATGATAAGGGGCCAATCTAGGAGAATGGTATACAATTCTAATATTTATGCACTTAACAGAACTGCAAAAGGCAGAAAGCAAGAACTAAAAAGTAAACAAACCAATAATCCATAATTATAGTCAGAGATTCCAGTACCTGTCTCTTGATAACTGAAAAAAATAGACAGAAGAACAGTTGGCATCTAGAAGATGTGAATGATACAGTCAACCCACCAGGCCTTCCTGACACCTGTGGAAAACTCAACTGTTATAACAACAGAATATGCTTTCAGATGTACTAGAGTGTTTCCAAGACAAACCACAGAGTAGGCTGTGAGATAACTGGGAAGGGACAGAGAACACAGATCAGTCCTTTTGAGTAAAAGTCTTTCATAATCCCACCACGGAAAGCTAAGGTGACATCTACTCCCAAAGGTTCCCAAAGAAGAATACTGGTCCTTGCACCTAAGGAAGTAGGCTTGGTGTCATGATTAGCCCTAGTGGTCAGTGTGACACATCCAGGAGGAGAAAGCCTCAACTGAAGACCTGCTCCATCAGACTGGCTTCTATGCATGTCTGTGGAACATTTTCTTAATTGTTCATTGATGCAGGAAGGCCTAGCCTCCCTACTTCTCAATCATGGGCAGTACCATCTCTGGACAGGTGGTTCTAGGCTGTGTAAGAAAGGTAGCTGAGCAAGTCAGTGAGCAGCATCTCCCACTGTCTGCATTAGCTCCTGTCTCAGGCCTTACCTTGGCTTCCCTGGTGATGGACTGTCACCACTCCTCTCTCTATTTGGTTTTGGTCAAGGTGCTTATTATAGAAACAGAGAAGTAACTAGGCCACTTGGTTAACGTGTGATCTGTGCTACAGTGAACACATGACTCAGATCAGAGCATATGTGAGTTAGGTCTCATGGAAGGAGCCACAGTAGCACTGGCTGGGGAGTGGACAGTGTTTGTAATGGGTGACCAGAGATGAACTGCCCTGGAGGGCAGCTGAATGAACATCTGCCTTCCCCAGCCCACTGCACCTTACCTGGATCTGACTGCCTTGACTGTCTTGATTACCTAGAAGGCCTGGGTTTTTATACACAGCCTGTAGGACAGGACAAATACAGCTTGCAGCCTGTGTATATCCCATGATTTGCAGATGGCTTTTATATTCCTTAAGGATTTAAAACACAACCATATGCCACAGAGATCACACACAGCTCATAAATGTTAAAAATATTATCAGGTCTACAGGAGAAGGCTTCCAATACTTAGTCTTATGTTCTCTGGGCACATGGAAGAGAGCAAGTGGTTGATAATGCACACGTCTAGAAAAGTCCCAAATGTGAAAGCAAAACAGCACACATTAAAATAAAACCCTGATCAAGAGATAGATAAAGAGGTATTAGACAGCTTTGTGAATGAATTAAAATTCTCTGACATGATGCAGCCAATGCCCAGGTCAGAAGGAAATTCTTAGCATAATGCTTGTGTGTATTGGGAGGCGGGTTGCCAAATCAGTGGACAGAACTCTCCCTTAAAACCAGGCTGCTAAGTCTAAAGATGATGAGAAAAAAAACAATAAGAGAGAAAAAAGAAAGCCAATAAAACTTCGAGAAAATAAAACTGGAAAAAAAACTAGTCTTAGGAGGGAAAAAAGGAGATAATTGATAAAAAGGAGACAATTATCAATTATCATTATTGAGAATTAAATAATTAAGCAACAGATCTTATAAAACTAAAAACAAAATAAGGGAACATTATGAAGAACTTTATGCCTGGACACCAGAAAACCTAACTGATTGGAAAATGTCTTATTGGACATAAACTACTAATATTCATCAAGAATAGCTAACACCTGGGGTATGGAGACAGCTCAGCAATTAACAACACTGGCTGTTCTTGCAGAGAACACAGGTTTGGTTCCCAGAACTCACATGAGGTGGCTCACAATAGCCTGTAACTCCAGTTCTTGTGTGTGTATTTGGAAGGGGGGAGGGGGAAGGGTGTTAGAATGTTCTGCAGCCACCAGCATGTACACATGTACATACTCAGGACTCATACGCACACTCAGATCCCTCTATTTAAGAAAAAGGAAATGTTACAAATTATTTAATCCATCCATCTGTCCATCCATCCATCCATCTATCTGTCCATCCATCCATCTTCCTTTCTATGTATTTTTGAACTACTAGGGATTGAATCCAGGGTCTTGAACAAGCTAGACAGGCGTTCTACCACTTAGCTACATCCTTAGCCTATTACAAACTTTTCAACATATTGACCCAGAGAGTTTTCAAGGGTAAATTCTACAAACATTTAAAGAAAAAAAATACCAAATTTACAGTAAATATTTCTGAAACCAGAAAAGTGACACTCTTTAACAATATCAGAGCCAAAGAGATTACAAGAGCAGGGAGCCACAGTAATCCATACTTCTCATGAACATGTATATAACATTTCTGTTTTCCTTTCCTCTTTTCTTTCCCAAAGTTTCATGCATGCTATGAAAGTGCTCAACCACCGACTACATCCCTAGCCCTACATAACATTTCTTAACACATTTCTAGCAAATGAAATCAAGCAATATATAAAAAAAACAATCTTTTATGTCCACATGGAATTTACCCCAGGAATTCATGTTTGGCTTAACATTGGGACATCAGTGTGCTCCATCACACCAGGAACTAAAGAAAAGCTGCCCCTATGGCAACAGCAGGAGCATGTAAAACATTTGACAAAATTATACTTACATGTAAAACTAAAGCTTTCTAGAAGGGTGCTCCCTGCTACACAGTATCTACAGATAAACCTACAGCTAGCACCACATTTAAACAGCCAAACATTGAAAGCTTTTCGCCTAAGGTTGGAAACAGGGCGTGGAAATCTGAATTCATAACTGTTAGTCAATAGTGCACTGGACATGCTAGCCACTGATATAAGGCAGGAAAAAGAAATTGTAAAGGATATGAGATAAGGAAGAAATAAAACTTTGTATTCATAGACACCATTGCTACCTATGTAGACATTGAAGGGATGGTTTTTAAAGCATTAAGAACTAATTTAACAGCAACAATAGCAACCTGTACTCTTATAAATGAGAATAAAATAAGTAGCATTTCACAAGAGACTAGAAAATATGAGATAACTAAGGATAACTTTGATTAAATATCTGTACAAATTACATACTGAAAAAGAAAAGGTGGTTGAAATTTCAAAATATTTAAATACCATATTCATAGACATAAAGACCCAGAACTGTTAACATATTCAATATCTGCAAAGTGACCCATATATTAATACAGCTGCACACACAGTCCCAGCAGAGTGTTTTTAGGCACTGATGTAAGGATTCTTAAACTTCTATTACAATTCAAAAGTCCTAGGACAACCAAAGAAACACTGAAGAGAACAGAGTGGAGGACTACCCCATTTCAACACTGGCTTCAAAAATGGCTTTAAAGCCAAGGTCACCAAAGGCCCTGGAACACAGAGCACAGCAGTAGACTGGAGTCTATCAAGCAATTGATTTTAGACAATAGGGTCATGTTAATTCACTGAAGAAAGAGTAATCTTCAAAGATTACAACACAATAAACAATAGGCTAAAAAGTGACCCTTGGCCCACACATCAAGGTATACATAAAAATTAACTCCAATAAGTCACTGCCTTAACTGTAAATGCTAAAGCCATTCCACTGCTGGGTATTAACAAAGGGAATGAATGCATGTATGTGTGCACATCCACAGCAGCTTTGTTCTGATTAGGCCAACTGGGAATAGTACAAATGCCACCTCATGTCAGCTGAGATGTAATGCAGGTCAACTCCTTAGACAGAACAGAACTACTGAAAACCTCCACAATGTGAGGGCATCACCAAATAACTACACTACCCTTGGCAGGGGGAGGGTGGGGGAGGCAGGGAGGCAGGCAGGCAGGCAGGCAGGCAGGCAGGCAGGCAGGCAGGCAGGTAGGGAGGCAGGCAGGCAGGCAGGCAGGCAGACAGGCAGCTAAAGTGGATCCGTGCCTCCCTACTGATGGGGATGGGGATGAGAGCAGACAACTGAGGCAGGAGAAGCCTTTGGAGATGATGATGGCTACACAGACTGATGCTCAGCTTCATCAAATAGTATACTTTAGATATATCGGCTGTAAGAATTTCTTCCCCAGGAAGATGTAAACAATATGTAGTTCTCCTTGTAAGGCCCCACAACAAACCAAAGTACAATCCCACCAAGATCATCGTGGGGACCTTCTGAGTTTATTGGGCTTACTTACAGACCACGGGCAAAGGTTATTTCCAAGTACGTGGGGATCCCAAAGACATCACACTGGAAGGTCTTTAGCTACCTCTCATTAGAAATCATTGTGCCCAGAAAGAAGGGTCCACCATTTTTCAACTCAGAATCCTACTTTCAGGAAAGGAGAGAAAATCAAGGCAATCTCAGAAAGAAGAAAACAAAATTAATAAAAACAAATAAATATGGATTTCCTCCTCCTGAATCTCCTCAGTCATATGTGATGTGGTGATGGCAGAATACCATGTGCCATTAAGGGTATGTGCAGGAAACACTCAAGATGTTCTGTGTTATTAATGAAGGCTGGTGAAGGAAAGGGATGCTTTGTATTTCACTTGAAAACTGGTAAAATGATATTGGTAGACTTATAGTATAATACCTAATACAAGGAACAACCACTCAAAACACTTCAATAAGCCAGATACTAACAAATGGTGAATTAATCCAAAAGAAAACAGAAACAAAAACAGACACTGAATGGAAAACATGAATGAAGAATGAATGAATAGTCCCACAACACCCAGGGAAGCTCCACTCCCAGGTGCTCTGACACACCCAGGATCAGAGGTAAGCAGGAACCAACATCTGTCCCAACACTGGGAGTAACTGGGACCAGTGGGACTAAGCACTTAGGAACTCCTCCAGCCTAGTGACTCCGGTTCCTTCCGGTCTGTCTGGGTTAGTGTTCTGAGCAGACCTTGGGCACAAGCTCTGCAGCCAGTCCCACAACACACAGAGAAAGCCACACTTCCAGGTGATCTAACAAGCCCAGAATCCCAGGATCCCAGAATCACAGGATCCCAGAGGCAGCTTGACTCTGAGGAGTTCTGACACAACCAGGATCACAGGAAGGACATGCTCCAGTCAGATTTAGCAAGGGCAAGTAGCACTAGAGTTAACCAGATGGCACTAGAGTTAACCAGATGGGGGGGGGGCAAGCGTAAGAAAATAAATAACACAAACCAAGGTCACTTGCCATCATCAGAACCCAAT
>NW_022196897.1:21811279-21861699 GCF_008632895.1 Mastomys coucha
GTATTTTCACTATTGCTGTAGATGAGCATCTACATAAGACTGTTAAATTGATTGTTGTTTTATAACAACTTTTATAATACTTATTTTTATTGTTATCATATTTTATAAATTTTAAGGAATATGACAAAAAAGATATTGTAGGTATTGAAGGGGGGTCTATGGGAGGAGCAGCGGTACAAAAGGGAAACAAGAATGTGATTCAATTCTATTTAACTAAAATATGTTTTTAAATGTTAACAAATTCAGATAAATTGAAATCATGTTAACTTTTTTCATCATAATGCAATAAAAGTTTAAAAAACGAATGAATGAATGAATGAATAAATAAATAAATAAATAAATAAATAGAATGGTTTAGTTAAGCCCTGAGAGGTCAAAATCTGTACTAAGTATAAATGGCCTAAATGCACCCATTAAAGGACTAGAGATTGGCAGAGTGCATTCCAAAAAGTGCCATAAGCATATCTTCCCTTAAGAAATGTGTCTCAAAGCCAGTCATGAAGGCACATGTCTGTAATCCCTGCACTGAGGAGGTGAGGCAGGATGTGAGGCCAGCCTGGTCAACACATATATAATGCTTGTGCTGTCTAGTTTTATGTCAACTTGACAAAAACCAGTCATTTAGAAAGAAGGAAGTTCAACTGAGAAAATGCCTCCACCAAGCCGGCCTATGAGCAAGCCAGTGTTTACTTTCTACATTGATTATTGATATAGGAGGGCACAGCCCAGTGGGGACAGGAAGATTCCAGAGCTAAGGGTCCTGGGTGCTATAAGGAAGCAGACAGAGTAAGCCACAGGGAGTAAGCTTGTGAGCAGGATTCCTCCCGGGCTTCCGCAAGAGTTCCTGCCTCCAGTGCCTGCCCTGACTCCCTTTAATTATGATGTGATGAGGAAAAGTAGGCAAAATAAACCCTTTTCTCCTCAAGTTGCTTAGGATCATGGTGTTTTATTGCAGCAATAGAAACCCTAGGACTATACACATGGTAGCTTTGAAAGTGTGGAAAAAAAGAGAACTTAACTGGAAGGAATATCTATACTCATATAAAACTATGTAATTAACAGTCAAATATGGCCAGGCGGTGGTGGCGCAAGCCTTTAATCCCAGCACTTGGGAGGCAGAGGCAGGCGGATTTCTGAGTTCAAGGCCAGCCTGGTCTACAAAGTGAGCTCCAGGACAGCCAGGGCTATACAGAGAAACCCTGTCTCGAAAAAAACCAAAAAAAAAAAACCAAAAAACAAAACAAAAAAACAGTCAAATGTGATGCACTCATCAGCTAGTCCACTAGGAAGACATGGTGATCCTAAGCAACATTCAATGGCTCTGAAAAATACATCTGTGAAACAAAAACTGACAGAGCTGAAAAGAAAACAGTAGATAAATTCACAATTACGATTAGAACTTTCAACACAGTTCTCTCAAAAACTGACAAACAGTTAGACCCTACAAAACTGAACAAAGACACTGTTAACAGAGAGTCTACTTGACCTTCATGGAGCACCTCCCCATCAACAGCAGAGCATGTATGGCTCCCTGTACCCCAAGGCACAGACCACACACATTCTCTAGTGGGTTATTACACCTCTATGGGTTTGCAAGAACTGGATTAGTGTTCTCCCCAAGCACAACAGACTCAAACTAGAAATCAGAAACAAAATCCTCTCTGTACATGGAAACCACATTTTAAGTATCTAAGTCATCAATACATCATCTAAATAAAAATTTAAATGTACTAAAAATTGTAAATAAAACATGAAAATCTGTGAAGCAAGAGGGAGATCTGGACACAAAACACCCTAGAAATGAG
Source organism: Mastomys coucha (assembly GCF_008632895.1). Taxonomy (NCBI): domain Eukaryota; kingdom Metazoa; phylum Chordata; class Mammalia; order Rodentia; family Muridae; genus Mastomys; species Mastomys coucha. The sequence goes on from NW_022196897.1 coordinate 21,813,085, forward strand.
GAAAAGTCTCACATGGAGGCTCACATCCATAATTCTATCATTTAGGGGCTGGGACAGGAGGATCACTGCAAATTCCAAACAAGCCTGAGCTAGGGAGTAAGAGTCTGCCTTTAGCCGGGCGTGGTGGCGCACGCCTTTAATCCCAGCACTTGGGAGGCAGAGGCAGGTGGATTTCTGAGTTCGAGGCCAGCCTGGTCTACAGAGTGAGCTCCAGGACAGCCAGGGCTATACAGAGAAACCCTGTCTCGAAAAACCAAAAAAAAAAAAAAAAAAAAAAAAAAAAAAAAAAAAAAAAAAAAAAAAAAAAAAAAAAAAGAGTCTGCCTTTAAATTTTTAATAAATAAATAAACCTGACAAGGGGCTTGAGAGTTGGCTCAGTAGTTAAGTGCACTGGCTGCTCTTCCAGAGGTCCTGAGTTTAGTTCCCAGCAAGCACATGGAGTCTCACATACCACATATAGCGGGATCTGATGCCCTCTTCTTGCCTACAGGCATTCATGCAGAAGGAGTTTTCATATACATAAAATACATAAATAAATCTTTGAAAAAATCTGACAGAAGAGTATAAGTCTCTCAGCCCTTATCAGAGAAACTTCTGTTTGCAGTAGATGACAATTAACACAGAGACCTACAACTGGCCCAGCTGCAGAGTAAGAGACTTAAATGGGACGTGTGTCTCACAGTCCCTCTCCCAAGGCTCAGGGACCATTGCAGAAGGTGGGTGGAGGACTACAAGGGAAGACTACAAGGGCAAAGTGGGGCAGGTGTACATGTGAACACACAGCAGTAGTGATAGCATGTGTAAGACCTGTGCAAGCTTGAGCTAGCCCAAATCCATGAGTGGAATAGGAAAGTGGGTAGGTACATCATTCTTCTTCTGGCTAAGGAGCTACTGGCAACTGATGGCTACTGAGAGAGAGAGGATCTGTTTTCTCTAAGAGTGGTACAGCCTCTGGGAAGTCAACCACACCCCAGCGGAAGGCCATACATCCACAAGCTTGTGAGCAGCACAAATCGGACTTGATGGGTTTATTTAAAAAAAAAAAAAAAAAAGAAAGAAAGAAAAGAGGCCCCAAAGTTGGGTAGATAGGGAAGGAAGGTGTTGGGGATTAGTTCTAATGCTTTGAATTAATCTAGCCCCCAAAGTCGGGAACCTTCATGTCCAAATGCTAAAGATCCTTGTCCCCAATTGTTTTTGACTAATCAATAAAGAGCCAATGGCCAACAGCTGGGCAGGTAGACTGAGATGGGACCTTGAGATTTTCATAGGCTAGGAGCTGGGGAGAAGAAGGAGCCAGGGAATCGTCATGACTCAGGGGAGAGGATGGGATGTAAGATCTGCAGAGAGAAAGTCAAGCAGCCATGTAAGAATTTGGGTAAGTGGCCACTGGCCACTTCCCTGATTGGGCCTAGCGAAGGAGGGGAAGGTTTAGGAGTCTACCGGAGGGGAGCATTTGCTGGCAGGGTAAGGGTTACGAGTACCCCAATAGCCTTTAAGCTAGTCATGGCATATCATAAACCAACTAGTGTGTGTGTGTGTGTGTGTGTGTGTGTGTGTGTGTGTGTGTGTGTGTTTCATTCGCAAATCCAAAGAGATCCTGGGTGGGTGGCTGGGAGGACGACCTACCAGGAGCCAAAAGCGATGTAGCTCAGCTCACTGCTATGGGAAGGGTTAATCTTGGAGGAGTTGGGGGAGGAAGTGAATAGGATTTTTAAAAAAACATGAAATTTTCAAAGAAATAATAAAATACAAGGGTAAGTCTCAAATCAGTCCATTATGCTTCCATCTCAGGATCTAGAAAATTAGCAAAATAAACCCAAAGCAAATAGAAAATAATAGAAATCAATGAAATTGAAAGAAAAAAAATGATATGTAACTATGAATGAAACAGTTGCTTTTGGAAAAATTATCAATAAAGCCAATTAACTTCTAGGAAGGCTAAGAAAAGAGATGATATAAATTATCAATACAAAACAAGTTGCTACAACCTTTGTAGACATCAAAAGAATGAGGAACTGTTACAAACAATTCTATGTACATTTGATAACTTACATCAAACAAAGCAATTCCTTAAAAATACAAACTGCCACAGTTCACTAAAACCATGTGAACAATCCTTTGATTATTAAGGAAACTAAATTTGAAATTTTCAGACTTTCAAAGAAGTTAAATCTGCAGACTCAGGAGACTTCCTGGAAGTTTTTTATCTTATATTTAAAGAATAATTATTACCAATTATACAGTCTTTTCTAGGAAGTAGAACTGGTGTGGGGGAGTACTTTCCAATTCATTTCATGAATCTGGAGTTATCAAATAGACAAAAACAGTGTAAAATCAAGAAAACAGCTAATAATAATTCTCATGAACATATCGTAGAAATTCTTAACAAAATTAGCAAAGAGAATTTGCCAATAACGAGTATAAATCACCACCAAATGAGATTTTAGGAAATACAAGGTTGTTCAATATTCAATATAATCTACCATGTTAACAAGATTTAAAAAGAAAAAAAAAACACATGATCAATTGATGCAGAAAGGGCATCTAAAAATTCATCCATTAGTCATGATATTCTCAGAAAAATGTGAACAGAAACTTCTTCAATTTGGTTCAGATATCTACAGCTGAATCCATAGTCAAATACTTGATAGTGACTATTTTCCCTGTGATCAACTGCTCAACAAGGTTGCTAAGCTCACTGCCCTGCTTCTGCATTAAGCAAGAGCAAGAAAGGAAAGGCTAGTTAGAGACCTACAGACAGTAATGATGTTCCTATATAATATCAGCCAACACATCAAAATTAGAGGCACAACTCAACCTATAACCATTCAAAATAAAAACCAGAGTAGTTTGGGGCCAGTAAGATGGCTCAGGGGCTAAAGACACTTGTAGACAAACCCAGTGACCTCAGTTCTTTACTCGGGGACAAGAGAAAGGAGAGGGCATGCCTGCAAACTGCCTCTGACTTCCACACATGCAGTATAATTAGCTCCCACAAGCACAGTAAATAAAAATGCAACTTCAAAAAGTATCCACACTTATCTACCAAAACATGGGTATACCTGTATGCTTAAAAAGTATAAATGTTGTGAAAGAAATCAAAGAGCCAAATACTGTGGATAAATAAGAAAGCTCAATGTGAAATGTGAAATAGGTTCAAATCTTACACAGAGTTAAGAGCAATGCCTTTCAAAATTCCAAGAGAAGCATTCTTGATATAGACAAAATTATTCTAAAAGTCATAGGACAGACAACTCTAACAAGCTTGAAAGCATAATAATAAAAATACCAATAATAAATGTATATATGCATATATGTACCTGGGAGGCCGAAGCAGGGGATTGTCAGAAGGTTGAGAATAGACAGGGCCACATAGTGAGTTCCAGGCCAACCAGAGCTACATATTGGAGTTCTCTGTCTCAAAGGAGAGGAGGAGGATGGGGAGGGAGGAGGGGGAGGGGGAAAGGGGAGAAGCTCTACTGACTTGGTATACAGCTTCAGTAACAGTGCTATATGGTACTAACAAAGGGACCCATGTCCACAACTTCTGTCACAGGTTCAAAAGCAAAGACCACCTTTCCACAAATGCTGTGGGTCTGGTTTTCCCAAGGGAGAAGGGGGAACCTCAACTCAAGTTCACATCTTATATAAAAATTAACTTTAAAATGTATATTATGCTTAAATATTATATGAAATATAAAATTTGTAGAAAACTAGAAACTTTTCCAGAAAAGTTCTTATACTTGGCAAAGGTTCTCATACTTGATACCTAAACAATTCATAAATGAACAAAACAGAGACACTGGACCTGCTCAGACTTTAAAGCTTTCACCACATGAACGATTGTGTTAAGGGGGAAGGACATGCCTACTGAAGCAAGCATCTACACACGCAGAGGGATCCCAACTAGACTAAGCCAAGAACCCTGGAAAGTCAGTAGTAAAAAATCAAGTGATCCAACTAAGAAACGACCTAAAGAGACTTGCATGAAGACCCACAGATGAGGGATTGGCCTGTGAAGAGCTTTGCACACACAGCACTGGTCACTAGGGACTCAATGACACCTGTGGGAGTGACCACAACAGCAAAACCACATACAAGAGAAGACACCAGGAGTTGGACCCTTCATATGCCACAGCCACATGTAAGTGAATAATTTAGTTTTCTCCTAAAAGCTAAGCACACAGCTACTGAACACTGAGCAAATGCTTTCACACCACAGGAATAAAAGCTGACACTGTGTTAGAGCCTGTGCCTGAGCACAGCCCCTGCAATAGTTCCACATTAGGCAGTCAGCGATATCCTCCGGCTGGTGAAGGAACAAGCATGGTGTATCCACACCCTGGGTTACTTATCAATAAAACTAACGATTAGCACATGAGGCTGCTCTTGGTAAGACTGGATAAATAAAAGCCAATCTCCAAAGACAGCATACTGTAATCTGTATATCTATTGACACAGTGCCTTTCCCAGTCAGGCTTCTGTTGTTATGACAAACACCATGACAAAAGCAACCTGGGAAGGAAAGAGTGTATTGTAGCTTACAAATTATAGTCTGTCACTAAGAGAAGGTGAGACAAGAGCTCAAGACAGGGACCTGGAGCAGAAGTCCCAGAGGTGCTGCTTACAGGCTTACTCCCCGTGGCTTGCTCAGTCTGCTTTCTTATAAAACGTTGGACCCCAAGTCTGGGGCTGTGCCCTCCCATGACAATTATTATCAACCAAGAAAATGCCCCACAGACTTTCCTGCAGGCCAATCTGTTGGGGATCCCTCTTCCCAGACCACAGGAGCTTGTGTCATGTTGACAAAAACTAATGAGCACACCTCAAAAAAAGATAAAATTATAGTGGGCAGACAAGAGGAGTGGCCCCTGGGGCTCTGGAGGAGGCAGTGGGGATGAGCATGGCCATAAGGGGCCAGCAGTAGGAATGGTACTATGGTAGGAATAGTATAGCTTATGATACTTTGGTATCTTGGGGCTTCACAAGCAAACCCAAAGACAAGCTGCCTCTCCCCAGATCAGCTAGTCTTAGAGACAGGAAATGACTTCTCTTCCAGCACACTTCTGACAAGCCAACCAACAAACACTATTCCATATTCCCATCTACCTTGTCCCTGTAAGCTTTCTGTTGCTGTAATAAAACATCGTCCAAAGGCAATATGGGGAGGAAAGGGGTTTTCCCAGCTTACACTTCTAGGGGTAGTCTATCATTCAGGGAAGCCAAGGTAGGAGCCAGAAAGGAACCTGGAGGCAGAATTTAAAACAAAGACCAAGGAAGATGCAGCTTCCTGACTTGCTCTCCATGGCTTGCTCAGAGTTTCTAATACAACTCAAGTCTGCCTGCCCAGGGGTAGCATCTCCCACAGTGGGCTGGGCCCTTCCACATCAATTATTAATCAAGAAAATGCCCCACAGGGGGCTCGATAGATGTAGCTGACAGATATGGTGCAGCAGTTAAGAGAACTGGGGTCTGCTCTTCTACAGGACTCCACATTCAATTTCCAGCACCCACGTTGTAGTTCATAATCATTTGTAACCCCAGTTCCAGGGGCTCTGACACCACTTTCTGGCTTCCTAGTACTCAGAATGGCATGCAGGCAAAATACCCATACACATAAAGTAAACAAACATTTTACAGAGAGAGAGAGAGAGAGAGAGAGAGAGAGAGAGAGAGGCCCCAAAGGCTGGAGAAAAGGCTCAGTGGTTAAGAGTACTTACTGATCTTGCAGAGGATCCAGATTCACTTCCCAGCTCCCACATGCAACTTGCTCACAGCCACCTGTAACTCAGGATGCCCTCAGCTGATACCTGCTCATGGGCTGTATGTAAATTCCTTCAGTCTCATCCATATACATATAAATAAAAACAATAAATCAATCCTAAAGAAAAAGGAAATGTCCTACAAACACACCCACAGGCTAATCTGATGGAGGCAACTCCTCAATTGAGGTCCCCTCTTCCTAAGTGGGTCTGGCATAGGCCAAGGTGACAAAAACAAACTAGCACATTCTCCAGCATCAGGCTCCTGCCATCCAAGACACCAGATGCCTGACAAGCAAACAATATACCTGTGGCACAGAGCCACGGCCATTTTCACTAGATGGGCTGAAGTCTGCTTACCTTACCTCTACTTTGCCCTGCACACAGAAGCTGCATAGAAAGCGCAGGCCCATTCTGCCTCTACTCTGCAAGCTCCTGTCCACCCTGACACTTCCCTGTCTGGCCCTGCCCAGCAACAGGATGTACTTACTGTTCCTCTTAGGAACCATGAGCTGAAAACCATCTTTCCAAGAGCAATCTCATGACCCACTGGCCAGAAATCACTGGATTAAACTCAAGAGTCCTGGTTCAGAAGCCATGTTGGTGTTTTCAGATACTACCACAGGGGTCAAAGCACACGCTGCACCTCTATTACCTTGTCACTTGATCTTAGTTAGATAAGGAATGAGCATGCCTGCATTATTCCTTAAAGTGCACATAAATCCATAATCACTCAAAACAAATCCTATATTTTAAAAAAGAACAATTAACTACTCTGCCAATCCAAATAATCGAGGCTTTATCTCTCACAAGTCTGCAAGAGTGAGCCAGTTGCTTCTGTAGCAGAAGGAATCAAGAAGCTGGCCGGTCCATTGTCTAACTAAGCTGCACAGCCCGGGGCAGGAGGCCAAGGAGAAGACAGCTCCTCCCGCATGCACAGGAAGCCACAGTTTCTGACAGAACTTCCTGAAGCTGGCTTGCTGGCCTCATTGCACTCACTACAGCAAGCACCAAGTGTCCTCCTCTCAAGGCAAGCCTGTATCCGGACAGTTCACAGAAACTTTCCAGATTCAAGCTGCAGGAAGCCAGGGCCCAAGGCTGGTCGCAAAACTACTTTCCCTGTTTTCAGTAAATCTTGGTTTAATGTATTTTCTATCAAAACAAAAAAGAGCAACACCTGGTAATTTTACCAAAACAAGCTCGGCTCTGAAAAGAAAAGAGCCTGTGAGGAGGGGGATGTGGGGTATGGGGACCTTCCTTTGCCATCAGAGCTACCCTGAGGGGGCCAGGGGCCCACAGGGGCCAGCAGGGCCCATAGGAGACGACGAGGGAAAGCCACTCCTTATCCTTACCTGCTGCAGGGTGAGACACCAGAGGGATCCATCTGAGGTCTCCTGTCCTCTGGCAATGAGGAACAAGGGCCTACTACCACAATGTGGCCTTTCTTAAGACCTGTCACACCGGAGTGATGACTGTGGCTCACGTGTTCCACTTGATATGTACCACAGGTTTTGAACAAGAGCTCACTACCTTCTTCCTGAGGGTTTTAATTCTTTGAGCATGATGGGTATTTTCAGGCTTTCTTTACCCTGCTTCAGCACTGAGCAAGTGGTTTTGTGAGGGTTGTTTTTTTTTTTTAATTTACTTATTTTTGTTTTGTTTCTTCTGCTTTGGTGCATGACAACTGGCTCTTCATTTGCAGGTTTCCAGTTTTAAACCTGCGTGTCCTATGTCCTTTTGATCCCTCAACTCATCCCACTGCCCAGCGAAGAACTGATTTGTCTCAGCGTAACTACAGCACCCTCTATCTGATGCTTCAAACGCTGGCAGTTCCAATGCCTCTGGAGACGCAGGGGATACTTTGGGTATCTATAAATTATGCAGGACCAGCAGTTTTGAAGCAATGTTTTGTTGCTTAATTAATTTCAACACTCTCGAAAGAAAGGGAGATGAAAAGAGGTGGGGAAAGGAAGGAGGGAGGGGTAGCTCACATGCTGCCCATGGAGGCCACCACCAAGGCTTGCTTCAGCAGAAGGAAGAAGCAAGAGCCAGACAACAGAAATCGCCCATCCGTCCTGACCATTGTAGGACAACACCTCCTCTGCCCTCCCAGCCTGACTTCACCACACAGGCCCTACCCACTTGTACCATCTCACCCTGGAATCCTCTCCATTTGCATCTAGGCTAGCCTGTCACTTGCCCATCTTTATGTCAGGGAATGGCTGCTCCTGACACCATATCAAGTCCAACAGCTACCTCCCCAACCTCTGTCCACACTCAGCCTCCCACTGCCACCTCCCTTCCCCCACCTATGTCCACACTCAGTCCCCCACTGCCACCTCCCCTCCCCTACCTCTGTCCACACTCAGCCCCCACTGCCACCTCCCCTCACTCTTGGAGGAGCTTGTGTTTGCTACTTTATGGATCTTCCTTCTTCCACTCCTTTCCCACTCTTTCAACCCCTGAATATTAGGAGAAAAAAATGGATAAAGGGGAAAGTGGGCAACCTTACTGTTAGACTATTTTCTGCTGATTAGGGGTAATGGAGTTCTTGGGCAAGTTTGATTTTCACTGTCAGGATATCTAACTTCTTTTTGTTTCTTCTTTGTGCATGACTACTTAACAAACCACAGCCAACAACCCAAACTCACCTCAAGGGACCCTAGCATTTATCTATCCTCTGAAAAGTCCCCAGAATCCCAAATGTCACACAATATCAGAAACTATCTGCAGCTGGCAAAATCACACCTCTGCTAGAGCATGAGGCAAATCATAGTCAGCTGCAATGGACAATCTGAAGCAGTCCCGTATCCCCACTCCTGGGATTAAAATAAAAACATATTCCTATTTCTGTGTTTTTCAAAGAAACCAAAATTCTCACTACACTTCCAGCCCAGCAGTCTTGCTTCTGAGCCTTTTCTGAGACCAACCCCAATCTCTGAGAGTGGGTACATCAGCCTGTCACTTTCAGCATGTGGCCGAAAGACCTTTGGAGTGGAGGCTGTTCTCAGGAGTCTGCAGAAATGGAGACAATGTATTGAGACTGCAAAGGATTTCCAGCACCCTAGTCCAGATGCTTCCCCAGTCTGATGCACCTTTGGCATTTTTAACTTCAAGCAGCAGCAGTACCTAGAGAGCCTTTCTAAGGCAGCTGAGGGCCAGCAGCACGTCTGGTGACTAATAGCAGGAGTGGTCAGAGTGCCTCACTGTGTGAGGCAGACTCTGCACTGAGAGTAGTCTAGCCTCCTGCTCTCTGGGCTTCCTTGTCCTCTGGACAGTCTTTGGAGCCTTCCCAAAACATTCCTGCACTTGGTTCCTATGTTGTGTTCATGCAGAGCTCCAGCTGAGAAGAAGGCGGAGAGCCACTTCTCACCCTGCCCTCCCCACCTTTCCCCTTGAACTAGGGCCAGAGCTCTTGAGAATGAGATGTTTTTCTGAGAACAGGCTAGAGGTCAGATGAAGAGAGGACTGCCAGGCCTCTCCCAGGAAGAGCTCTTAGAGGAGCCTAGGCCCATGTGCAGGCTGAGTAATTACAGGCGAACTATCGTGAGCCTCTTGCCCTGCTCACCTTCCACTAAAATGCACAGTGCAGCATGGTGGTGAAATGTGCTTATTAATGTCACTCGTTTGACCCCCGCTCTCCTGCCCTGAGCTCAATGTTAGAAGAAAATGATAGGGATAGATTGTGCCCCTGTCAGGCTTCCAGAGACTTCCAGAGAGCCGAGCTATCAAAGGCCATCTGCTGCACACAGCCAAGCAGTCTGCATGACCCCAAAGGTGCAGCCAGGATGCTACAGATACTGACAGACTGAGAACAACAGGAAGCTGTGAGACCCAAGCCCGGGCCTGAGCCTCCAGGGCCCCTGGACTGTGCATGGCAGAGCAGGCGCTCCCAGGCAGGCCTGATGCACAGAGAGCCACTTCAGGCCCAATTCATCAAAACACTTCAGCTTCTCAAATCAGGGGCATTTTTATTAGCTTCCCCAAGAGTTTTATGGCACAAAGCCATACCTAATGATTCTATTTTATGGAAAGTTAGACGTTCCAACTGGGCTTTGAAGACAGGAGGCCAGTCAGCCGCAAATCTTTGTCAAAAAGGACCCTTTCCATCTCTTCATAAGCATCTCAATGGTAGGGAAGGAGAGTTTTTGTTTTCTTGATTTTTTTTTTTTTTAAATCTTCTTTCTGCAGTGAGGATCTGATGCAGACTCACCAAAGAGGTTCTCAATGGGGGCTAACTTTACTCAGCCATCCTTCCCAGGGAACATCTCAAAACATCTTCATTGCAGCTAAGCAGAGGCCACAGATGCTGCTATACACAGCTAATGATGCACATGATGGCCCCATGACAAAGAATTTCCTGATTATTGGCCCTGACTTTGAGAAGGCCAGACTTAGAGCTCCTGTCCACACACTGAGCTAATCACTGTACAAGTTCCCTGCTGGCTGTGAGCAAGAACAACACACTCAGAATACTCCTACTCCTGGGACATACAAGACAACTCCAAAACTAGAGGTGACCTTAGAAATCAATGAATCTCATTAAAGGTGAAAAAAGACCACCACAGATGTCAAAACCTGTTACAGCCAGAGTCAGGAAATCATCCCCACATTCCATGGCCTCAGCAGGCCCCCTGACTCTCACTCCTAACCACTCCTTCGCCATGGCTTTCCTCTTCTGGTCCTCCTAAGTTCCGAGAGGGAAGATGCATAGTTTCCATACAGGGACTGAAGTAGACAGAGAGCAGAACAGACAACCTGGTATTATGTCTTACCACATCGTAGCCCGTTGGGGCTCGGTTCCGGGAAGCCACCACCCCGACTCCCGTGATGGGGTCCATTGGTGTCTCTGGCAAGGCTTCTGAAAGCTCTTTGACTTCAGGCATGGTGGCTTGGTCCTGGTTTGGAAAAGGAAATGGAGAGCAAACAATTCAAACTCAGTGTTTAACGTGAGTGAGCAAGGTTTCAAGTAGACCGAGAATCCTGGGGCAGCTATTCTTAGTGAGTTCTACATTCCTTACCTGGCCTAATCTGACCCTGAACTCAGACCAAGAATTCAACCACCACACCTCAAGCTGTTATTATGGAATGCTGAGGGCTCATATCAGGAGGCAATTTCCACTCAATCACAAAAGCACATTATCATATATTCCAGGCTGGCCTTGAACTCCTGTCTTCTTGCCTCTACTTCCTGCCTGAGTGCTCACATTACAAGTGTGTACACCTAGTTTTATGTGGTGCCAGGGATGGAACCCTGTATGCAGGCTAGACAAGCATACTACCCACTGAACTACCTGCCCAGCCCCACATTATTCTTAACTCTACTCCCAACTGCCTGATTTCTGACCAGGGACCAATATTGGACAAGCCACCCCTGGTAAAGTCTGTCCGTCACACAGTGCTCCTATATGGAGCTTCCAAACAATTGCTAGACGTTCTACAGACAGAGAATCCAATGAGCTCCAAACCAGGGAAGGCCTCTGGGCACAGGCACAGGAGGTGTGTGCAGCTCCAGACTCCACACTTACAAGACAGTGTCTGAACAAGAAATTAAACCTTGGGGAGCCCCAGTATTCTCTCAACTGTAAAATGAGGTCTTGATCCACACCGGGGCTGTTGTGAAAACAGAGAGAGAACTTAAAAGAGGGGCCCAGAAAGGCACACGATAGGCACTCAGAAAACAGCAGATGGACTGGAGGGCTTAAGGGCACATGGGTTCTTAGGGCACTATGGCTTGAGCCAGACAAGAGGCACCACTTCTTTGTCTAGTTTAACCCCCAGGTCAAGTGGCACTTACTCAAAGCTAAGCACTAACAGTGATCCCAATTCTCACTGGACTCTTGGATGAAAAGACGATGCGTGGAATTAATATTTTGCTGCTGGCTGCCTCTGCCCAGGACCAGCAGAGGAGGCTGATGAAATACAGACAGCAGTGGGCCTGGTTGCCTGAGTGGCTGTGCACCAGAATCCAAATAAAAACATCCACACCTGATATGGAGTACTGTTACTGGGCAAGCAGTGGGAAAGGACAAAATAAGTTCCACCTCACTCTGCAGCAATTAAACCCTACAGGCTGTGAAGCTCTCAGAGCTAGCTACAGCTTCTAAAGCAAACATCCTGCCTGAAGAGGCAGCGGGAGGCACTTTCAGCCTCTTATCAAAAAAGCACTGCCCACTCAGGATGCCTGTAGCCTACCTCGCAGGAACCATCAAATTGTTACATGCAGGTCACCCATTTAGTCAGCAGAACCCACAGAGCACATTGGAAACAGACTTGGTCCTGGTTAGGGCTTGGCAGTACCTGGCACCTTGCCCCTTAGCCAAGTTATAGCGTTATATTTTATTTACTTCTACCAAAAATAAGTGTACAACAGCCAGGGGGTGCAGGGCAGGAGGTAGAGACCTGGCTGCACTTCTCTATTCTTTCCTTGTTTGGATTTTCATTTTCTAGGCAGCTTTTATCTAAGATAGCTCAGTATTTAGTGTTCTGGCACCCAGTAGGTATTGAGTAAATATTTATCATGTGACTCCACACGTGTGACCCCAATATGGGTTTAGGGTTAACTATCTGCACCTGCCCAATTCAGAGCAAATCTCTAAAAATGCCCTTGTCCCTGAAAAATCCTGTATGGGGCAAGTGGGGAGGAAAGGCACATAAAAATCACACGGCTGCAGTTTGCAAAAATATTGGTACCTGATGTCTGTTACCAAAGATGCTTTGCAATTAACAACTCATTAGCAGAATGTACGAATCCTGCCAGTGTTAAATATCATGCTGTGAATTTAATAAAGAACATGTGAAGCAAAAAAAAATTATATTTTAAATCCTACTGCCTATAGAGAGAAAGAGGGATGGGGAATAAAGAGGAGAAAAAGAAATGAAGGAAAAGAGAAGAAGGGATGGAGGGAGACAGAAAAGAGAGAGATTATGAGCACATACAAAGACTATCTCATTTGCTGGGAGATCCATGTTCCCCAATGGCAAAGCACTCCACGAGGCATAATGACAATTCTCTTGCTTGCTGTCAATTGCAAGAGGGTGAATATGCTCGCAAAGGGAAGATACTGCTCCCATAATGCACCTCGGGAGCCATCCAGCAGCAGCTTCCAAGATGGCTGCGGGCAGCCTCCAGCTGAAGCAGACAAAGAGCCAGGCCTCAGAGCTCAGGAGCCCAGCTTGCCCAGCCCACTGCAGGTCTGGCTCAGCCAGCACTGTCATCTCCACGCTCGCCCCGCCTCTCTCCCTTGGTTGCCTGGTTGCTGTGCCCTGGGGATCAAGGCAGCCTTTGTGCCTCGGAGACAAATGGCTGTTCCAGGGGCTTCAGCCCACTTGGCGGTGGGGCATGGCCGCCACCAGCCAAGGAGCCTCTTAATGAGAAACGCCCAAGATATCCATGGCAGAGGCCATCGCTCAAAGTGGCTTGCCCTGAATTACATATTTTCTGACTGCAAATTACTTTTAACAGCGTCTCTACAGTCACTTCAATTGACCTTCCTAACAAAAGGCCATTTATTAACTTGCACTCCATGTTTCCTCAGGCTGCCTGTAGCCTCCAGCCAGAAGAGAAGGCAAGGGAGCAGAACAGGACCCTGCAGCTCAGGGTCCTGAGCCAGGCCTCTATTGGGAAGGAGAGGGGCCATAAATGCAAGCCCAACAGAGGGCCAGAAAGGGGAGAGCAAGGGAGCATGTGTCAAGACCGACATTGAGCAGCCAGGCAGGAGGTGACTCCGTGTAAAACACAAAGGGCCTTCCTGCAACTCCTGGTTCCATCACAGTGACTCCACGGCCATGTTTGTACAGAACTCTGCACATCCTGAGGACTTTCTTGGTTCCTTAACATCGGATACTCGCCTCAGAGCTGGAGGGCCCAAAGCTAGCCTTAATTTACATAAGCAGAAACTGAGGCTTGGTCCCAGATACTCAGCGCGCTGGTGGCTGACACAGGCAGGGGATCCTCCTCAGTCCAGTCTGTGCACTGTTCCACTGCACACGGAGACCAACATCCCGCCCAAATGGGAAAGCAGGTTCAACACTAATTATATTTTAAAATGCCAGAGCACTTTTTTCCCCTGGCCATAGCTCAATAAGTAAAGCAAAGGGGAGAAACGTACGGAAAGATAAAAGTAACCTGGGATTAATTTTCCTCACACCTCAGTTTCGAGATTCAACATTCCCCTCATAAATAATTTACAACAATAAAAATGAGCTAAGGCCATGTTTGTGTAGGACAGAGGTAAATTCAGGCCTAATGAGGGAGATCTGAGCTCGGCACAGGAGGGAATGGGTTGATCTATGGCCTGGCATGTGCAGGATCCACAGCACACAGGGGCTCCATTACCATGCGCAAGTAGCAGGGCCAACCGACTTAGAGGAAGGGAGCAGAGAGGCAACACTGTGCCATCCAGCTGTGGCCACAGGAACTGTCCACAGTGAAAGCCAGAGTGGAGTCCCTATTTGGGTAACTAGATGGCAGATATTGAGCCAATCTGAAACCAGCGGGTTCTCAACACAGGCCAGGCAAGGAAGAAAGGTATTGGGCACTTGGGAGTCACATCTGCTCTTAGCCATGGTGACAGTGACCTCGAGCTGTCCCCCTAAGGTAACTTTCCAGATGTCAGTCCCCAATGACCTTTCTTGAGTGGGTATGTGGCCTCTGCCAGATCATTCCCAGGCTGAGGGCCGCAGAGCTCTGCTCCAGGCATCTGATCTTGTGTCTCTCTGAGAGATCCCTCCTCAAGACAAGAGAGTAAAGCAAGAGTATGGGCAAGCACTTCAAACGTGAATTTGGTCTTCCAAGGGAGGGGGTGTTTTCCCCTCCACACTATACTACATGCATTTGCAATGGAGGACTGGCCAGGAGGAGGTCTGGTTCCCTACAGCATAGCACCTCAAGAACACTGTCATCCCAGGTTCACAGAGAAGTGAACTTCATAGTTTAACTATGAAGCCCTTCACAGTGTGGTGGGCAGACAGCATACTGCTCCCTTGTAGCTGATCAAAAAAATTACCACAACCATGCACTTAATCCCTAAAAGTCAGCAGTTCTGGGCTTAAATGAAGCTGCTCATTGTTTCAGAATCAAAGGCTGCCTCAGGCCCCAGCAGGGAGAACGTGAAGCTACTGTAGCACAGCTGAAGACTCGGGGGAACTTTGATATCATCTCTGTTTAATTTCCACGGCCTTAGTGAGCCTGGGATTTATCTCGTTTTATCAACTCCAGTACTAAAATCAAAACCCAGCTAACAATACGCAGTCGCTCCACAGAGGCCCTTCTAGCGGTGAGGAGTGGGCCAGGGAGTTCACAGGGCTTTCCAGAGCATGGACTGCAGGGGGTGGGAGCTGTTGCCTTCAGAGAAGGCCTGGCCTCCCTGCCACCCCAGCCTTCCTGCAGAAAGCATGGGCAAGGCTGACTCAGAAGCAATGCCAGCACCTGCCCACCAGGGCTTAAGGAGTGATCTTCTGAAAAGAGTAATTTCAAAGTACCAAAGGGGGAGGGGGTTGCAGGTTAAACTGGAAGACCATAATTGAAATAACAAAACCAGTAGGTTAATTAAGTCCCTACAGAAGGATGAACTGTGTCCAGTTTGCTTGGGGTCTAAGCTCAAGGGCACCCAAAACACAAACTGCCCATACCCTGCTGTGTGTGGGGCAGGAAAGGGAGACATTTTCCCCCTCCAAGGCCACAGGGGCAGACTCTCTCCCCAGAGAAGCTGCTGCTCCAGCCAGGTGTCCTTGGACAGGGAGGACTCTGCACCTCTCTCCCAGGGGCCCCATGCTCACTCTGGAACCCCAAGGACAAGCATTGCTCTGCAGACAAGGAAGAGACAAAAGGACATCCATTACCTTCAACATGTCACATTACACAGAAGACAGAGGAACAGAACCTACCTCACCTGGAGGCTTCAAGCTGAGACCAGGTGCCATGAAGCACCCAGGAGAGTGTGTGCAGCTAGCAATCAGGCTGCCTGAGAGACAGAGAGTGCGCACAGCTGGAAAGCATCCGCTGGAGATCCTCAAGAGAGGCCCTGGTACAGCTGCACCTGGGTGTGTGCACGGCTAAGTTGGTGGTGACCCATCAGAAGTCAAATCCCTGGGGCAATTGCCATTGAATAGGCAGGTGGCAACAGGCCACTTACTACTGGGAGGGCTGTTCTGATACCACTGAACGATAGCAAACATTTTTCTAAGCTCTCCTAGGTCACAGAGAATTTTCCAGCTGGGAAACGGAACAATGGACAGCACGTCCCTTTCCCCTAGTAAAGGTCCAGGTTTTTCCTAATGAAAGGGTCTGGTACACAAATGCATCAAATTCAATCAGACCTTTCTCACTTAGATTAATCATTTGAGGACCACACATATTTCCCATAAAGCATTACAGGGCAGGTTCTCTCTAAAAACAAATGTAGGATGGAGCTTCCAGCACTGCCCAGACAAAGCTGCCCAAAGGAACCCAGCTCTGCACAAAGCCCTGGAATATAGCCGGAAGGTAGAGTCCACCAGAACACAGGAGAACCTCATCCTGCCTTATTTATGATTGGAGCAAATAAGGGTTGATCCTGCCCATTCCTATCACGTCTAACCTGGTCTACCACACTGGAAGACCCTGACAGAAGGAAAATGGTCAGAAAACAAAATCATCCCAGGAAGTCACAAGAGCAAAGGTCTTTTATATTTCATGCTATAGTATAATTAAGTCATACACTGTCCTGATGGCCAGTGTCAGAGTATAAATGCCATGTTACCTCGGTGTCAGGCTTTTGCCTTTCCCATCTTGAGTGTTTCTCTAGTACATTCATCAATCCAATCAGTCCATCTGACAGCTGACAGATCCACAAGGGCCTTCCAGTTCTCTCGTAAAACTCAGGAGTGTATCTGGTACCTTGCTGGCTGACTTTCCCTGTATATCCCACTGGCACCATCAACTTGGCTCACCTCAACACATCCTCACACATTCCCTCCCTAACAGGGCTGTGCATCTGTGGATAGTCAGGGTGAGAGGAATATTCTCTTGCATTTGGGATACAGGAGTGTCTCCTGGGAACCTGCTAAAACCCACAGCCCTGAGCCCCATACTGGAAACAGACTCCTGGGGGCTGCCAGGGACTGGGGACAAAGAGCCCAAGAAGCTGCATTCTCAGAGGGTCCCTGCTGATGCTAAAACTGCTGGTCACAACTGCAATTCAAGAACCCAAAGGTTGGTCTTTATGATATGTTTGATAAGCAAACGGTGAATGAGTGAAATGAAATGAACTTAAAGGTGACCTTCCATTGAGAAGAATCTCTAATCCTCTGTCTGCTGATCACAGGTCAGCCGAGAGTACCAGGTTCTCTCCCACAGACACCTATCCCCACCATTCAACATGCCAGGCACTTCTCGAATTTTCCCAAGCCTTCTCCAACTGCCCATGCAGACAAATGCCATCACCCAGAGCTCTAATAGCATAGGTCTTAGCATATGCATATGCTCGCATACACAAGCAT
This sequence comes from Mastomys coucha, assembly GCF_008632895.1. Classification (NCBI taxonomy): domain Eukaryota; kingdom Metazoa; phylum Chordata; class Mammalia; order Rodentia; family Muridae; genus Mastomys; species Mastomys coucha. The sequence continues at coordinate 21,830,328 of NW_022196897.1, forward strand.
GAACAAATGAGTGCACACACAGCCTTGCTACTCGGGCTACACACTTTCCTCATGTTGTTCAAAGGTGTGCTATGTGCACCATGCTGATAGTTGGTGCTCAATACATGCTCTACATATGGATAAAGAGTGAATGAGTGAAGTTCTTGCCCTCTCAAATACTGCCCAAATTTCAGTGGATTAAGGAGACTGCATCATACTACAGAAGCAACAGTGATAGCAAGTCTACCTGGCCCCTTCTAGTGGGACCCCTGGCAGGGTCACTGAAGTCCTGGAAGGACAAACTGAACTCCAGAAGTACCCATGTGTGGAGGGAAGGAGGCTCTGCATGCAGTCATTGGTAAAGTCTGGATCCCGATGCAGTGGTGATGTATGAGGGCCTGGAAGGGGCTCAGAGTGTCCCAGTTGGCTGCAAGGAGAATGTCCTGAGGAGCTTGTCCCTCTACAAACAGCAGCCCTACCCTGGCTCTGGGTCTGAGCTGAGACTGAATAATGCAGTGCAGACTGGGAGCAGTTCCACAGTGCAGAGTAGCAGCTGAAAGGTGTGAACCCGGGGTTCAGGGAATATCTCCAAGGCAAGGGGTTGCAAATGAAGATTCACCTCCTTCAGAGGGAAGAGCTAGCCTCCCTAGAGACAGAAGTGGGGATGGCATAAGTCTTGCACAGTGGTAGGAACAAGCCTAGATTTCTGGGGGCACAGCAGGCAACAGATGGGCTATGAAACTACTTTATGAAATGCCAAAACAAGTTCAACTAAACTCCGTTTTTTAAAAAAAACCAGGGCACTGCTGCCTACCCCTTGGACTGAGCAAGTGTGCCTAGGGGAAGAAGGGAAGGAAGCCAGTGGTCCAAAAGTATACCAAGACTTCAGTTCTGTTTTTCCCACCTACATGGCCTTTATCAAGCCTCTCCAAGCTTCCTAGGTTACTAGTGTAGGGATGGCCAGCAGAGCATAAGGTGGAGAAGGCACAGCTCTGGAGTCAGACCAGAATGCCAGTCGAAGTGCAGACACTCACAGCTGTGTGGCTCTACACAAATCAATCAACCCAGGCCTGAGTTTTCACCAAAAGAAGCAGGAGTACTTGGTATATTTTCTCTATGGGGTGACAAGGTGCATAAAACATCTAGAATTGTATCAGAGAACACACTCTATAGAGTAAAAAGGCAACTTAAAGAAGGAAGTTATTTGCCAACCATATCTGCTGATAATATATGATGAGGAGTTATATCCAAATCGATAAAGAGCCACAGCTAAACAAGAGTCAACTTACTCATTTTTAGTGGCCAAATTACTTGAACAAACATTTCTCTAAGGCTGAGAGATGCACAGATCACATGCAGCACAGAAGATGTTCAACTAGGAAGTTCCTGGGAAGTGCCAGTTAAAACCCAAACCACAGTGAAGTGTCTTACACCCATCCTGCTGGATACCCCCAAGAAGAAAAGCAAGTGCCCAGAGGGTAACAAACGTTGGGAGAATATGGAGAAATCAGAAGCTTTGATGTTACTGGTAGGAATGTACACAACAGCCATCACTTTATGAGGGAAAGTATGCTAATTCCCCTGAGGATTAAAAATAATATTTCCACATGATCCATTTCTAGCTATATATACTCCCAAAGAATTGAACAAAGACTTGTCAGAACAGCCTCATTCAATGACCAAAATATGCTGAATGAGTAAGTGAAATACAGTCAATACGTCCAATCATGCATCATTCAGCCTTCAAAAGGAAGGAAAATATGACCTATACCATAACACGATGAACTGTGTGGATATTGTACTAAGTAAAATAAGCCAGTCAGAAAAAGTTACACGGCCTACAATTCCAGCTCCATAAGACTCCAAGCATGGTCACACCCAGGGAGACCATGGAGGAATTGAATGGAGGTTGCCAGGAGCCCTAAGAAAGGGACTTGTTTAATGATTTCAACTTTGCAAGCCAAAAAAAGTTCTGGAGATTAGGGCTGGAGAGATGATTCAGCCTTGGAAACACAAGAGGATCTGATTTTAGTCCCCAGAGCCCATGTCAAAAGCCAGACAGAAGGGAGTGGTGTCACTGGAGAGATGGCTCTGCTCAGCTGTAAAGGGCACTGGTGCCCCTCCAAAGGAGCTGGGTTCAGTTCCAAGCACCCACATGGTGACTCACATCCACCTGCAACCCCAGTTCCAGGGAATCTGGTGGGCTCCATCCTCGGGGATGCATACAGCACACTGACATACATGCAAGCAAAGCATTCATGCACATAAAATACAATAAAGTTATATATTTATATAAGTAAATATATAGATAAAAGCCAAGAAATGGTGACACACACTGTAGTCCATTACTGAGGAGACAGAGACAGGAAGCTTTTTGGGCCACTCTGGTCATGCTAGTCTAATCACCACAGATCCAAACCAATGACAAAACCTGCCTCAAAAAAGAACGAGGTGGATGGTTCTGAGAAACAGCACCCAAGGCTGACCTCTGGCTTCCACACACATGCTGATGTACACAAACACACTGAGAGAAAAGCTCTACAGAGGAGCTGCAAAACACTGTGACTACGCCATCACTGATCTGTGAACACTGGCTAAACGGTTAAAGTTTATGTTGTCTACATCTAATACTTTTCTAAAAGTATCTAGAACTGTGGTTCTCGAATTTCAGCAGCCACAGAACACCCCAAATGTGTTTACCAAGTACACAGGTTCCAGAGCCCCTTTCCTAGAGGTTCTGCCTCAGTGACGTCTGGGGATAGAGTCCTGGAATCTACATTTTCATTGACTCCTCGGGCTTATTGGGCCCATTATAAACTCATGTTAGAGAGCAGAAGAAATGGCTCATCCGTTAAGACTGCTCTTACAGAGGACCTAACTTTGGTTCCCAACACCTGCGTTGGGTGGCTCACAGCCACCTGTAACTCCAGCTCCAGGGGCTCCAATACCCTCTTCTGGCCTCAAAGAGTAGCTGCAGTCATGTGCATAAGTCTACACACACACACACACCTACACACACACACACACACATGAGCACACACACAAACACACGTAAAAATAAATCTTAAAACAAACTCATGTATGGGCCAAGAAAATGGCTCAGTAAATAAAGGCACTTGCCACTAAGCCTGATGATCTGAGCTTGATCCCTGGGGCCTACATGGTGGAGAGAGAAGATCAACTCCTACAAGTTGTCCTTTGACCTCCCCACACATGGAACTCTCACCCCACTATCACACACAAAGATGATTTTTAAAAGAATCATGTATTTCTCTACTTTAATGACTATCCTGTCTTGATCAGTATCTAGTTTTTTTAACTTTTAAAAAAGTAGATGTGGCAAGTGCACACATATCTGTATGTACAGATAAAAAGAACACAGGAATAAAAAAAAAAAATCCCAGCTAGAAGGCCAACTAGAGGGCCTCCTTCCTCAAAGAAGCTGAGCCACTGAGCTCCCATGTGTGGTCCTGGGATCTGGGCCCATGGGGCTCTCGTATTTCTGCCAGAACAAGCTTAGCATCTTCCCAAGAGTGTGTCAACTAAACCAAACACATGCCCATAGGATGTCCCCAATAAGGGAGTAATGTCACACCCTGCTGGGGGCTCTACTGACTAGGCAGCTGGAGCAGGGGACTGGCTCAAGCTCCTGCTCTGCGGAAGACACTGAGAAACCACAATTCCCTGGGGCTGCAGAGGAAGCTGAGGCCAGGGGAAGCTCCAGGGACAGCAGAAGAGACTGGAGAGGAAGCAGTTTACTGCAGGCACCCTACCGTCCCTTATCCCCAACTGGCAAAGAAGGCCCTGCTCGACACCTGCAGCCAGTGACCAGCGTCCTCAGCTCAACCACATCCAGCTATGCAGTCATTTGTCACCTTCCTTGTGCCAACCGTACTCCACACTTCCCATACTCAACCCCAGCACCATCATTATGTGGGTGTGTGGTGAGGCCATCGCAGAGGGACCCAAGCCACGGACTTTTAATCCCCATGAAGCAGATCTGCCGATGGAACAGGCAGAAAGTCAATGTTGGGACTCTCCCTCACTCCTTAAGCCCTGAGAGGCTTCCAGCCACTGTTTTCCCATGGCCATGTGGTCTTGTAACACACACAAACTCAAGATATTCCTGGATTATTTTTCTGATGGGGCCTGACCCCAGCAACAAATCATGTAGCCAGTAGGCCTGCAGAGTGCTGGGTCCCACTTAATTCCCACGAGGCCCTCTGCCTCTGGAAGGATCAAGGGCCTTCCTGACTGATGATCCTTATGGCATAAGTATTATTTGCAAGCCACTTTTACAACTAAGAAAATGGGGATTCAAGAAAGGGATAGTGCCTTAGTAGGGTCACCTGAGGTTTAAAGCACGCACTAGAACTCAACCCAAGCCCTCAAAATCAACCCACGTTCACTCTAGCATAGCTTTCGATTGCCCCAAGAAGGCCTTTCTTAGGCCTGCAAAGAGGCACTCAAAATAAGCAAACTAAATAAGCAAACTTCGTTACCAAATGCCTAACAGTAATTGCTGACCCCAGGCTGGGAGATGTAGCTAGATGGTAAAGTTCACCCACGTGCACAAGTTTGGTGCTAAGCCCTAGAAAGAACTGCTTTTACTGATAAATTCACCACACTAACTCGGGCACTACGTTAAAGTCTCCTGCAACGCTTCGTTTTTATCCCACCATGACCCTATAGATAGCTTCAGTCTAGTGCCAAGAAATGTCGACCCACTTCATTCATTTCACCGACAGCACCTCCTGAGTAGAAAAGCCAGACACGGGCTAGGGTTTCGTTCGCCTTGCTCTTAACTTCGATGGAATGTTCTAGAGTGGTCTAGGTCCATCACTATAGGTACAGCAAAGGTCTTTAGCCTGTATCAGGGGCACAAAAACCAGAGGAAGGAATGGGCGATGTAAACAAGAGAGGGTGATTTTATACTCGATGAACCAACCAGTCGACCTCCGTTGGTCTTGGTGCCCCAGTCCCTGTAGAAGCCATAATTCTCAGAGAGACCCTGTTAAATATGAGTGTGGCACAAGTTCTGAAAGCATCCCCAAGTGATTTCCCAGATGGCAAGAAAGATGCCACCATCTCTGGTAACTAACCTCTTGCCTGCTCGGAGTTTTTCAGTTAGTATAGGTTTCTACAGGGCTTATCTTCTAACTTTTCCAAGGCAGCTAGCTGATAAGATTCACCAGCCCTGTTAAAGGGAGATAGGATCCAGCCAGCTGTCGGGAAACATAGGAGATTACCCCAACAAGGCATCACCAGAAACAAAGGCCCTGAAAGAGGAGCCTTGCCTGCTGCCTGCCAATGTGGCTGAAATCCAGGTCTCCCGTGGGGGCAGGGAATAGGGGCTATGGCCATTTGCCTTGGGCCTGCCTTGTCTTGCTGAATGGATCGTTGGGATCAGGGGACAGAAGAGATAGGCTTATGATTTAGGGACAGCTGTGTGCTAAAGACAAAGGAAAACAAAGATGCTCCTGGGTCTACCTTATTCACTGTGTCTGTCTCTGAGGATGTGGTCCCTGGTGCTGTGCTAAGCAGCCCCTTGGGCCTCACTTGCCCTGGCTGGAGTCATTGCAAGGGGAAGCTCATCAACATGCCCACCACGCTTTCTGGATGGCTGGTCACCTTGCAGACAGGTGCCCTACAGTTCGGGTGCCCCCAGGTAATGATGTCTGAGGGTCAGGTGCGCGCTCACCCGCACCCACGTGACAGCTGAGCTGGACCCCAGGCCAGGCGAATCAAGGGAACTGTCCCCAGCGTGTGCCCCCGTGGAGATCATCGCCCCTCACCTGGCTCCACCCTCGGAGCGCTGCTGCCACTCGAGTCCCCAGCTCGCTCCAGCCGCAAGGCCGAGCCGGAGACCCCGAGAGCCTGCGGCACCGCGCCGGGCGGAGGCCGCCCTCCCGGGGCCTGTCCCCACGCGGGGCCGGGCGAGCCGCCCGCAGGCCTGGGCCCGGCCGGCTCCTCCCGTGCCCGCCCGCCCCCGCCCGTCTTCCCGCGCGGGCCTCACTTAACTGTTCCCCGCTGGGGCGGCGGCGGCTGCGGCGGCGGCGGGTCCCGGCTCCGTCTCACGCAGAAGCAGCTTCTCATCGCCCGGGCGGCGCGGGAGGAGCCGGGCCCGGGGCCCAGGCGGCTGCAGCCGGCGCCGCAGCTCGAGCGCAGCCTCCCCGGGAGCGGCGGCGGCGAGGGGCGGGGCGCGGCCTGGCGGCGGCGGCGGCGGCAGCGGCGGCGGCGGCAGCAGCAGCGGCTCGGGCCGGGGCCGGGGCCAGGGCGGGAGGGGCGCGCAGCCTGCAGCGGAGCCCGGGAGCGCACCGCCCTGTGGCCCCCGGCGCCCTCGGTCCCCGCCCCCAGTCGGCCCCCGCTCAGCTTTGCTAGGCCTCGCCGTCCCCCTCGCCCGCCGCTCAGCTCGGCTGTAGGTCCCAGCAAGACGCTCCGACACCCAGGCCTGCAGGCCCGGAGTGGCCCTTTGCAGAGACGCCTTCCCACCTGTCCCTTGTAAGCTTGACTGCACCCCGGGGCGATCCCCTCTGCTCTGCCCACTACCTGGCTAACCTAATGCGGTGCTGCCGGGCCTCAGACTGACCCCACTCTCAAAGCAGGTCTCAGCTCGCGCCCCTCTTGCTGGGTAAATGATTTCCCCACAGAGGCCTAGGGGCAAGCATTGAGGAGGCATCTAGAGTAAGATGCCTGCCCCTGCAGTGCCCCGGGAAAGGTACAGAAGTCTGGAAAAATTGGAGCAGGACCCTCAGGCTGTAAGAAAAGGCAGCAGCCTCTTTTGATCCTTGAACCACCTGCCCATACACAGCGAGGCCTGTAGGCCCTGGAGGGGACATGTGCTAAACTGGATATGTAAAACAGAGGATCACACAGTAACGGGCTTGGATTTGCTCCTGCATCAGAACCCATAGTCACACATCCCATGCTTTTCCAAAATAGCCAAATCCTGAAGCAAAGGGTGCCAAGCAGGCTGTCGAGGAAAAGATCCTGTGGGGACAATTTTCAAATGTGTGCATACAATCCAGGTATTTGTGTCACTCAGAAACACCACTGATCCAAATGGGTTTATAACAAATCCAAACACACCATAAGGAAGCAGACAATCTGTGTTTTTAAACTGGTACAGAGCCCAGCGTGATGGTGCTCAATTTAATTCCAGCCCTCAGGATGCAGAGGCAGGCAGATCTCTGAGTTCAACGCTAGCCTGGTCTACATAGTGTGTTGCAGGAAAGCCACAGAGGGCTTTGAAAAGAGACCCTGTCTCCAACAAAAACTTGCTACAGGCAAAGGAAAAAAATAATGTATTTACAGGTTTATCATAACCCTGATATCAAGATCTAACAGAGATAGCACCAAAAAGAACTCAAGTACAGAGCTCTATCCCTAGAGATCTGAATGTATGTGCTTTTATAAAGGATGTCTGCTGTCTAACATAGAAAGTGCTGTATGACACCCATCTGTCCATCTTTGGGATACTCTATGAACACCTCCTGGAAGTCCCATAATAAAACAAAACAAACAAAAACCTGGCTCATTTGTTTAGTCGGCCATTTCCCAGAATCATCTGGGCCAAGAAAAAACCACTTCCCCCAAAGCCCATCAGTTAACCACCCACTATGAGAATCACCACCATATCTGACATACATCATACATACATACATACATACATACATACATACATACATATATACATACAAAGCTGTTGGCCTATTAAATAAAATCGTAGCATTTTCTGATCCACTTGGCTCTAACCAGCTCAAACTCTGCAACCATGGTTCAGTTCAGTAGAGTTGGCTTCAGCCTCAGCTCAGGTCAGCAGGAGGGATCCTGAGGGACACCAGAAGTTCTCAGCTGTGCCTTTCTCAGGGAACTGAAGACCAGCGAAGACTAAAGACTCAAAAGCATTGCACAGCTAGCTGTACCAGCAAGCCAATCAGCCCGATTGCACACCACCAGAGTTTTTTGTTTTTTTTGTTTTTTTGGTGAGTTTCTCTCTATGGAGTTCTGACAAATGCATCTCAACTATGCAATGTAAGGTAGTCCAATACATGTGTGTTTTTAGCAAAAAAATATTTATCACCTGTTTCACATGTTTGCTTTAGCAGAACATCCTCTCTTTTGTGTCTGCTTCAAGGAAACATTCCTTCACGAGTCTGCCTTAGTCTTTCACCTGTGTCCACTATAACGAAATGTTCCTTCACCTGTGTTTGCCCTAGCAAAACACCATCCAACTGACTTTCCAAAGAACCCTTAAGTTTCCACTTCACCCCTAATCAGCAGGAAGTAGTCTAATGACATCAGCACCCCCTTTCCCCTCTATCCTTCTTTCTCTTCCTCCTAGTGTTGGGTTGGAAGGATACAGAAAGGCAGTAAGAAAAAGAACCTAATAAAGCAGCCAGAAGTCCAGTTACAGGCCACTGTGTGTCTTTTGGAGAATTGAACCCAGGACCTTTGGAAGAATAGCTAGTGAATCTCTGGGTTTAAAACTAATCTGGTCTACATAGAGAGTTCCAGGTCAGCCAGGGATACAAAGCTAAACACTATTTAAAATATACAGATATAGAGACAGACAGATAGATAGATAGATAGATAGATAGATAGATAGATAGATGTGTATGTATTTATAATTCATTTCACTAATTTTAAAAATAGATATTATATAAATAGGATACTGTAAATTTTTACATATAATTTCATTTTGTGTGCATGTTCTGTCTGCATGTATGTATGTACAGCACAAGTGTACCATGCCAATGGAGGCCAAAAGAGGGTAGTAGATCCATGGAATTGAAGTTAAGGATAGTTGTGGGCCACTATGCAGATTCTGGGAGCAAAACCCTGGGCCTCTGTAAGAGCAGAAGGCATTCTTAGCCTGAGTCATCTTTGCAATCCCAGAATTGATACTTTTAAAATACTTAATGAATCTCAACACCAATGGCTTATTAAAACAAAACAGTAAACTAGAAAGGAAACCCAAAGGGTTTTGTTGTGGTGGTTTTGGTTTTTTGAGACAGGGTCTCATTTTGTAGCTCTGGCTAGCCTTGAACTCTCTTTGTAGACAAGGCTGACCTCAAACTCACAGAGAGCCATCCTTTTCTGCCTGCCGAGTGCCAAGACTAAAGATGTATGCCACCACACCTAGCCACATTTATGCATCCTAACATGGCAAAATTAATCTATCAGAAGTTAGCAACATACATATCTAATGGCAAAACACTGGATGTGTTCTCACTAAAGTCAGAAACAAGAACACTGGATGTGTTATTAACAAGAATGCAATAAGCCGGGCGGTGGTGTCACACACCATTAATCCTAGCACTTGGGAGACAGGCAGGAGAATTTCTGAGTTTGAGGCCAGCCTGGTCTACAAAGTGAGTTCCAGGACAGCCAGGGCTATACAGAGAAACCCTGTCTCGAACCCCCCCCCCCCCAAAAAAAGAATGCAATAAAATAAGAGAAGTAATTGAGAGCGATAATGGTGACAAAGAGAACATTTTCATGATTTGCCCATGGCTTGTTTACCTAAGAAGAAAGCTCAAAAACATCAACTTAAAACCTCTCTCATAAGATAAACACCAAAAACATTGGTCAGGCTTTCTCTTCCAGCCTCTCCCCCAACCCCCAGCGGGGGGCGGGGAGGGGTGGGGAAGTAGTAGGTTGGGAGAGTTAGTGAGCTTGGTGAAGGGATTAAAACCAGAGCAGATGGCTCTGAATTCTGTTTTGGATCTGAATTGACTGCAGACAGAATTTTTTTCATAAGCTTTCACTATTGAGCAGAACAGTTTCTGAGGCATGGTCATATCACGGTCCCATCATTCCTAAACTACAGAAATGAATCTGTCTACTTACAGGAGAAAGAAAGCAAGTCCATTTGGCTCCAGAGCAACACTAGCACTTCCCAGCCACCTTTGGCAGCACTGAGGGTAGGATTTTTATGTCCCATTTCCTTTTCCTCTACCCCTCAGTTTGTAGGAGGCTAGAAGGCAGAAAGGCAAAAATGTTAGTGATTGCCATCTAGAACGTATAGTAGGAAATTATGTTCATACTATTGATAAGTAGGTATGAGGTGTGTGCTCATCACAAGCATAATAGGAAATGGCAAAGTCCATATAAAGAAAGCAATAAAGCCTCTCACTAAGGGAAGATGCTCATAAATGGAAACTTCATACATCCCTGGACAGGAGGTCTCAACACTGCAAAATATCTCCCAGCACAACTTATGCATGCATAAATCTATATCAAAACACAGTACGATTTTGGAATGGAGTGAGATAAACCATGGTGAAATCATCGTAAAATTTATCTGGGTAAATAAATATTGGGGAAGGATCTCGGACATGGAAGAGTTTTTAAGAGGATGTTGTTTTAACAGCTATTAAATAGAATGTAAAACTGTGGCAGACAAATATAACCATGGGTCACTAGTGTAGGGATATATACTTTAGGTGTGTAGCTGTGCGCAGGCACACATTGTGCTTGTGCGTATGCGCGTATGGCTAGAGAGACCAGCAGGGGGCGTGAGTTCCCTTAGAGCTGAAAATCCAGGTGGATGTGAGTGGACCAGTGTGGGCACTGGGACCTGAACTCAGGTCCTCTGTAAAAGCAGCAAGCATTCTAAATTGCTGCTCCATCTCTCTGGCCCCAAGAAAATACATGTTTTTCTGAATTTCACTGATAAATGTTTTCTTTTTGTTCATTGTTTTGTTTATATACTTCAATACAAATGAGCGATAAAGTTCGTGTGTTTCCATGCATCCCATTCCAGACCACCTTATGTCCCACTCCAAAAGCTGATGAATTGCTTGGCTTTTCTCTCATCCCAACAATTGAAAATAGCAACCATATCAATAATTAAAGAATGTTAACATGCTATGTGACAGGTTGCTTTAATGCCCTCTAATAACTTCCAATGAAATAAAATACAATTCTGGTGCTCACGCACACCTTGCAAGACCTTGTGTTCTTTTAGGCAGCTGCTCTAGGCTTCCTCTGAGGTCTTGAAATCTTCAAGATTTCTTTCTAAGCTATTGGACTAAAGCGTCTCTGGCTGCAGCCTTGAGCTCTTTACCTTAAACGCTGCTCCCTGGAACTTTTGCTTCTCGTCTGTTAAATATGTCTCTATTTCCCTACTACATTAGTTTGTTCCCACTCATTATTCATCCTAATTTACAAAGACTTGTTTTCCTATTCTGTGATCAGACCCTTTTCCAGACTGAAAGCTCCATCCACTAAATAGATAGGGTCTAGATCTGTTTGGTTTTCCAAACATAAATATGCTGTGTGAACCAGCCCCTTAATAAGCATTTGCATGGGGAGAGGTGACAACTTTTAAAATGAGTGTACCCTTGGTTCATGTCCACAACTTTATTCAAAGTAAACTGACAAGCACATTTTGTTATTGCTTATGGTATGAAAATATTAGACATACCCTGTTTAGTAATGACAGATTAATTTTTTTTTCTGTTTTTTTTTGAGACAGGGTTTCTCTGTGTAGCCCTGGCTGTCCTGGAACTCACTCTGTAGACCAGGCTGGCCTGAACTCAGAAATCTGCCTGCCTCTGCCTCCCAAGTGCTGGGATTAAAGGCATGTGCCACCACTGCCTGGCCAGAATAATCTTTTTTTTTTTTTTTAAAGCAATATTACAAAAACAAACAAAAAAAAGTTAAGCATAACAAACCTTGGCATTTTGTTAAATAAGGGAGCTGGCTCAGTCATGGGAGCATGAGGACCTGAATTCAGTCCCCAGATCCCACCTCCAAGGCTGGCATGATGGTTTGCTCTTGTAATCCCAACACTGGGGAGGCAGAGGCCGGTATGTCTCCGGAGCTCACTAGCCAGTGATCTAAGCCTAATTAGAGAGCCCTGGGTCCCACTCAGAGACCCTATAAATAAGAAGGATGTCTCATGAAGAACAACTGTAAGGATAGTCTCTTGTACCTTGTATAAACGCATTCACCTGTCAGTAAAGAGCTGAATGGCCAATATCAAATCAGGACAGAATAGACAGGACTTTCAGCAGAGAGAGGGACAGTAAGAAAGACTCAGGTGCAAGAAGAATTGGTACTGTGACCTGGAGGAAGTCAGAAGTATGAAACTGAGGAGAAGTAGCCAACCATGTGGCAGAACTTAGATAAGAATAAACTGGTTAATATTAGTTAAGAGCTAATTGAGGAGCAAGCCTAGCTTAAGGCCATTAGCATTGTAAATAAATTTAAGTCTCTTTGTCATTATCTGCGAACTGGGTGGGAAAAGCCCACAATGGTTACAACTGGTTCACAGTCCGGCTTGTAAAATCCTAGTTTAGAGTCTTGAGAAAAAGCTCCCCATGGAAAGGTAGGGAACACTTCTCAGCACTGGACGCAGTTTTCTAGGGCAAGACACTAAATCCCTTTAAGGGGAGCAAGCAGAGGCTGTGAGCAGCTGGTAGTGTGTGGGCAACCAGAACCTCTGTGCACCGCCCAGCAGGCAGGTGAGCAACTTTCCAGAGCTGTGGAAAGGCCGCCTGTGCGGGCCACTGCCCAAGGTCTAACACAGCAAACAAACGCCAACCTAGAGCTGGGCCAGGCAGATGAGGCTCCCAGTTAATGCCTGCTGGCGTGAGGCTCGGCTCTCACCGAATGGCAAGCAGTGGCTCCAGTCCACAAACCAGCAAAGGAAGCCTGCTAGACCAAGTAGAGGGTGCAGAGTCATTGGTCATAGACCGCTGGCAGAAGGCGTCTGCAGATGCTCAGAAGGGCAGGCGGACCATTTTCCTAGAGCTGCCGCAGGACTGAAAAGCCCCAGACTTCTGAACTGGTAACAGTAAAAAGGAAACATATATTTAGTTTGAAAATAATAAAGCGAAGACTCCGAAGGAAGGGACAGCTGGAGAGATTAGGAAGAAAATATTTTTCTGTGTTTAAAAATGGAGAGCTCAATGTCAGAAGGCACTTGGACCCCATATAATTTCATTTTAGTTGCTGTAGTCGTGGAATTAATTACAATGTGTTCAGTAACGACCACAGTATTCTATATCCTCTCTAAGAAAAATCAGAATAGAACAGACTTAGATAGGGAAGGGACTGAGGAACAACAGACTTGTAGATTAAAGTCATGGAACAAAGAGCAGAGGATTCTTTAAATTAGAATAAAGGATCTTCAAATCAATCCAATCAAGAACTGCAGCATCTCCTTGTGATGCAATTGCAGAGGGGCAACCCATAGGGATGCAACAGTCTGAATTAAGAATGCAGATTCTGCTTAATGATGCTACCTTAGAGCAATGTCATGTAATAGGTTGCATATTTTATTTTGTAGAGCTTGAAAATCTAAAGTATGTATATGTGTTGATACATCATACAGTTGATGCATGTCCAGAATTCTAACAGGCTTTGCCTTAAATTCTGAAAAGGATGATCCTAAGATTAAAAGGATAATAGATTACACATTTATTGGAGGTGGTGGCTATCTTGAAGATGCCTTTTGCAGATTAAAGGTGATGATACTCCAACATATGTATCCATTAGAAAACAACAGTTCTTTAGACATTATGACATAGAACATGTTACAAATGTATCTTAAAGTCCAACAAGTCAAGCCATTATCAAAGGATCTAGCTACACTTAAAAGGAAATGCTCTGAGAACAGAAGGAGGACATGGGATGTCCCAGAGATAGAATTAATAATGCTTTAATGACTTAAAATTTTAAAATGTCAGTGTGACAGATAGCATAGATCCTGAAAATCACTGGATTTTAGAAAGGATTGCTGAATTAAATCAGTCTATGTATATGATAACCTCAGGATGGAAGGCAGGAAATATGTTGCGTTGGGGGAGTTTTGTCTTTGTTTCAACAGGAGATGAAAAGCTGTGGATTCCTTCAAAAGTAATAAAGATTAGATTTGACCTGGGGGGACCTCCTGAAAATCCTGGCTGCAGACATGAAAGAAAAAACCAAGAACAACAAAATAAGTAATGTGACTGTTGACTGCTCTGCATGGGAGCAGCTCTGAGACTCACCAAGGGACATTAGTGTCTCCAGCCAGGACTTCAGCTAAGCATAGCAAATACAGCGTGTTGGCTACAGAGTCCTCATGACTTATCATGCCATCCTTCATATGGCATGGATGGAAATTTATATTACAGTTTGGATATACATTCCAAACAGACTTAGAAAGTTGATACCTCTTTCCTGCTCAAACATAAAGAATCATCTTTAGCTGAATTGTGGACACTCCACTTTCTATACATGTGCTAATGCAGAAATGTGTACTACCTTTGAAATGTTTTATGTTTGGAGAACAAAAGGACCAGACACCAACAATGACCAGACACATAGCCCAGGCAATGCTATCTTACAAACTGCCTTGGCTGCTGTTTCATCAACACTTGCATCCAGGACAACTTCAAAGTTATTGCAGTTGATCCAGACTTACAGACTGCTCCAGCCAGGACCTCAGTCAAGCCCTGCACTGTCCCATCGCACAGAGACTGGACAGCAAATGATACAAATATCCTTAAAGACCTCCCCAAAGTCACCGTCAGACAGCAGGAAACAATTTTAAGAGGAGGATGCCCTGTCCCAAGAGGAGGGCTGGGTGAGTTTCTGTCATTTGGTGGGCAATGGGTCTTTGTCATTGTTTTAAGGGGGTTAGTCACAGTTGCTAATGGTCTCAGTCAGGAGGAAACAAAGTATAGGAGGTTAGATTCAGGGATTTTTCTCTTTTTCTTTCTTCTATCCTTTTTTCTCTTCTACCTAATGTTAGGGAAAGTGGGGAGAAGTGATAGAAAAGGGAGGAGATATAGGAATGATTGGATAAAAGAGTAAGTTACTGAATCGGCTTTTAGACTAAAGAGTGTTAACAAGCCAAATATTTTACATTGAGCATGGATTTTGTATATTGATACAAATTTAGGTTATTTTTGCTACAGCATACTGTATATATGTTTCAACTCTTGTATAAGGTATTGTGCCTATGTGATTCATTTAACAATGCAATGTGAAGTTCTAGTCCTTTTGAAAGCCGCTGTACAAACTGTTTAGGATAGTTACACAATCCAAGTTACAAGTTAGTCAACCAAACTTATGGCCATGTTAGATCTTAGTATGGTTAGTTACAGAAATATGTTTGATAGGTTGGACAGATAGTACACAGCTAGAAATAAGCACAGATATACTATAGATAGGTGGTTTTCAAAACCTCAGAGGTCTACAGAATATGGCATTTAAAGGTGCTTTGTTAACACAAGGCTTTTTATGATAACGAGACAGGTCTGCTCCTGGCAACATCCCCATACTACTTCAAAGAAGATGATGGGCGTTGAAGAACCTCTACATGGAGTTGGCTTCAAGTGTGGCACAGCTAGCCATCAGAAAAGAAAAAAAAACCCAAAACCCAAAACCCCAAAACCTGCCCTTGCTTCAACTGCTGACAGAACGCTTGCCGCCCAGGCTGTGAATAAGCAGGGCACAGAGGGAGTTAACTGCCTAGCTCTGCAAAGACAGAGTAGGCTGGTCCTTCATAGTCAAGCTCCACAGGAAAGTCTGTAGATACTCTGGGCCAGGAGGCAAAGACATGCCCCAGGGTTGCAGAGAAGCACGTTTCTATAGTCTTGGAAGCTGATTGCTCTGCACTTCCTGTTTACTCAAGTCATACTTCTCCTTCCCAGGTCTCTGATATGGCTGAACACTAGAGAGTTACAGTCTCACAATAAAGTCTATGTTGTTTAGAATTTAAGAAAATGATTTAAGATCTAAGAAGATGTTTTTAGTTTGGTTGATGCATGTTAAGATAGAAAGTAAATTAGGTATAGAACTTTGAACTCATCAAGATAGGATAAATAATTAAGTACTTTCTCCAAGGTTGCCAAATACAAATGGACTGGACATTGTAAATGTAATTCTGGCTTGATAGTGCTTATAATTGTTCTTACTGTATACAGTTTATCGTTGTCAGAGAAAGAAGCTTTTATCAGACTAAAATTAGGAGATGTAGGGATACTCTCTTGTGCACTGTGTAAAAGCATCACTTGTCAATAAGGAGCTGAATAGCCAATAACAAAACAGGAGAGAATAGGTGGGACTTCTGAGAGAGAGAGAGAGAGAGAGAGAAACTATGGAAAAGCGGCATTCATCAGTGAGACATGAAAGAAATCAGATGTATGAAACTGAAGAGAGGTAGCCCACCATGTGACAGAACTTAGATAAGTATAAACACTTAAAATAAGAGCTAACTGGGGAGCAAGCCTAGCTTAAAGGCCATTAGCATTGAAAATAAATTTAAGTCCCTATGTCATTATTTGTGAACTGGGTGGACATAGAAAAGCCCACCATGGTTACAAACAACACCTAACTTCTGACCTCCAACATATCTATACATACGTATGCATCACACATGTAGGAACACAGATAACCCATGCATGCACACACACATGTGCATGTGCACATATACCCACACCATCTATACCAGGTTATACAGTATTTTACATGTATTTGTATGTATTAATGTTTCACTTCATCTTCCTCTTAGAGATGGGGCTACACACAAAGCATCATTTCTACTTTAAGATATTCATCTCAGAAATATACGTGTATATGTTTGACAAAGCACCAGGCATCTTCCTTCAGTGCCCTTATGTTGGGCATTGAACAAAATGGCCACATGACCATGCCCTGCTTCAAGGGAGGTTGGGAAATTTGCTTCAACAGTTATGGTCACTTCTCAAGACTAGCAAGATAGGCTATTTTTTTTTTAAACACTACTCTGTTATTAGAGAAGAAAGCAACTAAGACTTGTGATCGTAAGTATATCCTTATAGAGCTGGCAAGATGGCTCAGTGGATAAAGTGGACCTGAGTTGGATCCCTGAGGCCAACCCTGCTGATGTAGAGAACTGATTCACACAAATTGTCTTCTGACTTCCAAACATACATCATTGCGCGTGCACGCGCACACACACACACACACACACACACACACACACACAGCACATACAATAGTAATAATAATAATAATATTTTTTAATCCTGGAGAAAGATTCTGATTAGTTTATCTATTCTGATGACCACCCTAACCTTATCAAGCCATCTATGTCAATAAAGAGCCCAGTTGCTTCGATGGTGAGAACTGAAGCTGTGGGTGGTCCTAGGCAAGCTCACCAATGTGAGCTTGGTTTAGTGTGTGCTGCAGTATCTGCCTTATTCCTTACTACACCCTTCTAGGGATGGCCCTGAGACTCAGGGAGAGCTTCATCACCTCCATGCTATCCAGCTGCTCATTCACGTCCTGCCCCTCAGAATCTCCACAGCCCTAGCAGTGCTGGAGAAGTGAGCTGGCTCTTTCTTCTTTATCTTTCCTTCCTTTCATTCCTTGGTTCCCTCATCCCTCCCTTCCTCTGTCCTTCCATCTCTCTGTGTTTGTGTGTACATGCATGGGTAGATAACTAACTACATGTCTCTCCTATGACCTTGAAAACCTAAGCTCAAGTCAAATTGTCAGAGTTCTAATGAAAGACTTCAAACACCATTTCTCTGTGAAGAAACTGGTCCTAGTGACTCAAAAGCATAGTGGCTTTCAGACTATTATCTGTATGGGTTCTTTTAAAACTCCTAACATTTTTGGGAGAGGTATTTATTTATTAATGTTGTTGTTGGCATTGTTTATTTTTCGAGACAGGGTTTCACTGTGTAGCCCCAGCTGCCCTGGAACTCACTCTGTAGACCAAGCTGGCCCTGAAACTCAAAGATCTACCCACCTCTGCCTCCTGAGTGCTGGGATTAAAGGTGTGCACCACCAAGAGAGACTATTTTTTAAGCAGTTTTTGGTTTGTAGCAAAATTGAACACAAAGCTCAGTGCCTCCACATGTATCCCCTGCTCTCTCTCTCTCTCTCTCTCTCTCTCTCACACACACACACACACACACACACACACACACACACACACGCAAACACACAAAACTTCCCACCTACATTAACATATCACTGTCATCCAAAGTCCAGAACTTACATCAGGGCTCAGTCCTGGAGTATGTGTTCTATGCCTTTAGATAGATATATAATGACATGTGTCCTGGCCCTGAACACCCACAGACACTTGTTCAGCCTTCTGTCCCACACTCCTAGCAACCACTAACTTTAAAAAATCATCTCCATGCTTTCACCTTTTGCAGAAAGTCACATAGTTGGCAGGCAGTCTGCAGTATATACAGACTGACACCCCTCACTTCAACACACAGAAAGGTACTCTGTGTCTTACCTTGGCTGGGTAACTCTTTTCTTAAATCTTTTTTAAAATGAACGAACTGAACAGAAAAGATAGGCTTTATCTTTCTAATATAGAGTTAACAGCTACTGTTATTTTTCCTGTTTTGTTGTTGTTGTTGTTGTTGTTGTTGTTGCAGTGGTGTTGTTGTTGTTGGTGGTTCCAAGGCTTAACTTTACAATAGGATGTTCATTGAGGGCACAGACAGAATGCCATCCTAGTTTCATCTCTGTTACTCTGATAAAATATCCTAACAAACACCAACTTAGAGGAGAGAGAGCTTATCTTGGCTCATATTTTCAGGTTACAGGGGAGTCACAGAAGCAGGAATTTGAAGCAGCTGCTCACGACACATCCACAGTCTCTCAACCAGCAGAGAGAAATGAATGCATCCATGCTCTCTTGCCTGCTGTACTTAGCTCACTTTCCCTACTCATACACAGTTCAGGAAGTTTTGCCTAAGGAATGGTGCCACCCAAGATGGTCTGGGTCTTCCCACACTAACTGAAGACAAACCCTCACATCCACATTCACTGGCCAACCTACTATAGGTAATCACTCTCTGAGCCTGTCTTCCCAAGTGATTCTATGTTGTGTTGAGTTGACAAAGATGGAAGAAAAGGGGTGGAAAAGAGAAGAACCCACAAAGTAACCAAAGACAGGCCACAGTTCTGCATTTCTCAATGGATTCCCCTCCACACAGTCAGTGTGGGAGTCACATTTAAAGCCAGATTGTCTTCTTCTACTGGGGCATCTTTTTATTCATATGGTGTCCTGTTGGATGTCAGGTGGGTCTCTTACTTTAACAACTTTGTGCCTGTGTGAGGGATTTTCTCCCTAGGGGACTCATAGTAGTCTGTTTTTGTAACAGAATACTGAGGTGGGATAATCAAAAGGAATAGAGTTGATCTAGGCTCTGGGGATAGGAAGCCCAATAGCACGGTTCTGCAAAGGTCCTCTTGCCATTATAACACATGGTGGAAAGTAGAATGGCAAGGTAGGCAGGTAGGTAGATAGATGATAGATAGATAGACAGACAGACAGACAGACAGATAGATAATAGTGTATACTGGCTGGCTTTGTGTGTCAACTTAATACAAGCTAGAGTCATCAAAGAGGAAGGTGCCTCAGTTGAGGAAACGCCTCCATGAGCTCTTACTGTAAAGCCTTTTCTCAATTAGGGATCAGGGACAGGAAAGGGGGAGACCCAGACCATTGCAGATGGTTGCCATTCCTAGGCTGGTGGTCCTAGGTTCTATAAGAAAGCAGGCTGAGCAAGATATGGGAGCAAGCCAATAAGCAATACCCCTCCATGGCCTCTGATCAGCTCCTGCCTCCAGGATCCTGTCCTGTTTGAGTTCCTGTCTTGATTTTCTTTAGTGATGAATAACAAAACGGAAGTGTAAGCCAAATAAACCCTTTCCTCCCCAACATGCTTTTTGTTCATGGTGTTTTGTCACAGCATTAGAAACCCTAAGAAGACAGGTAGATAGACATTCAAACCAAGGTGTGGAAATACCGGCTGTGCTTTTTCAGCCTCTGGTCCTCCTCCACTGCTCTTGAAGGTTTAAGATGTAGCTACAAGATGGTGACAGCCTGGACAGTTGAATCATCATTAGAAGAAATCCTCCACACATACAAGACTGATGTAAGAGAGAAATAAACATCTTCCAGAGGGAGCAAGCCACAGAGGTAGCCCGGTTTATTTGTTCTGCAGCAAATCCTATCATAATCTGACTGATACACCTTGCTAAAATACTCTCCAGTACTTTTCCCTTGTGTTTGGAGGGAAAAAAAAGTCCAACTTTTCATTGGCTACAAAGTCTGTTCCTGGTGGTTTCTGTCCACCTCTCAGACTTCTCCGGTCCTCTGCTTCCAAGGTCACGCCATTGCAGAATGTTGCCCTGGAGGGGTGCTTAAACATACTAATCTCATTGTCTCCGCTCACCTCAGCATCTGAATGATCAAGTTGTCCTGCCTGGAATATTCTGCTGCCACATTCCCTGTTGACATTCACATTCAACTTCAACATCACAATCCCTGGAGCTGCCTCTCCCATCACCTAAGCAGAAAGTGCCTTCTATTTTCATCCTGATACTTACTGCTGCTTGTCACTGCC
Source organism: Mastomys coucha (assembly GCF_008632895.1). Taxonomy (NCBI): domain Eukaryota; kingdom Metazoa; phylum Chordata; class Mammalia; order Rodentia; family Muridae; genus Mastomys; species Mastomys coucha. Next base: position 21,850,670 of record NW_022196897.1, read on the forward strand.
TAGTGTTTTCTATTTAATGGCTTGTTTGCAGCCTTCACTATCTTGTCGGTCCTGTTTGCCTAACAAAGAGCCTGGTGCACAGCAGGACTCTGTTGAGTGACTAAGGCATTAACCATGTCTAGTGAGCAACAGGGAAGTGTCCCTGAAGTATTGCTGTATGACAAGCCTTCCCCTAAAAGTGGCCTACAATAACAATAATCATTTTCTTTGTTCACAAATCTGGTGCATCACCAGGCTCTGCTAGACCATTCCCAGTTGGGGCTTCTCACACAGTTGTACTCGGGTGATGATGAGGGCCCAGGGCATTCTGGAGACCTCATCACTCAGATGTCTGGCTCTGAGGCTAGCAGAGTCATTGGTGGGTTCAGTGTTTAGCTCAGTGTTTATGCTATGACCTAGCTGTGTGAATTCAGGCAGGTTACTTAATGTCTCTGAGGTCCAAACCTTTATTATAAAATGGGAGCTGATGACACCGCATCAATTATTTATTAGACATTGTTCTAATTTCTTTCCTGTTGCTATGACAACACATGACCAATAACAACACGCATTGTCCAATAATATCTTAGGAAAGGACAGGATTTATTTTAGCTTATACTTTCAGGTCAAATCCCATCATTGAGTCAGGGCAGGAACTCAAGGCGGAAACCTGAAGGCAGTATGTCCAAGCAGAAATCATGGAGGAACGCTGCTTGGTGGCTTGGTCACAGGCTTATGCTCATCTAGCTTTCTTATGCAGCCCAAACCACCTGCCTAGGGATCTTGCTGCCCACAGTGGGCTGGATCCTGCATTAATAGCAAAACAATCCCTCACAGACATGCCTGCAGGCCAATGTGATCTAGGCAATCCTTCAATCTGGCTTTCCTCTCAGTGACTCTAGGCTGCGTCAAGTTGACAAAGTTAACTAGCACAGTTATCACCTGTGTTTCAGGCACAAGAAAAGTAGGCCAGACTTAGAAATGAACAAGGATAGCAGCTCTACCTATCAGATGTGAATGGTGGTTTTATTTCCTCAGATGGAAGGATGGGATGAGAGCCATACCCAAGCTTTATGAGCACATGGCTTGGGCTGAGCCTAGAGCATTCCTATCTATCTCTAGGATAGACCTGGAAGCTTCTAGCCTCCATCCCATCTAATCTTCTGCAAGTCCAGATCTTAAAGGCTTCCAGTTTCTATCTGCTAACCCAGGCCTGGAACATTTCAGTCTCCAAGACTTTACTGCTGAACAACCTCACCCTTTATAGCTTTCTGAGCTGTGGCTGGCTGGTTCAACTCAGCTGTTTCGGCTCAAGCTCTTCTCTCAGATAACTGATTCAAATTGGCTTCTTTTAGCTTCTGACTGAGTTGGTCTGCTTGGGAAAACTGCCTCTGAATTTCGTGAACTGAACTGCATTGACTGCACAAACTGAACAGAACTGAACTCAGGCGCATTCAACTGAACTGCACCAAACTCAACTCAACTGAATTCAACTCCCCCTCTCTCCCTGCACTGCTTTTCTGTAGCCTCCCTCTCTTTCCTGTCTGTTTTTGTGAGAGGAGGGTGTATCCTATCTCTGACTCAGTCTTTCAAATCTATCTCTGATTTGTCACTTTGTCTGCTCCTCAATTAGATGTCGCTGTTTGAGATTAAAAGTGTGTACTAAGGGTGAGTCTGTGTTCCAGCCAGATCCTGCAGACCTAGAAGGTCTTCGGATTGATCACTTGCCAGAGCAGCCATGTTGTTGGATTAAAATTCCTCTACAATCAGAGCTTTGCTGAAATACAAAAACGTCAAAAAAACTTGTCATTCTTTAGGTCTGGGAATGGAGGAAAGAAATGAGAGTCCAGGGCCGTGCCATACTCCCACTCGGAGGCTGGAGCCACCGTGACTTTATTTTGAGAAGTTAATAACTAGCCTAATCTAGACCCAGAGTGAAGCCTTGTGTGTTAGAGTCACAGCTAGGCCTGGAAATACAGGCTTTGCTCAGTGTGACCTTACAGACAAAGATGAGAGTCACATCAGAAACCAGATACTAAGAGAAAGACCCAACAGGCACAACCAACACGACATTCTGTACCCTAAGTGTAGAGGAATTGTGCATTTTAGCCTGTCTGGTAAGATGAAAACAGTGATAATATCACAAACCCAGAAGAGGAAAGGAAGAAAAAAGAACAGGCTGATGTGTGGTGGGGGTGTGATATACACACACACACATACACCAGAGCTGAACTGACCAAGGCTGAACCTTGGTGTCTATGTGGTCTATGTCTATGTTTTGAAGGTGGGAGAAGATGAACCAGCAGACAATGGAATCCCTTCTTTCTGGGCCATGAGTGACCAGTGCCAATGCCTCTTGTCTGTTATTGGTTTTCAAAAAGGACAGGCAACAACACAATCAACTTCATGTCTCAGGGCCGACACATGTGGTGGAGAAAGTCTAGATTAGCTACAAACTTCAGTTTTCACCAGGACTTACACATGGGCCCTATTCCAAAGCACAGGCAACATTTCATTCATTCATTCATCCATTCATCCCTTCATCTACTCCTCCCTTTCCTAACCAAGCAACACCCCCATATTACTGGGAGCCATCTGTGAGGACTCAGGTTGCAACATCCTTCATCTCTTTGGGTATTAGTTTCCTCCCCTAGTCAATGGGGATAAAACCTGCCCTCTTGCAGACCTGTAGCCTAGAGCAGAGCATTGCATATGAAGCTGACCAGAGTCCTAGAGGGCCTAGCCTACCCACAGCCCCAGGCTTCAGAGAGCAGGAAACAGGACTCAGTTTTGAGATCCATGTGGCCCCAGTGTGCTGAGACAATGGGGCTCCTTCATGCCTGCACACCCTCTCCTGGACTTCAACGCCCCCTCTAGCACATTCCACTCAGGCCCACTGCTTTGCTACTATGCCTGCCTTTGTGACAGTTTCAAGACCCCAAAAGCCACTGAGTTCATCTTGGAGCTAGCGTTAGCTAGCTGCTGTCCCACTGTAACAGCCCCAGTTAGATCCACCCACTGTCCTCTACTAACACGGATTCTCTGTCTTCTTCCAACTCTTAAACCCATAGGACCCTCTCCTCTCCCTTCACAAGCCATAGTCCAGCCCGGTGGCCACAGATGGCCAGGGAAATTGCCACAGACATGCAGTTGTGTGTGTGCAACTCAGACTCAGAAGGGAATAGATCCTATTCTTTCTTGCCCCAGATTCCAGACCTCTAACATCATCTGACTCACAGGCATACCATGACCAACAGGCTGATGCAGAATGCTGATCAGGCCTCATGACCAAAGGCAGGACTAGACCCTAGAGTTCCAGCAGTGGATATGGAGTCACAAAGATGGAGTCCCAACAGGTCTGATGCTCAGTTGCACACATGCACACACACACACACACACACCTGAAACAGAAGCATGAATGTCATTTCTAGGGTCACTGAGACCCATGGAGCAGCCATACATCCATAGACACTGGGAGCTGAACTGTGTCCCCAGAATTAACTATCTCAAAATGTGATAGTATATGGACATAGAACTACTCATACAGAGGTCATTAATGTTAAGTGAGGTCACAAGGGTGGATCCAACTGATGGGACTGGTGTCCTTACAAAGTACTAGGACACAGATACACAATGTCAACCATGTGAAGTTACAGGGGAAAGAGGCCTCAGGATAAACCGAAGTGACTGACAACTTGACTTTGTCATTGTAACTTTAGGAAGTATGAGACCATAAACATCTGCTGTTTAAGTCACTGTTCTTGTCTATTGCACTTTGTTAGGACAGCCTGAGCCACCCAGCACAGACAAGGAGACCAGAAGTCCCTGTAGCACCCACCCCTAAAGCAACACCAGACCCATTTCCGCATCACAGCCTCACATAGCCAGAGGCAGATGGTCAACCCCACGTCAAGGAGCAGCTCAGGGTCTGCTAGTGAGCTGTATTCCCTGGAGCATTCCTCAGGGCCAGCATGGAGTCTGACCCATCCTTCGCCATCACTGAGATATGAGAAGCTTCTTGTATGGCACATCAAAACTGGAAAATGCTGCGACAGTTGTGTCACACGTGCTGAGCCCCAACTGTTTACACAAAGGTCTCTGACTTCCTCAACAACACTCTGAAGCAGGTAATTCCAAAAAACTCCCTGTTCCAGAGGTAGCAAAATGAGGCACATAGACGTTGCCTTAGCTTTCAGTTACTGTAACAAAATACCCAAGGCAATCAACTGAAAGGGACAGGGTTTATTTTGGCTGAGGTTTTGTCCTTGGTTAGCTGGTGTCATTGCTTTTGGATCTTGGTGAGTAACTCATTGTGGAAGGAAGCTGCTCATTTCATGGGAGCCAGAAAGTTGGGAGGAGTAGGGGGAAGGGAGGGGAAAGCAAGAGTGGGGAGGGTGGGCTGGGGTATGTGTGAGGTCCTAATGTTCCCTTCAAGGGCCTGGTAAACCAACTTCTTTTCAGTAGCTTTCACCTCTTCAAGGTCCCACTGCCTCCTCCAGAGTCCCACGGATGGTTACAGAGCCTTCAACACACGGGCCTTTATCCTAACCACAGCAGATATCCAGTCACTGACCCGAGGACACACAGGAGGAGCTCAGCAAATGCAGAGCTGGACTGGTGATTCAGGAGTCTCAGGTTGAATCTGCTATGAGAGCTGGGGACAGGGCTGGGGGATAAAGGGCCTCAAACTCCTGGTGACAAAGCAACGGAGCCAAGACGTCTTCTAGCCAGGTCCTTTGGGCCTAAGGTTCCAGCTGACCCAGGGTCCAGAGCTAAATGAGCTTTGTTTAGGAAGCTGCAAAATAAATATTAAAATATTTAAAAAAAAAAAAAAACAAAACAAAACACAAAACAAAGCACTTGCCTGTCTCTAATGTCCTTTCTCCTGACTTAGTCTGGTGGTTTTATCTGCTGTGTAATATCACTGTAAGTAAAGAGCGTGATATAATTTAAAATTATCCTGTGGATTTTACTTTGTAGTTTGCAAAGTCACCTTTAAATGCAAACAGGAGAGCATTTAGCTTCTGTGTGGAATTGCCTATATTATTTCGTAGCTCATACAGACAGATGCGTTTTGTTCTTTCTAGACACAGAGCTGCCTCCGCCAACTAGCTTACCTGATTGTGTTCCGTGTCTCAGAGCACATATGTCTCCTAGCTTACCTGATTGTGTTCTGTGCCTCAGAGCACACATGTCTCCTAGCTTACCTGACTGCACTCCCTGTCTCAGAGCACACATGTCTCCTAACACTATGTTAGCCTAGAGACAGGAAGGAACAGCTCAGAGGAAGAAGGAACAACGGCTGCTATGATTTCCTCTCCCCTCCCATCTCCTCCTCTTTCTTCAAAGACTGGGGTTTACTAGTAAGGTCCCAGGCATGCAAGGCATGCGGCCTACCAGTGAGCTGTAGCCCCAGCCTTGTGTTTCCGTCATTTATTTGTTTTGTACATGTGTGTTGTGTGTGCCCCTGTCACAGCCTGTCTGTAGAGGAAGCTCTACTCTTTCCTCCCATCATATGGATCCCAGGGATCCAGTCCAGTCATCAAGCTTGGCAGCAAGTGCCTTACCCTCCGAGCCATCTCACTGGCCCTTAGCTTTGTTCTTTCATTCATTTTTGTTTTGTTTTGTTTTTTTTTGTTTTTTGAGACAGGGTTTCTCTGTATAGCCCTGGCTGTTCTGGCACTCACTCTGTAGACCAGGCTGGCCTTGAACTCAGAAATCTGCCTGCTTCTGCCTCCCAAGTGCTGGGATTAAAGACATGCAGCACCACTGCCCGGCCTGTTCTTTCATTCTTTGAGACAGGCTTTCATATAATTCAGGCTGGACTTGCAGTCCCTACTTAGCTGAGAAGGACTTTGAGCTTCTGATCCTCCTGTCCCTACCACTTCAAGTGCTCGGAATGTAGGTATGCTCTACCACATCTGGTTTATGTGGCACAAGGGACTTCCCCAGGGCTTTGTGTATGCTAGGCAAGCATTCTACCAACCTGAGACACATGCCTACCACACTTCTCTTTTCTCTTTTTGAGACAGAGTCTCAGCAAGTTGCCCAGGCAGGCCTTGGACTTGTAAACATCCTTCCTCAGTCTCTATACTGGCTGGTTTTGTGTCAATTTGACACAAGCTAGAGTCACCAGCGAGGAAGGAGCTTCAGGTGAGGAAATGCCTCCATGAGATCCAGCTATAAGGCATTTTCTCAATTAGTGGTCAATGAGGAAGGGCCCAGCCCATTGTGGGTGGTGCCATCCCTGGGCTGGTGGTCCTGGGTTCCAAAAGAAGGCAGGCTGGCTGTGCGGTAGTGGTGCACACCTTTAATCCCAGCACTTGGGAAGCAGAGGCAGGCAGATTTCTGAGTTCGAGGCCAGCCTGGTCTACAAAGTGAGTTCCAGGACAGCCAGGGCTACACAGAGAAACCCTGTCTCAAAAAAAACAAAACAACAACAACAAAAAAAACCCAAAAAAAGTTAAAAATTAAAAAAAAGAAGGCAGGCTGAACAAGCCATGGGAAGCAAGCCAGTAAGCAGTACTCCTCCATGGCCTCTACATCAGCTCCTGCCTCCATGTTCCTGCCCTGCTTGAGTTCCTGTCCTGACTTCCTTTAGTGATGAACAGCAATGTGGAAGTGTAAGCCAAATGAACCCTTTCCTCTCCAGCTTGCTTTTTAGTCATGCTGTTTTGTCACAGCAATAGAAACTCTAAGACAGCTCTCAAGTAGCTGACAGTGTTGTCACCAGGCCTGACCAACTTTACTTTTGTCAATATTTTCAATGTAAGCTAACACTGGGGGATAACTTGAGGAAGAAGGACCATGATAGGGATACACAGCCATTCATGTAGCTTAGAATCCCACCATCTTTCCAAAAAGTACGCACGTTCTGATCCAAGAGGTGAATGTGGTCTCTTAGAGCTATGGCACCTACGGACTGGAAGCTGTGGCTTGCTAATCCTGAAGGTTTTCAGTCTGCCTGGACTTGTAACAATGAACCCTGCACTCACAGAGGCTTCAAAACTGTTCTGTGTGCATGACGAGGTGGCAGCGATGGGTGCACGCTAGTTTGCTAGCATCTCTGTTCACTTACATGTACCTTTGACTCATTACATTTGGGTAAAATCATGAAGCATTTCAAAACGTCAACAGCAAAGCACTAAGCTGAGCGCAGGGCCTTCTGGGTGTGGATGTAAAGTCACAGCACGCTTGCCACCGAATCTGGCCCTGTTCACTCTGGCCACATTTCTGCCCAGGTTCCCAGCTTATCCCTTCTTGCATTACTTCAGTCACTACTGTGGGGCTCCCAGAAATGTCTCAAAAAGCCTTTATGCCTTCCAGGCCTTTCCCTTGACAGAGCTACTTCAGCCATTTGGAGTAACAAGGACATGCTTGTTGCCCATTTGGAGAAGGTACCGCCCCTGGCCCAAGTCTCCCTGAGCTCACTTGTCCTGCAGGGTGCTTCTAGATGAACGTCCCTGGACATCGCTCACCAGACTTATCTCTATCTCAGTGTTAGGAGCCTCCTGAAAGCAGCTTTGTGTTTCTGTTTTAACCTTCCCAGCTCATCCCACAGAGTCCACCCCCATCTGGCAGCTCACACCTGCTCCAGGGCCTTCCTCCCAGACCTGACCCTGTGACTGCCTTTCTATTACTAGACTTTGTCCACCTCCTCACCTCTACCCAACAGATTTCTGAGGCATGGGTTCTTTATAGTGGTGCCTCTGGAATTCCCAGGGCATCTGGAGACATTTAAATTTCTTAGCCCTGGGTAACAGGGTAGATACAATAATCCCCTAGAGACTGAAACCAGGCTGAGTGTCTGTATTTGGGGAGTAGGGGGGGCTGTCCCTCTGCTATGGGGGGACCAAGATAGTAGATGAAGACAGAATGTGGGATTAGTCTCATTGGGCAGTCATAGTGGGAACCTTTCCTAGGCACACAGTGTGAGAGTGGCCAGCAGGAAGCAACTCAGTGCAGGGAATGGGTGTGTTTTAAGAAGGTGAACTAGGCTATTTCTTAAAACAGCCTTGTAAATAGAAGCTGAGGCTGTGTGGTGGTTTGTATGTGTTTGGCCCAGAGAGTGGCACTATTAAGAGGTGGCCTTGTTGGAGTAGGTGTGCCATTGTGGATATGGGCTTTAATACAGTGTCCTAGCTGCCTAGAAGCCAATTTTCTCCTAACAGCCTTCAGATGAAGATGATGAACTCTCAGCTCCTCCTGCACCATGCCTACCTGGACTCTGCCATGCTTCCACTGTGATGATAATGAACTGAACCTCTGAACCTGTAAGCCAGCCTTGATTAAATGTTGTCCTTGTATGAGTTACCTTGGTCATGGTATCTGTTCACAGCAGTAAAACCCTAACTAAGACAGGCTCCATGACTGATCACAGCTATGATCAACAAGTCATTCTCTTCCTTCTGACTAGTGCCCTAGACTACATTTCCCAGCCTTCCTTGCATAGAGGCCAGCCAACTGTCTAAGTCCCAGCCAATGGACTGTGAAGTAGCACTCTAAGGCCTGTGGGAGTGCATTCTAAAGTAACAATCACACAGGGAAAGGACCTAGGTCCTGGGTGACTGCATGAGACAGAGCCATTCCTGCTGCCCCCAACTGACTTTGAAGGTTAAGGGCAGATTCTGTTACAAGGCACTGAGACAGTTGTGGTGCCACAGTGCAGCAGTTAGCTTGTCTTGACTAGCCCACCACTACTGCCACCCAGTGGTAGGGGATGTATATGTCCCTGGTCCCTCATTATCTTTTTGTAGGTCAGATGGTATTTACTGTTCTTCCAGACCAACTTTTTTTTCTTTAAACTAACTTTTTAATGGTATAAGCAGTCCACAATGCTCTCTCCCTTTTCTGTAAACAATAATAACAATTAAGCTTAAATCCCACCTGAGTTCCTCTCACCCACTCCCAACACAGCAACGTTCCCTCCCCACAGCCTCAAGACTGTTGAGGGTAAAGTTCTCCAATTTAAAACAGAGTCAATCACTCTTAGTAGTGGGGGATATGGATCCTGAAGCAGCCACTTCCTGTAGCCAAGCAGGAACTCCACTGGAGCGAGAGGGACACCAACCTGTGGGGAGCCGCAGCTGCCACCATATATACATATATTTTGAACACCTGGTTTCTGGCCAGAGCAGAGAGCATTGATAATCAAGCCCTTAGTTGGAGAAGCTGAGTGCCTCTAGTTTGTGGTGTAAGCTGGTATGATTTTCCCCCAGCCTATTATACTTTGCCACGTAGCTGATGCTGATTGGGACCAGGGAAAGTATTTAACCCACAAGGGCTGGGGGCTGGAGAGAGACTGGAGAGGGAGTAAGTATGTGGAGATAGGAGTAAGTATGTAGAATTAGGGCTGGTGATGGGTTAGAGGTAAGATGTAGATTTAGAAGAGTAAGTATGTAGAGATAGTAAGTAAGTATGTAGAATTAGGGCTGGTGATGGGATAGAAGAGTAAGTATGGAATATAGAAGAGTAAGTATGATAGATAGGAGTAAGTATGTAAGGACAGAAGTAAGATGTAGGAATAGAACTAAGAATAGGAATAGGAGTAAGTAGAAATAGTAATAAGTAAGATGTAAGAAGCAAGATGTAACTAATAAAATGTAAGTAGAAATAAGTAAGATGTAATAAGCAAGATTACAAGGATCCTAATAAAACTGCATGGGGAAGAGCTCGTTGTTTGCCTCCTTACTTCCACTGGACGGGTAAGGCGGCTTACACCAACCCATCCACAAAACTTTAGACCCAAAATTTATCCTGTCTATAAGAAATGCAGGGATAGGATGGAACAAAAATTGAGGGAGTGGCCAACCAATAACTGGCCCAACTAGAGACCTGTCACATGGTCAAGCATCAGTCCCTGACATTATTAATGATGTCCTGTTATGTTTGCACACAGGAGCCTAGCGGGGTTGTCCTCTGAGAGGCTCATCCAGCATCCGAGTGAAACAGATGCAGAGACCCACAGCAGCATTAGATGGAGCTCAGGGAGTCTTATTTCCGTTAAGAGTTGCAGGAAGGATTGAGGAACTGGAAGAGGACAGGGACTCCATGGGAAGACTAAGCTGAACTGTGGGAGCTTCCTGAGGATGGACCACCAACCAAAGAGCAAACATGGGCTGGACTTAGGCCCCCTGTATATATGTAACAGATGTGCTGCTTGGTCTTCATGTATGTCCTTCAACATCTGGAGCAGGGGCTGACCCTGAATCTGTTGCCTGCCTACCTGCCTGCCTGCCTGCAGATCTTGTTCCTCTAACTGGGCTGCCTTGTCTGGCCTCAGTGGGAGAGGATGTGCTAAGTCCTGCAGTGACTTGATGTGCCAGGGTCAGGGTGGGGATGATACCTAGGGGGGCCTCCCCTTTCGCAAAGGAGAAGAGGAGGGAGGAATGGGGGGGGAGGATCTGTGTGAAGGGTTAGTGGGAGGAGAGGTGGGGCTGACATTGGAATGTAAAGTGAATAAATAAATTAAAAAAATAAAGGCATCACCCACTGTAGTTTCTCAACAAACAAAAACATGTCAGACTTGGCAAATGTAGCTGTCAAGGGCCATAAAGGAAGGACTGTCACACACCAGTCACATGAGGATGGCAGCAATGACCACAGGACAACTTTCCAAACCTCAACTTACTACACAACCACATGAGGAGAGCTGGGAGCGCAGGGACAGCTGGCTGAATCTGTACGAACACTCCCCAACATCGACACTATCAAATGCCCAAGTCATCACCACAGTCCACAGGCTTCCCTGGCAGCTGCTGTCACTCCAGAGACACTCCAGCACCAGCATCTAAACAGAATTGTTCTCTTTGCCAATAAGCCCCAACCTCTCTGCTTGCCTGCATATTCTAAGACAGAGTCTCATGTAGCCCAGGCTAGCCTCAGACTTACTATGTACCAGGCTGGCCTTGTGCCACACACACACTTTGTGTGAAGGCAGTATCTGAGGCGTAAACTTCAAGGAAAGTCAGTCTCCTGCCTCCGCGCCTGGCACCCCAAACTCAGAGGTGGCCCAGATATGTCCTCGTACTAGTGTGCTAGGAACTCACCAA